>NC_136506.1:64335434-64447934 GCF_053919585.1 Euprymna scolopes | reverse complement strand
AACGAACAACGAAATTTGGTGGTTGCAGTATTATTTGGCTCGTTTGGCTGGCGTTTAGGTGGCAAAATACTCTCGAACTCTCTATCAATTTAAAGGAACTAAATTCCTGTAGCCACCTGTACGTTACAATGTAAACATGTAAGCGATATTTCAGAAAGGGACAGTTTTAAATAAGCAGAGAAAAAAAGAAACAATATAAACAGAACGTTTGCGTTAAATAATAAACAATTATTTATTTTAAACAATGCATACAGAATTTTGTTTATATTATAAACAATATAAATAGAACACTTTATAATTTGAAAACTTTTTAAATTCTAAGTGTTAGACAACAGAAACAGATATTTTTTATAATTTTAAAAGAAATTTTGTTCGCAGACATTTTTCAATATATATATATATATATATATATATATATACCTAAAAGGAAATAAATTTGGGGAAAATTAGGCAAGAACAATTTATTATGTTTTGTGACCTATTTTCGTGTAAAAATAAAAACAAAACATTTAATATTAGTTATAAGTGTTTAAAGTACGCACAAACATTTTTTCAATATATACACCAAAAATAAAATACAGTTAGGGAAATTAGGCAAAAACAATTTATTTGGGTTTCTGGCCTATCTGCGTTCAAAAATAAAAACAAAACATGCAATAATAGTTATTACCCGTACAAACCATAAGAAAATCTTGATCTAATAACCAACTGTAGTCTACTTTTGTATTCATTTCCTATCATTTCTTTCATTTCAGCTTCTTTTATTTTTTCTAATTCCACAATTGCTAAAAAGATGTATCCTTCTCCAACCTCTTTCCCCATTCAAAAGCTTTATTCCTACATTTTCAACAATTTGTCCCTTTTTCAATTTCAAGACAACACACTTCTTCATGTCAAATTCCGTACGTATGTCGTTACTCAACATTTGAACAGTCTTCACACAATTATACTTAGCTGGTCTTAGTTCTTTCCATACAATTTTAAGTCATCCATAAATAATAAATGCTTTACCCGGTACTCCTTCTTTCTTCACTCATAACACGACTTTACTTTTTTGCACTATGAACGACAAGAGCACCATACTCAAAACAAACAATAATGGCGACAAGCGGTCTCCATGAAATTCGCTTGCTTCACGTGAGCTTCTCAAGATCTTACCCATTTGATGTCGATGATACTTTCTATTGTACTATATTTCAGTCCAAGAATTCTTGCACATTCACTACAATTCCAAACATTTACGTATATTTCTTTATCCAGCTATGTGGAACCAGATAATAATAATAATAATAATAATAATAATAATAATAATAATAATAATAATAATAATAATAATAATAATAATAATATAATAATAATAATAATAATAATAATAATAATAATAATAATAATAATCATAATAATCATCATCATCATCATCATCATCATCATCATCATCATCATCATGATGATGATGATGATGATGATAATAATAATCATCATCATCATCATCATCATCATCATCATCATGATGATTATTATTATTATTATTATTATTATTATTATTATTATTATTATTATTATTATTATTATTATTATTATTATTATTCTTCTTCTTCTTCTTCTTCTTCACTAGGACTTTTCACACGAACCATTATCAAAGAATTCTCTTTAAGAACAACCTGTGGTGTTTCCTGGAGTCTTACTAGATTTTTAGTACTGACCACCTTGTTTTATAAGCTTTGCAAATCAGTTCACATTATCGCAATAGTTGGTTACCATTGATTTTTCGTTGGTAGCGAGCATTAATCTGGAATTTGGGTAGCAATAAGCTTCTCAGTCCTCTCCGCACTTATCAAGTCGAGGTCTGTCAAGTATTTATAGTTACATATTTAAAGTATTTATAGTTACATATTGTAAGTATTCAGAGTTACATATTTTAAAAATTCACTGGCATATTTTTTAAAGTATTTATAATTACACATTTTAAATATTTATAGTAACATATTATAAGTATGTATAGTCACATACATTTTAAGTATTTATAGTTACATATTTAAAGTATTAATACTTACATGTTTTAAGTATATATAGTTACATATTTTTAGTATGCATAGTTACATATTAAAATTATTTATAATTACATATTTTAAGTATTTATATTTATATATTTAAGTATATATAGTTACATATTTAAGTGTGTGTAGTTAAACATTAAAATTATTTATAATTACATATTTTAACTATATAGTGACATTTTTATAATAGTTAAGTATTTATAGTCACATGTTTTAAGTATTTATGCATGCATATTTATTTATGGTTACATTTTTAAATATGTGAAGTTAAATATTTTAAGTATCAATAGTCACATATTTTAAGTATTGTCATATTTTTTAAGTATTTATAGTCATATATTTTTAGTGTCATAGTACATGTTTTAAGTATTACTAGTGACATTTTTAAGTGTTTATACTTACATTTTTTACCTCCTTTTAAGTAAAATTATTAATGAAATTATGGTCTTATGATTTAAGTATTTAATGTTACATATTTTAAGTAATTAAAGTATAATATTTTAAATATTCGTAGTTACATATTAAAAGTATTTGTCGTTACATTTTCACTTGTTTCTTGTTAAATATTTTAAGTATTTTTGTTACATATTTATAGTATTCATAGTTAAATATTTTAAGTATTCATAGTTACATATTTTAAGTATTTATAGTTACATATTTTAAGTATCGAAAACTAAATATTTTAAGTAATAATAGTTATATATTTAAATATGTATAGTTACATATTTAAAGTATTGTTACATATTAAAGACACTATATTTGTATATTTTAAGTATTTATAGTTATATGTTTAAAGTATGTATAGTTTAATGTTTTAAGTAGGTATGGTTTCATATATTTAGCACATATTGTTGCATATTTTATATATTTCTAGTTACATATTTTAAGTATGTATGGTTACATATTTAAAGTATATATAATTACATATTTTAGTATTTCTGGTTTCATATTTAAAGTATTTTTAGTTACATTCTTCAAGTATTTCTAGTTATATTTTTTAGCTTTATACTTTTATTTTTTTCGCTTGTGTAGTTACATATCTTAAGTCTTTGCACACACATATTTTCGTTAAATATGGTCACACATTTTAAGTATTTATAGTTAAATATTCTAACAGTTTATTGTTACATATTTTAAGTATTTAAACTTACATTTTAAAGCTTTTGTAGTTATATATTTTAAGCATTTATAGACACATATTTTGAATATTTATAGTTACATATTTTAGGCATGTGTATTTACATATTTTAAGAATTTATAGTTACATATTTTATGTATTTATAGTTACATATCTTACGTATTTATAGTTACATAGTTTAAGTATTTATACTTGCATTTTTTAATATGTATAGTTACATATTTTAAGTATTTATAGTTAAATATTATAAGCATTTATAGTCACGCGTTTTCAGTATTTATCGTTACATATTTTAAGTATTTATAATTACAATGTTAGTAATTATAGTTACTTATTTTAAGTATTTTAGTTACTTTTTAAAGGATTTTTAGTCACATATTGTAAGTATTTTTAGTTACATTGTTTGAGTATTTACACTCCTATTTTTGAAGTGTTTATAGTTACATCTTTTAAGTGTTTATAGTTACATCTTTTAAGTGTTTATAGTTACATCTTTTAAGTGTTTATAGATACATCTTTTAAGTGTTTATAGTTACATCTTTTAAGTGTTTATAGTGACATTTTTGAAGTGTTGTAGTTACATCTTTTAAGTGTTTATAGTTACATCTTTTAAGTGTTTATAGTTACATCTTTTAAGTGTTTATGGATACATCTTTTAAGTGTTTATAGTTACATCTTTTAAGTGTTTATAGTTACATCTTTTAAGTGTTTATAGTTACATCTTTTAAGTGTTTATAGTTACATCTTTTAAATGGTGAATTCAACCGTTTTATCGGAATGTGGCACAGTTTAATATCAATGGTATTATGTTCTAAATACATTAAATGCATTTCAAATGAAAAGCTGGATCTTTAAGAGTTGACCTAAGAAAATTTGTGTAGTGGAATATATGCTTTCTTGTAGTCGATCCATGCCAAGGCCATGTTTCACATTTTTAGTATGTATATGATTAAAACGTTGTCTTAACATTTTAGTATGTATATTATTAAAACAGCGTCTTAACAACAAATTAGTCTCGCAAGTAACAGCGAGACAACAAAATGTTACTTCGAGACTACTATTGTGTAATCCAGCGTAGGGTACCGGTAGAAAAAATAAAAAATTAATTTACTTGAGACATACTTATTGAACATTTTCTGAAATAGTACAATAATTACCTTGACATTCTTCTGTTTAGTTTAAGATATCATTTTCAGATATTTTGATACTAATACCGTTATTAAAAAAATAAAAATTGCCGGATTTTAGTTTCATCAGAGTTTTCCACTACAACGTAAACAAACCACTATTCGTACTACCATAATAACAGCGACACAGAGAGAGAGGGAGAGAGAGAGAGAGACAGACAGACAGACAGACTGTTCAGTATTTGTGTAAAATATTACATAACTGATTTTTCCCCCTATTTTTGATTATCCGTTACATTACTACCATTGCTAAATTAATTTAGTTTAAATCCCGCATTTCCATCCATGCTCACCACCGCCCACCGAAAATTACCGACTATTACCGATTGAGCAGACGTTAAATTGTAACAAACACACATCCGTAAAGTTGTTTATGTCTGCGTTGCAGCTCCTTACATGAAACATTTTCTTGCATTATTTACAACACGTAAGCGTACTATTTTTTTTGTGTTTGTTTGTTTACAAATACTGTGTCAATAAAATCCTTACTTTCTTTTATATTTATGCGTTATTGGTTAAACTTTGTTTGTACAAATTCCTAGGACTTACGTAGGACCCCCCCTCCCTCCCCGGAGTAAATGTGGTATTGCGGTGATTTTGTGGCCTGTCAAGAATATATTATGAATATATTATTATCATTTTTAATTTTGTAACTGGCTGTAACATTTTCTTGCATTATTTACAACTTTTTGTAAATAATGCAAGAATATGTTACAGCCAGTTTTTGTCTTTCGATATTTCTTATCGTTTCTTCGCAAGTTTGCCGGCGACGATGTAATGTCCTAACCTCATTATTAAGAAAATAATAGCGTGTTACAATTAGTGCATCTGTTCTTCAGATGCTGCACTTCCATTTCATGTTCTCTTTCGGTGGAGGAGAAATCCGTCACGACTGAGACAATTTTTATTTTTGTACCTTTTCTCCGCATTAAAAAACGACCCTGGTGTCTAACTCTGTCCCGTGGGGAGGCATAGTAAATAGGTACAATAAGTGCATGAGCACCAACATTTTTACTATACGGGTGTAACAAATACTCGTGTAACAACGGTAACATAAATGCAGAAGCACATTTTTACCTAAGTACAAAATTAACAAGAAGTAATATTACGACAATAATCATTATATAGATTTACATAGTAAAAAAAATGTTTTCTAAACTTCCCATTTCGCCCCCAAGGGCACAAAAGTTGTCAAAAATGCCCCAACAGTTTAAATCTCATATTTTTATTCTTGCTCAACAACGCCCACCAAAAAATCACCGATTAATAACGCATTAGCAGACGATAAATAAATTGGAAGACTCTAAGAAACGAAATAAACAGTCAAGTTTTTAAAACGATTTAGCAAATAAAGCCATCTTTGTCATTTTCTTTGATGATAGGCTGAGTTAGATTAAAATGACAAATTTATAGGGTATTATATTATTCTGGGGGTCATTTCTTTTATTTATCTTTATTCTCCTTTCACACATGTATGTATATATTACTGCTGCACCTACTGCACACCCTTACTATACATTCGCCCCCCCCTCATTTTCTACTCTCTATTTATCACTCTCCCCATTCCCCTACCTCAACGTCACTATTCCTCCACTTTTTCACTTCGTCATGTTCCCACCCCCCTTTCACTGCCCCTATTTTCCACCTCCCTGACCGATTCTTCTTCTTCTCAATAGTACTCTCAATACTTCTCAGTTCTCTCTACTATTCATTGTTGACCTTTATTTAATTATTTTATTTTTTTTATATTGCTCATTCAGATCATCCGAGACTTGAGACCACAAAGTGACAATTAGAGACTCAGACTGTTAATTAGAGAGAAAGAGAGTGACGCAGGAGGGAATATAAAAGATTGTAATGGAAAAGGAAGGATCGAGTCAAAGTAAAAGAAAGCCTGAGTGATAGATTGTTCAGGAACAAACAGAGAGAGATATGAGCAAGGAGAAAGCAAGTGAAAGAGAGGAAGAATATCGCCAAGAACAGACTTTCTGAGAGTGAGGGCACTCAGAACAGGAAAAGACAACTCAAGCTTGTCAAGACACTGCATAAGGCTTGTCACTCCTACCACTTGTTTGACCATTTTTATACATTTTCTGACTCGTTTCTTGTTCAATTTGCACATAATTGACATATTTTTGCCAACTATATTGCATTGCAAAGTCATTAAAATTGTATTTATGTTCATAATTATAAAAATGTAATATGTGATTATATTTTTTCTATTTTCACTGTGAACAAGATAAAATTTAATTAAAATATATCTTTTATGAAATAGAAATTATATTTCACAATTAAAAATTGCATAATTCATTTCGAATTTAAGCCTCGTTATCACAATAAATGCTACATTATGCATAAAAACAGATCTATTATTCTGATGCTTCTGATCATTGGTGGAGTCGAAATTAAGCCAGGACCTATTGATAAGCAAAATGAAATGGAGTACACCAATGCAAATGATGGCAATAAAAAAGTATATGATAAAATTGCTGAAAAAGCTAGAAAAGCTGAATATTATAGAAAAAATAAAGATAAAATAAAACAAAGAGTTCAGAATTATAAAAAAAAACTCAAGGTGGTAAATAATGATACTTATAAAAAAAAGCAAAAAGAGTCAAATAAAAAATATTTCAATAAAAATAGAGAAAAAATGCATGCGAAAATGGCCCAGTATTATTAAAAAAATAGAGAAAAAATTTGTGCAAAAGCATATTATAATAAATATAAAAATAAACATAGAAAAACAGCATCTAAATTTACTTGCAAATTCGAAATGTCAAGCAAAGATGCTAATTTTCATCGACACATTCTGATTAGAAATATGAGACAAATTAAAAAACGACGAAGATGTTATAATGAATTAATGCAAAAAATGATTATAATGCGGAAAATGATTATGTCATACAAAAAAATTGTTAAAGAGAATATAACAGACCTACAGGAACGCAGATTGGCTAATAAAAGTGCATTCAGCACTGTCAACAAGAAATATATTGAAGGAGTTGGCATGAGAAACTTCATGATCAACCAATTGAAGAAGTACTTCAGATGCATCCACTCTTATGTAGAAAAAGCCAACAATGACGGTCTGCAGACTTATTGGGGCAATAATTTCTTCCACTGCTTCACCAATGAGCACTTTCTTTGCGATAAAAGCAAATATGAATATGTGCCATTGGCTCAGTTGTCAAGACACAATTTTAAATTTATGCATTGCCAAGAATGTGATTGCAGTGAATTAAACACATTTGAAGTCCCCATAAATGAAAACAATGAAAATCAAATTAATAACAGTGACTACAGAATATCAATGACTCGTCTGTGTAGAATCGAAGATGGCTGTCCAGACTCAGCTCAGAAATTGGAATATGCTAAAAGATTGCATAACAATTTGTCTGATTTGAGTCCGAATTTGACAATTGCTCAAATGAGGAAGAAATTGGATAGTTTCCAAAGTTGCAAAGGTATGCATTCTGATAGAATTTATTGCTGTGGCCAAAGTGATTGCACGGACAAGCTGGCCCTGCTGAAACTCTTGTCACCACACTCGCAACACCTGAGAACAGTGATCAGAAAAGTATATCGATTATTGTCGATTGGAACATGGCTTAACAAATATGACATCGCAATACTTGAAGGTGACTGGTCATTATATACTGAGTTAATTTACCAGGTTAGCAGGGATGCTACTATTTCTGACCTTTACAATGAATCCTTTTCAAATGAAAATGAATTTCACACTGAGGTTTATGTTACAACAAAATATGCCAATTTGTTTAAAAAATTTCAAAAGGCAATTTATGATTTTAAAATAAATCATTGTGACATTTGCAAAATGCGCAAAAAAGATTCAGAATTGCATGAATGGGACAACTGGGATAAAATAAAATCTCAAACAATACTTAACATTATTAAAGCAAATTACACATTACCATGTATTGTATGCAAAAAATGTCAATCGGATATGATAACATACAAAAAAATACCAAATTTGGCATCGATTAATGGTCTTCAAGTTGATGACATCCCACCTGAAATCTCCATTTTGAATATGTATGAAAGTCTTCTTATTCAAAGAGCCAAATGCTTTATGAATATAATTAAATTGGTGCCATACAAGTTTAAAGGACTGCAAAGCCAGTTGATCCCAGCTATCAGAGAAATAGCTAGTCATTTGCCAATGCCAATGGAAACAACTATCAACCATGCTATGACTACATTGCCAAACAATGATCATAAATTACTTGAAATTATAGTTGATACATTGCCAAACAAAAAAAATATTATTTGGCGCTCATTGGTTAATATGGATAACGTTCTCAAAGCTTTGGATTGGTTGAAAAACAACAATATCTTGTACAATGACATTAAAATTGATCGAAATGCCAACTTGGATGAAATTGTCACATGCACTGGGCGAAATGATAGTCTGAAAATGGATCATTTTCTGACTCAGACTGGGGCTCAGATTTCATATGAGCATCACACGCTCATTGAAATGCAACCAATGTTGCCACCTGAAAAGGATTTGACGATTTTCAGGCAAAAAAGAGTTGAAGGAGTATTACTAACTGACAATGACCCATTATTGGAATTGTTTTGTTTTCCTGATTTGTTCACAAGAGGTAGATTTGGAATGTTTTCAAATGAACGTCCATATGGCAAAGTAAAACCATACATGTACATCAGAAATCGATTGAACCATTGTGATCCTAGATTCAGAAGAAATATTCAATATTTGATGTTTTCTGCCGATAAAGCTGATAAACGAGCCATTGATGCTGGTATTTATGCTATAATGAAAACAGCAAAAATGCCAAAAATAACAGTTGCTGAACTAAAAAAAAGATTGACAAATAATGATAAGCAACTGGAAGGCAATTTGTCAATGATGATGGCAAATATGCGAGGATCTAAGGAATTTTGGGCTCGAAAATACACGGATTTGCAAGCTTTTGATGAGTGTTATGGAGTACCCACTTTCTTTTTGACACTGTCTTGCAATGAATATATCCTCAAAGATTTGCACGAATTTCTTGAAAAGTTGAATAATACAACTAAAAAATTTGGACAAATAAATAATGATGATATTGTGGCAGTCAGTGAACATTTTTATCATAGATTCACATCATTTTTGAAGATTGTCATACTTGACAAAAACGGCCCTCTGACTGAAGTTGCCCATTATTTTTGGCGATTAGAGTATCAAAACAGAGGCACTCCTCATGTACACATGAAAGTGTACTGCAAAGATGCTCCTATTTTTGATGAGACTGACAAAGATTCACACAAAATAGTCCAAACTTTCATTGAATCTATTATTACTTGTCAACTTCCCAACCATTTTAAATCACCTAAATTAGCCTATTTGGTGAATAAAGTGCAAAGACACACTTGTGGTGGATCATGTTACCGTAAAAAATTTGTCAGAAATAAATTTTACACAATTTGTCGCTATGGATTTCCTAAATCTGCTGGAAATTTCAAATTTAACACAATTGAAGAAAGTGTTAGGTCACATAAATGTGGCAAAAAAATTTAAAAATTGTATAATTTGAATAGAAGCTCACAAGAGCAGTACATTAATGCTTACAACCCAGCTATTTTGATGATGTGGGAGTCTAATATTGACTTGCAGTACATTTCTGACAATTCAATGATTCTGAACCATTACATCACCAGCTATCAGACTAAATATGAAGCATCTGAGACTGAAGGTGTGTGGTCATTGGACCAATCAAAATCATTTTATGGTAAATGCAAAAGCGCTGGTCTTTATACATTGTCCAAAAGAGATTTAGGAGCTTATGAAGTTGCTGATGAGCTGTTGGGACATCACTTGTTTGGAGCTTCTGCAACTGTAATGTGGGTCGGTGCTGATATACCTGGATATAGAACCCACAGATTTTTGCCACAAGAAGAATTGGATCAAATGCAGCCTGATTCTACAGATTTGTATTATGGTAATATGGTTGAAACATGGTACCCGAATAGACCTGATTCTATGGAAAATCAAAGTTTGTACTATGTTGCGAGAAACTATGAAAGAACAATGAATGCTTCCACAAATGATGATGAGAAAGTTTCATTGAAGCTGCGAAATAATCATGGCTTTTTAAAAAAAGTGAAAGAAAAAGCTATAAAGACGCCAAATGTGAGATTGACTTCTGAAACAAAAGAACGATATTATCACAATTTGTTGATGCTGTTCAAACCTTGGCGCCAAGAAGAAATTGATTTACTTGATGGCTGTAAATCATATGAGCAATCATTTTATCAAAATGCTCCATATTTGTCTGAAATTACAAATTATGAAAGTATTAAGAAAAAAATTAAAGATGCTATTGAAATAAGCAAAAAAATAGAGCAAAAATCTAAAAATTATGAAAATGAAAATAACGCTGATGATGATCAAATTGATTGCGATCCTAATATGGCTAAAGAGGCAGATAAAAATGAAGCTGATTTAAATATGCCTCAAATCAGACATGTCACTAAAGCTCAAGTTTTAGAAAATGAGCAAAAATTGAATTTCATTCAAAAAGAAATTTATAATGAAATTATTTCCAAACTTGAGCAACAAAATCTTCATTGGAATGAGGAAAACTCTATTCACGGGTGCAATTGTGACGATTGTCCACAAATTCTCAAATTTATTAGTGGTTTTGGGGGTGTGGGCAAATCTTTTCTGATCAATGCACTGGCAGATAAAATTACTCTCACATATCCTGCCATCAATGGACCCAGTGTAGTTATTTGTGCTCCTACTGGTGTCAGTGCTTACATTTTGAAAGGATCTACATGCCATAGAGTCTTTCAACTAAATGTGCAGCATGGTTCTACACCTAAATATGAACCATTATCAAAGGATAAAATAAAAAGTTTGAGAACCATGCTTGGATATGTGAGATTATTCATTATTGATGAAATAAGCATGGTTAGTCACTTGCAATTAGCATTTATTCACCAACGTTTGCAAGATGTTTTTGGTGATATTAGGAAACAAGTGTATCCATTTGCAAACATGTCAATTGTTGCATTTGGTGATTTATTCCAGCTTCCACCTGTTAATGAAAAACCTGTATTTTCCAAAATATCTATTCAAGATGCTAGAAAATCAAATTTGGGAATTGCTGGTATAAATTTGTGGTCATATTTCGATTATGATGAATTGACCATAAATATGCGACAAAAAGATGACAATGAAAACTTTGTTAATATTCTTAACAGAATAAGACTTGGGTCACCAACTGATCAGGATATTGAGATCTTGAAAAGGCATCGAATCAATCCAAAACAAAAAGCAAATATTGATCAAGTTACTGATCTTTTGCAAAATTTGCAAAAGAAAATGCATATTATTTGCATTGTACCCACAAATGAATCTGCTGAGGAAGTGAATTATAAAATGTTGAAAAAAAAATAATATTCATATCATTGAAATTTCAGCAACTGATTCCAACTTAAGACAAAAAACCGTAACAAAAAAAAATCAAAACAGACACCAAAAACTTCTAAACTTAAAAAGATTTCTGACACAGCTGGACTTGAAACTGTGCTTAAAATTGGAATTGGTGCTAGATGCATGTTGCGTCGAAATATTGATATTGAAAAAGGACTTTGCAATGGTACAATGGGTACAGTCACTGAAATACAAATGAAAGATGGCAAAGTTGTTGCTGTGACTGTAAAATTTGATCATATGGATCATGCAGTCAATGTTGAATTTGTGCAAGCTTACTATGAACTTTCTCGTGGCCTCTTTGTGACTAGATCTCAAATACCTTTGTCACTCAGCTATGCTTTAACTGTCCACAAAACCCAAGGTATTTCAGTCGATGGTATCATTGTTGACTTGGGATCTGATGTCTTTTCAGATGGAATGGCCTATGTAGCTTTGTCACGTGCTAGAAAGCTGTGCAATGTCTATTTGATCGACCTTGACCCTCATAAATTGACCATGTGTAACAAAAGTGCATGGACTGAATATAATAGATTGAGGGCCAAAAGAGACATGGTTGATTTGCCACCGCTTCCTCCTTGTTCTGTTAAGCCTCAAAGTTTGTCATTGTACAAACAGACTTATAAACGAAAAAAAACAATCGTTATAGATCATGATTTGAAGCAAAAACATAATAGTCCAAATAGAAAATGGCTGAAAATAGACAATTCAATTTCTCAAAATAATTTGGACCTCAAATTGATCAATGAAAGAAATGCTTGTTTTGCTAACAGTATTGTTCAGACAATTTACCACCTTCCTTTGTTGTCTAACATCATTAAAAGCATTCCAAACATTGATTTGCCAATTTAGCAATTAAAAAGATTGCTTGTCCCTGGCACTCACAGTGTTGCTGATCTTAGAGAATCAATCGGAGGCGTTTTTAATAGTGGCCAACAAGAATGTGCTATTGCATTTTGGGAATCTTTGATAAACAAGTGCCCTGACAGTGCCAAACAATTATTCACTTTTGAAGAAAGTAAAGTGATGAAATGTCTTAGAATACACAAACAAAACTGCCAAAGACTACAAGATAGTGAATGCAATTGCACCTTTAAAGTTGGCTGTGGGTTCCAAACCTTGCAGATTGCTGGAATACCACAGAGATTAGTTATTCAACTTCATCCTACTGATGGTCGACAGCAATTTAAAAGTTTGCTCAAAACTGATGCTTCAGTGCTCAAACATTGTATCAAATGTCAGCAAAATACTGAGCACTTGGAAAATGTCACTAGAACGTTTCCTACTGCAATGAAATATTTGTGTGTTCAAATAAATAGATTTATGTTTGAAAATTATAATCCTCGGCGAATTAATGCTGAAATTATGAATTTCAGTACAAAAAAACAAAATATTTTTGGAACAAATTTCAAAGTAAAAACAGCTATTCTGCACACTTTGAATAGAGTCGATTTTGGGCATTATACTTGCATTGTTAGAAATAATAATAAATGGAATATTGTCAGTGACACTAACTTTTCTAGTAATGTCAATTTTCCTTCCAAAATGTCCAATATTGTTGGCATTTTTTTTGAAAAAATATAAAGGAAGCAAACATTTGATAAAAACAAGGTCATACATTCAATAGAAATAAATAGTGGTGGTTTTCGCTTTTAAAATTCAACCATCACCTAGGCATGGCATGGGGCTGTAACTGTAACTCTGCAGGCGAACAATAGCACTGTTATGAATCATAACTAAACAGGAGACAAGATTTCTGCTTCAAGAGATAAATGTACTATAAAATTTTAACAGGAAAATTATTTTACTGAAAACTATTGATCAATATTACACTCTAAAAAGGAAGATACTAGAGTTAAAAAAATAACAATTTTATTTACACTCAAGCAATTCAAAATTTATCTCAAAACTGACTCTTCAATTCGCAAATATTGTCAACAAAATACTGAGCATTTTGAAAAAGCCACTAGAATGTTTTCTACTGCAATGGAATATGTGTGTGTTCAAACAAATAGATTTTTATTTTAAAATTACGATCCTCAATGAATTAATTCCGAAATTATATATTTCAATAAATTTTTTTTGCAGAAATTTCATTGTAAAACCAGATATTCTTCACTTTTATGAAAGTCGATTTGGGCATTTTACTTGCATTATTTAGAATAATAACAAGTGAAATATTATCAGTGACACCAATATTTCATATAATTTTAATTTTCATTCCAAAATGTCGTCCATCAATATTAGCATTTCTTTTGAAAAATATAAAAGAAACAAATAATTGAGAAAAATCAGACCATATATCCAATCGAAATAGCAAAAACTTGAGTGCTAACCTCCCAATCAGCGTGGTATGGGGCTATAACTGTATCCCTGCAGGCGAACGATAGCACTTTTATGAATCACTTAAATTCAGAATTTAAAAAAAATTTCTGTAAATTTTTTTTTATGTAATACTTTTCCTGTGATCATTAGCATGTTCTATTAATTAATAAATATAATTCTATTATTTTTATTGTTGCTTATGTTGTTGATGAATAGAATTTTTAAAAGTTAGGTATTTTCTTGAAAAAGGATTTCGGCCTCAACAGAAAGATGTTCAACAAAATGTTTAACCATAAAATTTACCAAAAACTATTAATATTAAACTATAAAAAGAAAGATACTAGAATTTAAGCAAAAAATATTTTATTTCAACTCAATCAGATGTGCCTTATGCACTAATAAAAATGCAATTGGCATTTTGTTGAACTTTTTAAGATTTTAAATATTTATAAATTTTCTCATTATAAAAAACGATTATTATATTGATTATAATTTTTTGACAGAAGAAATAAAATGAATTGCATAAAAAACATTAGAAGACAAATTTTTAAATCATAAGAAAAATCTAAAGTCACTAAATTATCAATAAAGTTTGTCATAATAATACATTTATTAGATTAATTTTAATTTGGAAAGATAGAAGTACAGTTAAAACATCCAGAATCAGCGAATTCATTAAATTTTATCATAATAAAAACGATTGTTTTATTTTAATGCTATTGATAAGAAAACATTTGTTTTACTTGATTAAAATTAATTAAACATAGATTATATCTGTAGTATATAAATATTTTTTTATAATGAAACAATTTATTAATGTTTGCTGATTTACGATTTTTTCATTGCCGGTTTTTATTTTGCAAATTAAAAATAATCCAATAATCTTTTTTGATAATGAAAAAATGTGCTGACAATTAAGTGATTTTAAATATTTGAATATTTTTTTAAATGAACAATAAATTAAAATCAATTTACTAAATAATCATTTTTTTCAAGATTTATTTACACAATTTACTAATATTTATTGATATAATTGGATAATTTTGCATTGTTCTTCTAATGTTTTATATTCATTTTATTTCTTCTGTCAAAAAATTATAATCAATATAATAATCGTTTTTTATAATGAGAAAATTTATAAATATTTAAAATCTTAAAAAGTTCAACAAAATGCCAATTGCATTTTTATTAGTGCATAAGGCACATCTGATTGAGTTGAAATAAAATATTTTTTGCTTAAATTCTAGTATCTTTCTTTTTATAGTTTAATATTAATAGTTTTTGGTAAATTTTATGGTTAAACATTTTGTTGAACATCTTTCTGTTGAGGCCGAAATCCTTTTTCAAGAAAATAATTATAGTTTTGTAATAATTTAATTGAAATTATAATTTGATGGGTAAGTAATATCATAATAATTAAATTTAATTTTCAAAATCACTTTTTCATTTTTTAATAATAATTTGATTGAAAAATAAAAATGGCATAGTTAAAAAAGAAAAGAAAAAGAAATAAAAATAAAAAGACTCCCCGGCAATGCCTAGTAGATAAGGTATTCAAGATCATGAATTTCATAGTGATTATATCCATCATGAAGTGTGTCTTCGTCTGTATGTTTAATTGAGATAATTCCCACATCTGGTGCATCTGATGCATCTGCTACTAGTCTCTCATTCCTGGATGAGGTCCAAAAGAGTCGTCAACTTAATAGGCTCTGAACTGTCAGCTAAACTTCAACCTTTGTCCCATCAATGAAATATTGTATCTCTCTGCCTGTTTTACAAGTATTTTAATAGTAGATGCTCCAACAAACTACAAGCCCGTGTATCGCCCTTGACGTAAATACCTCCAAAAAGCCTGACAAGCAGCAACATCCCACCCCAACACAATAGAGATCTCTAGATGCCAGAAAACCTTCTAGTCTAATAGTTTCATCCCCCAGAACTGCTAGACTTTGGAATTCACTTTCGGATTCCTGCTTCCCCGACTGTAAGAAGTTCAAATGTAATGTAAAAAAACATCTTGCTGCTCAACCCCCTGCATAGCATCCCTGTAATTATGTCCCATATAATATATATAATGCATATGAAATCCATAGTGAAGCAAGAGTTACGCAATCTTTCGAACGAGTGTTGTCGAAGTTTAGTGGCAAAGAAAATTCGAAAACGGTTGGAAGCAACGTTAAGATAAACAGAAAAGGCTGGTATTTTCCTTCTCTTAGACTTCATGAACAATTAAGGCTTGAGAGTCTGCACTATTATTTAACCCATAGCTGGGGGGAGGATATATTCTTTTTCCAATAAAAGTGATACAGTGGTTCGAGAAAATTTTAACCTGGTACGCCGAATTCACAGTTCGCACTTATAACCATTTTCCATTTACCACATCACTTTTTCAACAAATGTAAATTATAATGCTATAAAAGGGAGGTAATTTTTATACGTCAAAAAGTATGATTCTCTCCCTTGGATTGTAAATATGTACATCATAAAACCAGTTTCTATTCCTAGTAAACGTTCGACGCGTAAAAAAAAAAAAAAGAAGAAAAATCTATAACATTTTTGTGTGAAATTATGCAAAACCACACGATTGAAATTCTCCAAAATCAACCTTCTCTCCTTTCATGAATAACACTCATATTTGCTTCAATTGAAACAAATAGCCCTTTTCTTGAGGAAGCCTAATTACTTTGATAAGCTCCTACAACTGATTTTAACCTCCAATCTGAAATACAAGTCACATCAAATCTGTTGATAAAGTCGATTGAAAATGGTTGGATAATTCTACTGGTCCAGAAAATCTTCTACCTACATAAAAGTCGGAGTAAAACTTACTATTGGCGACATAACTTTTCTACTACCCCCTCCTCTCTCTCTCTCTCTCTCTCTCTCTCTCTCTCTCTCTCTCTCTCTCTCTTTCTCTCTCTCTCTCTCTCTCTCTATCTCTCTCTCTGTATTCATCTATCGCTTTCAAACATAATTCTCAAACAAAAAAGACATGTTTTTAGATAGTGAATAGCACGATGCACTTCAAATAGTCTTTAAAGGACATCAGCTGACGCTGGGCTGGACATCTCTAGAATACAAAACCGTTGCTGTTGACATAAACTGATGACGAGAACTTGACTTTATCATTGAACCACGCCCATTTGACTTTAATAACCAATTAGCCAATATAAAAGATAATTAGCCAATATAAAAGATAATACCATTTCCTTAAATCATTTTGAAGCGCTTTTCTATTTTCTATTTCAACTCTGAAAACTACAGAATAATATCATTCATCCGTATTATTTCGATTCTTTAGACTATCGTTCTCCCTTTGAGTGTTATTTGCACATCGTTTCAGCGGATGTAATCTCCCACCTTATTCATGAATATCTTGTCGAACTCAGGAATCTTTTTATTAACTACACGGGGGCAGCATGCTCTCATTCCAGCAGACATTATTGGGTAGAAGTCCTTAATAACTCGCAGTAATATAAATAATATGAATTATCAATCCTCATCTCAAAAATTCAGAAATATAATATCATTCATTTGGCAGAGTTATTACATGCAGATATTGCATGGGTCACATTTATAATGAGACCTTGCATTTATTACAATTTCAAAATGTGTTTCAAAAATTGTTTGATCATTACCGAACGTGATAATCTTTTACATCTTGATTCGTAAACCAGCCTTTTGCTACATAACTAGGCTCAGTTATGACCAAAAAAGTATTCCTGATTTTAAACAGAAGTATTTAATTAAATATTTATGAAGATATTCAATTTTATATTGATAAAAATTTAAATAGTTCCGACACACTTATAAACAAACAATATTGTGTTGTTTTAACTTGTAGAAACCGATTTGCATGATTTGGGGTATTTGCATGAGATATTCTTCTGAGTTTTACGAGTAAAGGACCAGAGACTTTCAAGAATTCGCCACTAGTAGACATAGTAATATGACATTAAAAATTCATATTTAAAAATAAAATTTTGTTCATTATCTTTCATGCCAGCTGAGATTCAATTTATGCGATTCGCCCTGTAGAACATTCACAGCAATCACTCACCTGGATAAAACTGAAAATAATTTCCCTTGCTCCTTATATGTACTTAAAACTAAACGAACATTTTATTAGCAAACCTTCTTTCATAGAGCTGCCCATCTATGGAACAATACCACGGAGTGCTTTCCTGTTGACTATAGCATGATCGTTTTCAAGTTCAACATAAACAAATTTTTTTGAGCCGTTCTCGTAAATAATCAATTTTTACTTAATTTCTACTATTACCGTTTATCACAGTATTCAATCATTAACCCTTATCATCGAGTAGTCTCTGAGCTTTTCCGGGGGGAAAAAATGGGGCCATTAAAATTGTTATTATTCACTATTTCCATTGCAAGTGGAAAGTTGCATGCAGGTTAATTCGACTTTTCTCCCCAATACAACCCCATATTAAGTAATACTAGCACGGTTTATGATTAATGGACCTAACTTTATCTGCTCTCAGACTGTGGAAGATCACATTTCAGCTGAATAAAGCTGGTAAATCACAAGTGTAACATCATAACAAGATACATCGTCAAATCATCAGTGACAAGAAAATACAACCCAGAATAAAGGGAGATCACTCTTCCTTAACTAGCACGCGATAGTAAGGATTTCAAAATCTGAATTTATCACGATAAAGTATGTTCATAAAATCTCGTTATTTATTAGAAACTGACTTATCTACTTTTCTTTCCTTAAAATCCGTCGTTAAAAAAATTGAAAAAATCTCAAAAAATAAAAATAATAAAAACAATCATAACTTACAAAAGCAATTTTTTAACACAAAATTCTTCTCCTCAATAACAATTTCTTATTTAAACTCATTTACATAACCTTCCCCG
This sequence comes from Euprymna scolopes, assembly GCF_053919585.1. Classification (NCBI taxonomy): domain Eukaryota; kingdom Metazoa; phylum Mollusca; class Cephalopoda; order Sepiida; family Sepiolidae; genus Euprymna; species Euprymna scolopes. The sequence goes on along the minus strand of NC_136506.1, from coordinate 64,428,878 downwards.
TCCAAAAAAAAAAAAAGAAAAGAAAAAAGAATCTGTTTCAACACCTGACAATATATAAAATATTTTTGTTTTTGTGTTTTCATCTTCACGAAAGATAACAATAATACAAAAAAATAAAAATATTATGCAAAGTTATAAATACGACTCCATCTCCTGAGCAGAGAGTTGAGTAGCAGCACTAGGTGTATCAGAATTTTTGTAGGAATTTTTGACACCCCTAACACGAAACTGCGAATAAAATATAAAAATCTCGTAATTTCTCTGTTAAAAGTGGGTTGTTTATTTTATTTATGGATTATACTTCCAAAATAAACTATTAAAGTTGTTTTAAAAGTAATAGAAATATTTTTTTCATTCAGTAATGAATTTTCCGAACTCAATATTTTTCAATTTTTAAACTTTAAAAATCTATCAAAATTTTTCTATTGATTCTATTTTTACGATATTTTCAGGGTCAATGTAAAATTTTATGCTCTTTCCAATAAACCGAATATAATATTTTAGACAAACGTTTTTTTTTATTCACGCACCCCCCCATTTTCAAGTTTCTATTAAAAAGTAAATAATTAATTTACTCACCAAAGTTTTATATATCACAAATTGAAGAGAAAAGGTCAATAAATAATATATTCAAATTTAAAACAAAAAAAGTAGTGTTTTTTAGAATTTTACCTGTAAAGTTTGAAGTTTAAAACCTTTTTTTTTAAACCACGTTATTTGTTTTTTTTTCTTTTTTTTATAATGGAACCTTGGTCCTTGCTCCTTTAATTGAAAAAAAATTAGGGTTTGAATTACATTTTTCGAGTAGTTATAAGCTTGGAAAGACAGGGGGTCGAATAATTCACGCCTCCCATTTTGAAATGTCTATTAAAAAGTAAATAATAAATTTACTCACCAAAGTGTTATATATCACAAATTGAAGAGAAAAGGTCAATAAATAATATATTCAAATTTAAAACAAAAAAAGTAGTGTTTTTAGAAATTTACCTGTAAAGTCCAAAGTTTAAAATTTTTTTTTTTTTTTTTTAAAACACGTTGTTTGCTTTTTTGTTTAAAGGGCTTGAATTACATTTTTCGAGGAGTTATAAGCTTGGAAAGATGGGGTGGAATTATTCACTATTTTTCACGAAATTTCTGACACACCTAATGTGACATACACGCACATGCCCACTCACAGACTGCTTGAATCCTTTCGTTGTCGTCTGCTGATATATGCTAATAGTAAACAAACGTATAAACTTATATATTTTAATACTTATAATATTTCTAACTCATTTTACAAGAAAAAAAAACATAAACATGAAATGGACATTATTTTTATCGACAACTTTTAAATGAAATATAATTTCTGGAATTGAGTGGAGAAGTTTAATTTATGACTTTTTTAATTGTGAATTCACAACTTATAAATAAACTAATCAGACTGCTTCAATATCCTTGTGTATATGAACCCTCTTTAACTTGCAAAGACTCTAAAATAGAAACAACATTTTACGTTTATATATATAAACTTTCATTTTAAACATATATAAAATATCACTTTGAATTCATTATTTTGTTTATGTTTATAACTAGGAGTTCCGTCCGGCTTTTCTCGGGCCCTATGTATGGTTTATAACTTTATGTGCATATGTATATATTAAAAAGTGTGATTATGTATGGTAATGCATTTCTATATAATAGGCTTCCTTAACTACCATAGAGAAAAGTTGATAGAGACCGCAGAGGTCAATTTTTTTAAAACTTGGACCCGAATTATGACCCCTTAACATTTATTGTTTTTAGCTCAAATTAAGTTAAGTTAGATCAATGTCCAAGTAACCTATATCTAAAATTTCAAGTGTTAAGACCCAAACTTGGTAGAGGAGTTTGGTAAATTTCTCAAGGGTCAAATCGTGGAACTTTGACCCCTTGACAGCTAAATTTCTGGCCGACAACTGATTAAAAAGATGTTCCCAAATCTCAATACCCCTTATGTCGAATATTGAGTCTGTAGAACGAAAATTGACAGAGTTATTTGGTAGGGAAATGTACAGACACACACACACACACACACATACACACACACACACACATTTTCACTTTTATAGATATACTAGCAGTTCAGCCCGATTTAGCTCGGGTCCTATGTACTGTTCATAACTCGCCCTACGTGTGAATACGCTTTATAATATTTCAAATGTTTAAACCAAAAATTGTCTGAGTAATTTTGTAGAGACCGCAGAAGTAATTTTTTTAAACCTTAACTCAAATTTTGACCCTTTAACATTTATTATTTTGTCTCAAATCAAAATATTAAGTTTTACCCACGTCCAAGTTACCTACATCTAAAATGTCAAGTGTTTAGACCCAAAATTGTCGGAGAAATTTGGTAGAATCTGCAAAGGTCAATTCTTTTAACTTTGACCTTTTGGAAGCCAAATTTTCGTCCCTAAACTAATTAAAATGCTTGCCGCATGTCTGAATACCCGCTATGTATAAATGTTTAGACCCAGAATTGGGTTAGTAGTTTGCTAGACACCGCAAAGGTCAAATCGTTTGAACTTTGACCCCTTGGTAGCTCAAATTTTCGACCTAAATTAATTAAAAAGCTTGTCCTATCTCTGAATACACTTTATGTAAAATCTCAAATGTTTAGACCAGAAATTGGCTGAGTAATTTGGTAGAGACTTCAGAAGTTAAATTTTTTTAAACTTTGACCCCAATTTTGACCACTTAACATTTATTTTTTTATGTTTAGACTCAAAATTAACGGAGGAGTTTGGTAGAGTTCTCAAAGGTCAAATCGTTGAACTTTGACCTCTTGATAGCAAAATTTCTGCCCGAAAACTGATTAAAAAGATTTTCCGAAATCTCAATACCCATTGTAAAATCTTGAGTCTGTAAACTGAAAATTGACAGAATTATTTGGTAGGGAAATACACACACACACACACACATTTTCACTTTTATAGATATATAGATAGATAGATAGACAGATAGATATAAAGAGTGGGGCATAAATGCTGTTACAAAATAAAACTCAGATTTATCAAAAACAATATTACAAAACCCAATTACAGAAAATGATTAGCAAATACTGAAGAAACAATATGGCATCATTTTTTTCAAATTGTTTTCCTTGATCCTTCACTACACTATGAAGTCTTTGGAGGAATTCATCTATAGCAGTGTGCACAACATCTTAGGGTATTTTCTCCCGGCATTTGTTCAATTTTATATTATTAGCTTCAATTATTTGTATGAGGAATAGAGTGGGCTTCACTCTCCACGATTGACCACAAAGAATAATAAAGGGTATTAAGATCAAATGATGAGGATGGCCATTCTTCTTTGCTGATTCAGGACGGACAGTTTTCTCTCCACCGCTGCTGTGTTACATGAGCAGTGTGGCTTGTCGCACGATCTTGTTGGAGAGTTCAAACTTCATAACCGTACACAGAATTGCACAATGGGGTCAGTGCACCTTCAAGATTGTCCTCAATGTAACATATTTTGCTAATCTTGACCTCCTTCAGGAAGAAAAACAAGTGGAGATTTCCCTCTCTTAGAAATAGCTGCTCAGATCATCACTGATATTGGTTTCTGCGTTCTGAAAACCTTTCCTGCTTTATCAGGTATTACCTCACGACTTCTTGCAAGGATTCTATCACTTTGATGATTGTAAGACTGTTAAAGTGAGAATAACTTTTCATCCCTGAAGATGATATTATTGAGCAGGCCAGTTTAAATACGGTTTACTTCTGATGAGTCTCTTCGCAATTGTGGGTTCTGCTTTTTGAGCTTATAAGATGACATCTGTAGGTCACTTCGACATATTCATCGTGTAGTGTTTGGTGACATTTGTGCTTCCTTTGCCATTTGTCTCGTGGATCCTCTGGGATTTATTTCCTATCATTTTTTATGAGTTTAGGTTTTACTGGGTTGTGGGAACAGCCTGATTGTTGTCTATCTTTGATCGACGAAATTTCCAGGTAACGCTGTTTTTATAAACATTCCGTTGATTTTGACGTTTTTCCCTAACATGCTGCTCTATGATGAATCTTCTCTTCTATTCAGCAGACATTGTTAAAAATTAGTATTTTCTGGTTTTGAAAAATAAGCAATCATATATTACATTATCATATAATGACAATAAAATAGTAAATTTATTTTAATATTATCATAAAATATAGTTCCGAAATTTTGTAACAGGACTTATGCCCCACCCTGTACCATGTCTCTCACTTTCTCACATTTAATTATAAACCTAAAAACAATTTTCACTGAAAATGTCTCCCTAAACTCAGCTCATCCCAATAATACCTTGCCCAAATTGGAACCTCTAAAAAAACACCTCTAAAAAAAAAACTCTAAAACTGGAGACTCCCAAAAATGAGACCCTCCAAAAATGACAATAAACAGTTGTATGATTTGAGGAAAGTTTCATTGCCAATTCTGCAGGGTTTTTCTTTAAGTTATGCCACAAGCTCTTCATCAAATTCAACTGGACATTGTCTTTGAGGCAGAAATTTTAATTTCTAAATTATTATAAACCGTCTGAATTTTGTGCTTTAGGCATTTTTCTCAATGAGATGAGTAAATATTTTGAGTCATTTTGACAACAGATAAACTCATAAAGCATCATATGCTTCAAATACTCCTAAGATACTGTTATGTTTGAAAAGGTTTATTTAAACAGCGAAATTTTTATTAATTCTACAATTAAAATTAATGTCTATGTGTTAAAGTGTAAAAATACACATATATGATATATAAGTCCTGCGATATACCTCTCCATCGTACAGTACATCGATACTCTATGGCTGACTAGGATAGCTTTCGTACATTTATATCAGATCTACCTCTACATTCAGAATGTGCTGCTGCCATTGTACACAGAAATCACTATTTCTATTGCTTCCAATGTAATAGATGTACTGAGACTAAAGCTGCCTTCAGGATGGCCAGAAACCTTTGTAATAGAGTAATAAAGAACATGAGAGAGTTGTATGCTCAGTCCGTCAAGTCTAAAATAACTAAGCAGCAGCTTGGTTCCCACCAATTTTGGCCAATAACAAACAGGGTCCTGAATAGAAGTGTGTGTTCTATCCCAACTATCATCAATGGACCTGAGGTAATCTCGTTAGCATCGGACAAAGCCAAACTCTTTTCCAAAAACTTTGCAATTAATACTACCCAATGCAATCCGGGCCACCAAACTTTTCCATATTTTCTCCTATGTCTGAAAACACACTATGCGACATACAAAATATCTGCGTTGGATGTTGCCAAGCTAATCAAAAACCTCGATTCCAGTAAAGCAACTGGCCCTGATGGCATTCCAGTTATAGTGCTGAAAAAGCTTTAACCAGAACTAGCTCCCACACAAAGTTGTCTAAGCGTTGTCTTAAAGAGAATTGCTTCCCAACACCCTGGAAAACCTCATCAGTATATCCCGTATTTAAGAATTCAGATGATCGGTCATCTTCCTCTCAGTACAGACCAATCAGTCTCCTTTGTGTCATGAGTAAGTTGCTAGAATCTGTTAAATAGAAAAGTAGTCAACACCTCAGCAAAAATAACCTCCTCAGTGACATGCAATATGGTTTCTGTTTGGCTAAATCTACAGCAAATGTGCTAACAGTTATATCTCATACGATTAGCAAATCTCTCGATGAAGGCTTCCTTTCTAGGGAAATTATCCTTGACATACCAAAGGCTTTGATATGATATGGTATGAAGGTTTACTCCACAAAATCTCCATCTATGGTATAGCTGGAAATGTCTTTTCAATTATTTAATCATTTCTCTCTGATAGATTCATAAGAATAATGGTTGATGGGCAGAAATCAGAAGCTCACAGTATTAATATTGGAGTCCCTCAGGGGTCTATCCTGGACCCAACTTTCTTCCTGATCTACATAAATGATCTCCCAAATCACATCCTAAGATAATTCGTAGACATGTATGCTGACGATACTACCATCTATGGCAACACTTCAAAGGCCACAAATTGATTCTCCGTGATTCTCTCTCCTCTGATCTTGATCACGTGGTGCAATGGGGAAAAGAGGTGGCTAGTTAATTTTAATGCATCTAAAACCAAGCTTCTATTTTTCCATTATCAACCCTCTGATCCCTGTCTGGCATCAATCGAAATGAATGGCTCTCATCTTGGGGAGGCTTCATGTTTTGATAAGCTTCTTAGTCTTATCATTACTTCTGATCTGAGATGGAACACGTACATCAAATCCGTTGGCAATGCTGCTGGAAAAATGGTGGGAGCGTTCTACCACTCCAGTAGATATCTCAATGCTGAGGTAATTCTCTACCTATATAAGAGCCAAGTACGTCCAAGAATGGACTACTGTTGCCACATCTGGACAGGAGCTGTTGGAAGCAGCTTATCCTGCCTTGACAGAGTTCAAAATAGACTTCACAACCTTTCTCTTTCCTGCAACCTCTTTCCCACAAAAGAGATGTTGCGAACCCGACTCTGCTTTATCATTATTTTCATGGCAAGTGCTCGTCTGAACTCCAATCTATGGTTCTGTCATGTCTTGACCTTCATAAAAAACACTTGGCTAGCTGAACCACTATCAATAATTTCCCCCACTCTTTATTTGTGTCTAAATCTAAACGTAGATTTTATGAACAAAGTTCATTTCTTCGCACTGCATGCCTGTAAAACTCTGTTCCGTTTTCCTGCTTTCCAACTGCCTACAATATGGTTCTTCAAGTCCAATGTGAACAAATTCTTGATGAGCCATCCCCTGAAGTAGTCCAATTTATCAAATTTCCACTACTAATAATTACTACAACATGTTTTCTTTGACCACTGTACACTCATTAACCCTTATCCTCGAGTGGTCTCCGAGCCTTGATAGGTAATGACTCCTTTGTAAAAAAAATAAATAAATAAATATTATTTAGTTCCATTAGATATCCCACTTTTTATTAAATTTTAAAGAATTAAAATATGGACAGAACTTGAATTTGGCAAGTATTCATGGAATAGTGGGTAACGTACTTGATCAAATTAAGTTGTAAGTTACACGCTTCTAAAAGTTGAAAGTTCTTTGCTTGGTGCAGCAATCCTCAAAAATGTAATTGCGAATTACTTAGGACTTCTACCAAGTCATGGCTGACAAAACGAGAGTATGCTACCTCCATGTATTAAATAAAGGGTTTGATTGAAATTTTCTGCAGATTTCCGAGTTCAACAGAAATATTTCTGAGTTCGATAAGATGCACTGAGGAAGTTTGGAGGTTACATCGATCAAAATGTTAAAATAACCTTCAAGGTTAAAACAGAATCCAAATAATATGAAAACTAATGGATTACGTAATACATTTACAACCAATATTTAGTAATAACATTTCTGACATCACACACACACACACACACACACACACACACACACGCACACACACACACACGCACGCACACACACGCACACACACACACACACACATTTTGTTTAAAATAGCCCCTATTAAGAAATGGTGTACAAAATCTTACTGAATTTCTGCAGAAACTGTACACCACACCAGTCCACACCAACACCACACACCACCACTGTTCCAATGTCATACAGAAAATTAAACGACAAGAACGAAGTTAGTTAATTTATTTTTTTAATAAGATGTTGGTAAAATGATATTTCCTCTGATAGAAAATTTGACAAAATATATATTAAAAAATATAAAAGAAGAAGAAAAGAGAAAGGAAAGTTCATTATGTATATAATTAAACAGTTAAAAGATTTCATCTTTAGGCAGATTAGATACAAGGGAAGTTACTCGAATTAGACAAAAGGCAAGATTGTTCCCCTTGAACTTTTAAATTTATGTAAATAACAAGAAAATCAAAACACAACGGGGATAAAATTATGACAGCAGAACTTTTAGATTGGGCTTTATTACAATTATATATATATATATATATATATATATATATATATATATATATATATATATATATATATATATATATATATTAAAAATCAATATAAAATATTTTTTTATATATTTCACTTTTTTATTTTATAAGGATATTTTTAATAGGACGTTTGATAGGTTCCTGTGATCTTTATTAACACATTAAACTCTCAATACAAGGGATATAATTCTGTCGACTTCACACTTTCTTTGAAACAGGCGACGTAACATTCGTTTCTATCAATTACCGCAACTGTGTAAAACTAATCTACAGTGGTTGGTCGATATTATCTGGTAATTTTGGTTGGCTTCTACATTCAATGTTTTTTTTTTTATTCAGCTATTTTCACAACTGCAGTGCAGTGCAGCACTTAGTAAAGTAGCAATTCTCCCTTTGATCCCAAGTTCTCTTAATCTTTTTCCCAGGAATTTTTCCATCTGAATTGTTAATTTGGATTATTTGGATTATTCAGACTACTTTCTTTCTTTTTATTTTTATTTTTATCTTGGATATTATTCTGACAACGTTTCGGCTGATAGAACATTTAATCTTCTTCAGATGCATCTCCTCAAACTGAGGAATCTTTATGTTGAATATGAGAATCTGTGCGAACATTTGATTAGATCTTTTTATTATTAAGTCTTTTATAAGGAGGGAAATTTTTTGGAGTGAGCCGGAGTCAGAGAAATATTTTCAGTAAAAAAGATTTGCAGGTTTTATATTCAAATGTGAGAATAAACGAGAGATATTGTCATACGATAAACAAAACAAAATAATGAGTTAAGAAGGTATACATTCACAAAAGAGATAATTTATATATGTTTAAAATGGAAATTTTACAGCAATAGGAAAACATAATGTTCATGAATATTTTAAGAGTTCTTGTAAAAATAAGGAGGTGCTGAGATACTAGAGGAAGTCTGGATCGATTAATTACGAGCCGTGAGTTTCAGGGGTCAAGAAAATCGTATTCCAAACTTCTCTGCTCAATTAAATAAATTATACTTCATTGAAAATTATTTTTAAGAATCAATGCTGTTTTATTTTTCATATTAGAAGATATTTCAATGATAAGATTTGGAAATATTTTAATGAATAAGGTTTAACATATTCACAGATGATAATAAGTCAATGGAACGTGTATGTGTGCCTATGTGTACTGTTTGTGTGTGTGAGTGGAAAGAAATGTTGCAGAGATGATCGCCCAGAGTGGGGCACCACTCGCCAGTGACACCGATTTTGCAGATTCGGGTCGACTGGGTTCCACTGGTTTATTGGAGAAAAATCTAGCTTTTAAAGAATTGCGTCACCTCCCAGAAAGACCCATCTATAATATAAATATCAAACGTGTGTGTGTGTGTGTGTGTGCGTGTGTGTGTGTGTGTGTGTGCGTGCGTGCGTGCGTGCGTGCGTGCGTGCGTGCGTGTGTGTTTTCATATGCTCGCTAAAAACTTGCGTCATCCGCATTGTTGCGGCATGGACACTTCAACCTGATAATGGATATGTGGGATTATTCATTCTATATACCCTCACAAGCATATTTGATACTACGGATATCGGCCTATATAGAGATGACGGATTAGCTATTATTAGACTTTTTAGCTATTATTAGACTTTTTGCACCACTTCAACCTGATTGTGGATATGTGCAGACTTTCTGTCTCTGGTGTGAAAACAAACAGCCCAGTATTCTTCATTGCTGCTTCCAATAATCCATATCAGACCGTCTTACACTCTTACCTGGATTAAACAAAATTGAATTTTGTTGTGAGTGAACCACATGTCTGAGAGATCGTTATTTCTTATGATACCATATCATAAGAAATAGCGATCTCTCAGACAAATATTATCAAAAAATTAAGGGAAAATGGTCAATTATTTCATGAAGAAATATTGTTTTATTTGAAAAGAGGGTCCTGTAAAAATCTTTGCTACGACACTGAATCTTAAACACGCATGGGCAAACGCGAGTTTCTAACTTTCTTTATAAATAGATACATTTACAATGTGATAGCGTCATTAGAATACGCTTTGTGAGTTCACACCTGGTACATGGTTTTTTTTTTTTGTTTTTTTGTTTGCTTTGTTGCTTACAAAATTTTGCTTTCGGTTTCGTTTCTGGCTGATGCCACCCAAGTCTTGTTCATTTTTTTTTTTTTTTTTCTGGCCAGGTACCGCATTGTCATATTTTTTGCCCCCCCCCCTCCTCTCGGCTCTCACAATTTATCATATTTAAGCGGATTTTATGACCTGGTAACGTCCCCCCCTCCCCCATTGTAAGAATGTTTTTTATGATTGGGCAACGCCGGCCCCCTTCCCCCACCCCACTTGTTTCAAATAAATTCAAAAAGTTTTCTGATTGGTCCAAAATATAATTTGTTTTTATTCAAGATAGTGTATCCGCAGGTGACATGTGTACTAACGCGTTTATGCATTTTGATGGTGTACGTCAATTTTTACACATCGACGCTACACCTTCAACCTGTAGAAGAGTATCACTTAGAATTGATTATACTTAGAATTTTATCCATTGCAACACGGGTCAAGCTTCTGTGCTTAACAAGGCATACATAAAGGAGGTTAAAAATTGCATCGACCCAAACATGAAAATAACACCCTAGCTGAGAACAGTAGTTTGTGCTATGTATTTTTTTTAAATTTGCATATAGCCTCATCCATGTAGTCATCTAAATTACCAGTCCTTTTCTTCCTTTTTTCCTTTTCACTTAAAATCGGCCAGTTTCATCCTTTGTGTACAGTGTATTTTCATTGTCATCAATTTCCTGATTCTTTCAGCCATGTGTTACAGTTAATCTCTTGTGTTTATCTCATTCACATTGTCAATAGTTCACAGTATCTTACTTTGGATACAGTCCAAGTATTTATTCCTTGCAATTATCTAATATATAAAGATAAGTCAGTAGGATTCTTGAAATAAAACCTACATAGCATTGCATCTTTTAATAAGCAATCATTTGTTGAAATTTTCGATTTGTGTTCTTTGAAAACAGATTTTTTCCTGTGCATTTCATCTATTACATAGTATATCCATATTTTCTTTTTTCATTTCATTTTTTTTTTCAAAGATCATTGCATTTGTTACAAAATACGAAATCTTCTTGCTTTCATTTATTTACTTTGATAATTTATTTATTCAAAGTGATTTCTTGGTTTATTACAATTAAATTTACACATTTACTCTAAATTAATTTGAATAACCCTTTATTTGGACTTTTTTAGTGACCCTTTTCTGAATTCATGTTTATTGTTAACTGCTGTGGTGTTATGTTTATTTACCCTATTTCGGGAACAGATGGACTCTTCCATAGACTATGAATAATGTTACGCATAAGTGTCATGATTGTCATAACTGTTGGGTTCGAACACTGATTTTTCGTGGCATTCTATTTTGTATTTCTGTAAATGCTTTTTTTGTAAATATAATACTGTGTTTTCTTAATTATTATCAGACCTTCACAGTCACAACACTGGCGATGAGGTTTTGAAATCAATTTCCCATAACATTGCAGACAAGGTACTCGGACTTATGCCGGCCAACTTTTTCAAACATGTTGCGCAATTTTGTCGAGAAGAAATTCAGACACAAAAAATAATCCAAACTTATATCGCACACAACACTGGCAACAAATACTCGGAATTATTTCTATGATTGGAATATTGAATCTTTGAAAAAGTAAAAGGACTTTAGTGATATACTTTGTTTACAACAGAGCGAGAAGTTGAAATCAAACTGAATTTTATCAAGCAAAGTATGTAAAGTGTATACTATAAAAAAAACACTGTAAAAAAGAGTGAAGAGAAATTATCGTTTTCTGAGTAAAATATAGAGCAGTTTTCAAATTAATTTTTGGAAATTCGAGTCATACTTAGAAATGATAATTAAAGCACATACCAACAAAATACTAAGTAAAGAAAAAATAACAAAGTGTAAAAAAAAAGTAGCCAATATAACAACAATAAAAGCAATACTAAAACGAAAAACATATAACATACCAATAATGCAAACCTTAATAATAATCACTCAAATAGAAAAAAGAAAGTTAATAATGAAAAAAAAAGTTGCAACTGTAGTAACCCCGGACACCGAGATATAGAAGGCCTGTTAACTGAAAGATGTCTGCAGGCAATGTAGGTAAGATTTGTCGAACTGTTACTGTCGATACTATATGACGGCATTTTAAAAAAGATCATTAAAACATGTTAAAAAAAGAAAAGAAAGGAACCCAATTCGATTAATAATGAAACTGAACTTTATTCAATATAAAATATAAATATTATCTATGTAAACTTACTTAATTTTAAAGCAATATACAATCTAATACTGATAAAACTGAATTATGAATTTAGGGAACAAACAATTAAAGAAACATAAAACAAGCAATTCTTGGCCTTCGGGACAAGATCACAGTGTAGTATCTGTTCTGATGCTACAATTAATCTTTTCTGTCCTCGGCCGGTGGAGGAGAAACCCTTCATGACTGAGACAATTTTTTTTCTATCCAGAATGACCCTTACTGGGGAGCTGGATTTTCCTCACAAGATAATATGTCAAAATATTAAATAACTATTACTTTTAATACAGAAATTACATTTAAAGTTTTGGTTTTCTGTTCTTTTGTGTTCATTTTTCCCGCATGTTTTTCATCAAATGTGTAGCGTATTTTCATCAGTTACATGGTTAGGAATCCTATACTCCGTTATAGTCTTCATTTTCGTATCAGTGCAGAATACATAAAAATGGAAATGAAGTTCACATAACTACTAAAAGACAATCATACTATAATGTGAACATTGGTTAAAAACTGTGGGAACATGATGAGAATTAGCAGCGAACCGGATGTTAACGCACCCACCATGATAGTCAAAATGAAAAATCGTCTTTTGCACATGGCTCCAAGCATCACTTCCGCTTGGGAAGAAAAAAAAAAGATAACCATAAAATAATTATCGACCAATGGCAGAGCTCCGCGCCTAAAATAAACACCTCAAATATCAAAGTCGCTGGGGGCCAGATTGCCACTATAAAACGAGGTTTTTTAGCGAACCAGGAGAGAGGAGGAGAAAGACGACGAAGACGCCGGGCTGCTAGAGCTGATGAAAGAAGTCCCTCGCTTTCTAGTTACAGGTCAGGACACGCATCACCGACAGCAGGATGACCGGTCTACCCTGACCCTCTCCATCGTCTAAAAGATAAGTTATATTTTACGAACATTCATTCCTTGTAAAATCATACATACCTACAGACAGTTTATGAACTCCTTGTCAATTCATACATACATACAAACAGTTTACGAACATTCATTCCTTGTCAATTCATACATACATACAAACAGTTTGCGAACATTCATTCCTTGTCTATTCACACATACCCACAAACATTTTACGAACATTCATTCCTTGTTAATTCATACATACCTACAAACAGTTTACGAACATTCATCTCCTTTGTTAAATCACATTCCATCCTACGAACACTTTGCCTCTCCTAATACAAATTATTTGTAGTAAATAAAATCGGTTCTCAACCTTCAATATTCGTTTGTCTTTATATGGAGTCAGAATCTACACACTTCCAACGTTATTCATTTCAGGCATTCTTGGTTGTGGCCTCTATGGCATCCTTTCCCACCCCTAATCCTTCTTACATAAATACCCAGGCCATAAAACTAAGAAAATATAGTAAACATCCACAGGTGGTGGTGGATTTGGAAGGGGACATCATCATTATTATTATTATTATTATTATTATTATTATTATTATTATTATTATTATTATTATTATTTCACTCACTAGGAGTTGTCTCACAGGCCATCATCAGTGATCGCTCATTGGCAGTAACCTGTGGTATTCGCTGGAGACCGCATGACAACAACTCTCCCCAGATTTCCAATGTTCTCCACCTCTTGACCACTCGTGCAGATGATTGCACGTTATTGCAACAGCCGTTTGCCATTGACTTCTCGTTGGCAAGGTACCAGATTTGAACTGCACACTTCCAGATCTGGTTAGTAGTTTCCCACCTCGGACTTTTCATCCCCCCTGATCTTTCACAACTCGTTGATGTGGTGTCAGTCGATGTCATCTACAGTTTTTTTGTTTTTTTTTTTTTGGCACTTCACGGGGAATGTGGACATTGCGTAAACGGGTTTTAATTTAATGGCTACTCCCTGAGGTTATCTATCACTTTCTTCGTATATATCTCATACACTATTTTTATAATTGAGTATGTATTTTATTTTTTTTATTTTTTTTTTATTTCTTTAATTAAATTTGGTTCATACTTTTATTTCGTGCTTGTTTTTATTTTATTTTCATTTTGTTTTAATTTATTTTTATTATTATATTATATTTTCCACACTAATATTTCTATTTTTTGTTGCATTCATTTTTTCATACATATTCAAATAATGCTTTTGGCCTTTTTTGCCTCAAATAGTATCTTCAATGAAAACCTTTTGCGCATGCATTTTTAGGGAGCAACCATTAAATTAAAACCCGTTTACGCAGGATCCACATTCCCATGAAGTAGCTTTTTTATTGTTGTTGTTGTTGTTGTTGTTGTTGTTGTTGTTGTTGTTGTTGTTGTTGTTGTTGTTGTTGTTGTTGTTGTAATAATAATAATAATAATAATAATAATAATAATAATAGTAGTAGTAGTAATGGTGCTTGTACAGTGTATGTACCGTGCTATATTTTAGACAGGATTTTCAAGTTAAATTAAATTTTCATGGTATCTTTTTTTTCATTAAATTGTTAGGTAAAAGTTCAGAATAGTTAGAAAGCCTCCCTTTTGTTAGGAGTGGCTTTCTAAATAACGTTATTATTTCAGCACGGTGCGTACAACATTTATTTATAAGATAAAACACAAGAGAATATGTTCACTAAAATGTAATGTACCCTTTATATTTAGTTTATATGAAAACTTTAATTAAAACTGATTAGTTAATGAATTTTTAAGATGAATTTGTGTTCGTATGTCGCTGAAGAGAATTTTCTATTTCAGTCATGTAAATTATTTACAGATAAAATCTTATAAAACAAACAAAAACTTTTAAGTTTTAAATATATTTCAAAGAAATAAATTACGCCCGGTGCTAAAATATTGAATTCATCGATAGTTTTAGTTTGCTTTTGTTTTTTTTAAAGAAACAACAACAAAAATAAACAAAAAAATGTTGTGAAAAATGCTTCTAACTTTAAAATATTTGGAAATACTCAATGAAAAGTTTTATTTATTATTAAAAGAACGGACTGAAAAATATTCTCATATAAAAATTGTTTGTTTTGCAGTTTAAAAAAAAAATTAATTAAATATTCGATTTCCTTCGATAGATATAAAAATTCAAAAACAATCCACTTACTGTTATATTTTGTTAGATTAAAATTATCCCGATGTGCAATGATATAATTATCCGAATGGAGAATTGTTTTTTTCTCTTTAGGAGAATAAAAAACATATAATTATAATAGCCACAAATATTAGGCAATGAAAAATATATTTTATGGCGATGTGGTTGAACACCGGAAACTTTAGGGACCTTTGTGCCTTTACCTACATGTTCATCTGGTAATAACGTCACGCTGTCATGTTCATTGGCCTGCTCTCTCGGTAGCTGTGGTAGAACTCGTGCACATTGTCTACTACAAAATAAATGCCAAGCCAAAAGCATGGTTTACCAAGCTACAATATTTGCCAAAGAAAAATCGAATAATAAAAAGTACTACATGGGTATAACATCCCAAAATTTTAAAACCAGATATTACGACCATAAAAGCACATTCAATAACAACAAAATGCGGAATAAAAAGCACAAGAAACTCATTACTGGTTGCTCAAAGAAAGCGAATGCTCACCAATAGTCAAGTAGAAAATACTACTACAGGCAAGTACATGTATAAATTTAGACGATTCAAGTAGATTATGTTTAAGAAATTTGAAATTCTAAATTTTTAAAACCCTCAAAACCTATTAAACTATAGAAGTGAAATAGCAAAATGGTTGGAACTTTTTGTTAAAGACCTTAGTATTACTGGAATTCAGTAATACTAAGGTCTTTAATAAAAAGTTCCAACTAGACCTTAAAAATCTTTTCACCGGCCCATGAAGAAGAATTACTCCAGAAATATGCCCAACTTGGATTTCTACTCTATGATGTGGATTACACAGTATGCAGCTTGGATCTTATTACCTCACTGCTTTAAAGGACAGTTACCTTGCATTTTACCGCGCAATTTGGAACTAAACCTTTATATCCTTTTCTTCAATTTCCCCTGCAATGTGACTTCTATTTAATCAATTTTTGATTATGATTTTCCATGTCTTACTGACTTTAGCAAATAGGGTGAATACCGTTATATCTATTTGCTAATATTTTCTCCTCTGAAGAGATGGTAGGCATCGAAAACCTATAAGATAAGGAGATAAAATTTCGAAAGTATTCTTTGTCTTACTTGGAAAAATAAAAATCCTTGATTTGAATAAAGTTTTTTTTTAATTTCATTGAATCACTATAATTTTATATATATACTAGACCACCCGTGACCCGTTGGGTCAGTACGTTATATTAGCTATGGAATTCATGTATGAGCGTGACACTTGTGGCATAAAGAAAATAGTTTTTTTTTACATAACAGAAGCATTTCTATGAAAGTATATTAAAATGAAAAAAGAATATAGATAGATTTCTATGAGTCGTTCTGTTTATTATAATTGTTATTTTTTTAAAATTACAGTTACTGAATTATAAGTGGTTGGTCATACTTATAGGTAAATATGCACTGAACAGGTATCATAATCCTTATTATAGTTAAATTCAAATTTTGATATATCATCTTTTAAATGAAATTGTTAGTTGAAAGTACAGAATAATAAAAAAAAAACACTCTCCACATGTTAATAATGGCTTTTTAAATAGAAAATGAAAATAAAATGTAACTTTTTTCATTTAATTTAAGCAAACATTCAGTACCCATTGTGTAAAATATTTAATTTGTATGTTAATAATAAGGTCAATAAAATTAAGACAATTCTTTTCTATTTACATTTTTTGTACAATTAATTTTTTTTAAAGAAAACTTTTGTTATCCTTTTGCTTAATTGAGACTTCTTATCAGGTTCTAACTCTCTTATATCCAGATTAATTATATTAATCAATTTATTTTATTGAATATGTATCGCTGAAAAGCACGGGTGCTTAAGCACTTATTGTACAGAAAATAAATATTGTATTCATATGCTAATAATAAGGTCACTAAAACTAAGACAATACTTTTCTATTTACAACATTTTTTGTACAATTTGAGTGTTTTAAAAAAACTTTTATGTTTTCCTTTCGCTTAACTCTACTGAGTGCAACATATAGTTGACCATGTTGAAAGACAGGTTTGTCTAGATAAACTAAAACTTTATGTAAGGTCTGTCCTTGAGACTTATGAATAGTCATAGCAAATGCTAATTGTATAGGAAACTGGACTCTGGCAAACGGAATATTGTCACCTTCAGATAAGACCATTTTCAATCTTGGAATTAAAACGATTTCTCCTTCAAACTGTGATGCAATAATTTTAGCAACAATCAAATTATTATACAGCTCCTCTATTATTAGTCTTGTACCATTACATAAGCGTGGTGGATCAATATTCCTCATACATATGATTGGAGCTCCTTTCTTGAGTTCAAGTTTATGTGGAGGTAATCCTGATAACTCTATCGAATCAAGAAATTCTGTTGGGTAATGTGTAGCTTCTGTTCCTTCAAGAACAGAATTAAATGACAAATATTCTTTGACTTGTCCAGGAAATTTTTCAATACAGTTATGATTTATTGCTCTAACTGTATCATTAAATGGTACTAATATGCAATTTTCCGCAAACATTTCTAGATTGTCAAACGAAGGATAAATGTATTCAATGCATTGGTCAACATTATCTGCACGGATTATCAAATCTTCAGGCAGTTCAATCTCACCATTTTCATTTTTTTCAAGTTTGTCTTCACCAATCTTTATAATAAATTTAGAGTATTCATCATCATCATCTTGAACTCTCATGTTTTGTTTTAAATAAAATTTCTTAAATTTACGCCACAAAAACGACTCTTTGATGCAAGCATTGTAAATGTCAGCATCATTTCCTCTTTTTATGACTGGTAGTAGTTGCCTGAAGTCACCACTGCACACCGTCAATATCCCTCCGAATGTTTCATTGTTTCCACATATATCCTTGAGAGTCCTATCGAACGTCTCTAAACTCTCCCTTCTTATCATTGGACATTCGTCCCAAATAATAAGTTTTGCTGCCCTTATCAAGTTGGCTGTTTCTGATTGTTTATCAAAATTACAAACATCATTTTCTCTTACATTGAGAGGAAGCTTGAATCTGGAATGAGCAGTGCGACCACCAGGCATCAATGTTGCAGCAATACCTGATGATGCTACAGCCAGTGCAATTTGTCCTAAGCTCCTTACTTTTGAAAGAAGAAGTTTTATTAAGAAGGTCTTTCCTGTGCCTCCTGGAGCATCGATGAAAATCAATGAAGAAGAGTCTGTGTTTAAGCAACTGCATATAAAGTTGTAGATGATCGATTGTTCGTCATTTAATAAATGTTGATGTGTCTTTACATATGTCATTTGCTCTGCTATATTGTAACTTTGCTCATCCATTATGGCTCTATTTATGTGAATCACATTAGGTAAATTCTGAGGCAAAGGCAATCCAAAATCTTGCAGTGATTTGTCAGCAGCACAAAGTTTATCATTTATGTACCTCAACGTGTTGTTGATGGCATTTTTATTGACCATGTTCTGATTGTTGACTTGGATTTGCATTGCATTGTAGTAATCCATTGCCATGGAGTTGGAAAATCTTTCCCACAACTCAAGAGGATTTGAACATTCTGTGTTTAAAAGTATCACAATGAACAGATCCCTTATCGCTCTTGGCATTCTCGTTTTATCTGCATCCTCCATTGTTTGTATCCAGTGGTTGTCATGAAGCAGTAATCCTCTTTCTTTGCAAGCAGTTTTAAATAATGGACATATATGACCTGCTACAGTTCGCAGAGATTCAAAAGAATTAGGTCCTTTTACATGGTGAAGTAGTAGCCGCAAAAAGTACAATTCACCACTATTTGGTGAGACTGTGTACATACGACCAAGAATATTTGCTTAAAAAACTCCTGGGTGGTCAACTATTCTTCTACCCATTTTTCTTCTTTGCCATTTCTTATTTTGCCACACATAGTATTTTGGGACATCCGAGTAATAGAGTGTTCTGGCAAATTCATCATTCTGGCAAATATTGAAAAACTCTGTTAGAGTTGTGCAATAAGCATTTCTATTAAGGTCTCTGTTGCTTGTCCTTTGAATATAGATCATATGTTGATCAGGGAGATGTATCTGAAGACGAACAACTGCAGGTTCTCTAACATGAATTGGAAATCCCAGTATCATCGAAACTGCTTCTGATGGTCCAATATATCTTCCTGTCAAGTATTGCTTAATTTCGTCTTTGCTTACACTGAAAACTGCCTGATCGCTTCCCTTTAATGTATATTTAATTACATATTTAATGGATTTTACAGAAGTGCATATTTCTACATTTAAGTGACAATTAAATAACTTCAAGAGAGTCATGTTGTAAGGTACAACCCATTTGGAAGTTATAGGTTCATTTCTACCTTCTTTATAGCCTTGATGACCTCCCATTTCTGGTGACCTTCGCCTATAAATAGGGTAGGAATCATATCCACATCTTGTTTCATCACTATATGGTTTTGGGTACCTCTTTGAACAGCTCCCATTTTTCCAGCACAGAGATGTACTGTTGCAGTTTGGTCCATGTATCATATGCGTCAATACCAATTCATGTTCTTCTGGATGTTCGACTTTATTTGGTATTTCAGCTTGAACAAAATCATCATAATTCTGGGGTCTGGGTTTAGATTCTTCTTCCATCCATAGCAGGCAATGTAGGTGTGGTAAACCTCTTTTCTGGTATTCAACACTTATAACGTAGGCAATACAATTACCCAACAGACCTTGTGTTCCTGTTAAATATTTAATGAAAAGTTTTCTTTTTAAATCAAAAATTCTTGCAATTATGTCTGGTCGATCGTGAGGAAATTGGTTCTCAATGAGATTATCCTTAATCTCAGGCCAATTTGGATTGCATGTCATTGTGATGAAGTAAGTTGCAGTCCCATATTTTCTAACATACATCATAGCATCTTGACATCTTTCCATCATATATCGTGGACCACCAACAAATGTTGATGACAAAATAACTTTTCTGCCTATGTTACTAAGATCATCATTATCATGTAACGCATCGACAAAACCTCTGTATGTTGTAGATCTAAGAGAGGATTGATTCAATCTAATGTAGTTCAAACGATCTACTTCAATTTTTCCTGCCATATCCACAACATACTGCTGAAACAATCTCCCACCTCTTAATATTTGGTTAAATTCATCATCACGGATCATAATGCGGTAGGCATAATAACGCATAGCAGTTAATTTCCAGTTATTTGTCATTGTCATCTCGGGATGCCAGCCATCCTCACCATCAGGGAAAAACAGTACATACTGTAGTGGATCATATGATCGATGATATTCCGATATTGTTTGAAGCTGACCACCTTTTACTCTCAATATTATATGGCGTGATGTTGTTTGCTGTTCATTGTTATTTTGAATAATAATTCCTACTTCATTAAAAATCTGATTATTGTATCGCCTTTCATACTCATTAATCGGTTTCCTCGTAGGATCTATAACAATAACTGCATTAGGTATGTTGTATATCATGTCCTTAGTTTGTTGAAATGCAGTCACATAGATATTAGCACGTCTTAGAATATACTCAATATTTTCTATGATATTCCGACGTAACTCAATGTTCGGGTACATATTCATCCGAACATCAATACTATATTCTTTGTCAAGAAAGTATATCTGAATAAACTGAGCTTGATTGTCTGGCTCAGGTAATAATGATCCAATATAGTGATGAATCTGCCCTTGAATAACTATAGATGGATTCCATCCGTGTTGTGGCTTGATTTCTTTGCAACCAAAAGATGTCATTTGAAACAGGCTATTATATTGTCTCAGGTGTCTTCTGAAGTGGCGAGCTTCTTCACCTTGATCAGCATACAAATAATAGAGTTCATGTGGCAACTTGTGCAACTTTGGCAATCTAACCTTGCCATTCATGCAACAAAAATGTGCAGTTTCTCCAACAAAAAGTTTTGCTTTACAATGAGAACATAGCTTATTCAAATTTCCAACATTTCCCTGTAAGTTTGCTCTGCGCTGTAAATTATATTGACTATTTCGCAAAGCAAGTATGTTGTTTATTTCCACAACATTCTCGTCACCTCGGTTTCGTTCATCTCTTATTCTTTGGCTACTCAGTCTCTCTTCTCTTTGTTGTGCTGTCTCGCTAGCTCGTCTTTGCTCAGCTCTAATTCTCTGCCTGTTCAGTCTCTCTTCTCTCCTCTCTGTTGTTTCATTATTTCTTGCCTCTTGTGTTCGCATTCTTTGCATGCTCAGTCGGTATTCTCTTCGCTGCGGCGTTTCTAAATTTCGATATCTATAATCTTTTTCCCTTTGTTTTTTCAAGCGAATTTCTCTTTGTTCACTTGTTTCAGAAGCTCTTTGAAGTTTATACGTTTCTCTAGAACGAATCAGTCGAGTTCGTCTTTGTTGTTCAGTTTCAGTAAGTTGTGGCATGCCAGAGGGACCAGCTTGTTGCTGATCCACATTGGTTTTGTCGTTGATTTTGGGTTTTTTACTTTTTATTTGGTTGTGTGATATATTAGTAAAGTTCTACAAAGAATGTAAAATAATTTGTTACAGCTTTGTGTAACAACTTCTGAAAAATTTAAAATATTAAATGTGTTAAAAAATGGATGTAATATGTGTAAAACATATGATTCAAGTATTTGTTGTTAAAAAAACAACAAAAGGAAACACTATTTAATGTAATAGAAACGTGTGCATTTAGCAATGCGGCTTTCCGTTTTTGTGTAAAAACTTCTGATGAATTTAAAATATTGGATTTAAAAAATATATTGGATTTAAAAAATGGATTTAATATGTATAAAACATATGATTCAAGTATTTGCTGTTTAAAAACAACAAAGGAAAACACTATTTAATGTAATAGAAATGTGTGCATTTACCGATTCAGCTTTCCGTTTGGAAATGTAAGCAGACGACTTTAAAAAACATGGGAAGAAGAAAAAGAAATTTTTTTGTAATAACGCCCTCTAGTAAAAAGGTCTGCATTAGTTAAGGGGGATAACTCTATCCAGTTTTACATCGCTCCCTTTTTCTCTCTCTCACACATACACGTAACTATTTCTCGCGTACGTAACGAAAACAGAGGGAGTAGGAGTGTTGAAATCTATGAGAGTGAAAGTGAGAGGTGTTTTCTTTCACCGCCGCTGCTTCTATTAATAATGAGTGTTGTTTTTCTTGTTTGTTTACTTTTGTTTTTTAAAAGGGAGAAGTTTTTTTGAAACTGCGACAGACTTTACGAAGTTGAATGTTTTTAGCTGTTAAAAAAAACAAAAAAAACTATGGTTGATTTTATAAAATTATTTATTTATAATGACATGAATTAAAGATTTCTCGTGTACGTAACGAAAACAGAGGGAGTAGGAGTGTTGAAATCTATTAGAGGGAAAGTGAGAGGTGTTTTCTTTCACCGCCGCTGCTTCTATTAATAATGAGTGTTGTTTTTCTTGTTTGTTTACTTTTGTTTTTTAAAAGGGAGAAGTTTTTTTGAAACTGCGACAGACTTTACGAAGTTGAATGTTTTTAGCCGTTAAAAAAAAAAAAAAAACTACGGTTGATGTTATAAAATTATTTATTTATAATGACATGAATTAAAGATTTCTCGCGTACGTAACGAAAACAGAGTGAGTAGGAGTGTTGAAATCTATTAGAGGGAAAGTGAGAGGTGTTTTCTTTCACCGCCGCTGCTTCTATTAATAATGAGTGTTGTTTTTCTTGTTTGTTTACTTTTGTTTTTTAAAAGGGAGAAGTTTTTTTGAAACTGCGACAGACTTTACGAAGTTGAATGTTTTTAGCCGTTAAAAAAAAACAAAAAACTATTTGATCAAATTAAATGAAATTGTTTGTATTAAAAGCGATATAAAAATTCCGGAATTGGAATAACGGATTGAAGACGTTGCTATTTACGCATGCGCAACCGGATGTTGAAAACCGGAAATCTGATTGCAAACATACAAGATCCATAGAGTTTTAGTATTATATATATATATATATATATATATATATATATATATATATATATATATATATATATATATATATATATAAGTTTAATTGAAGTGACAGGAAAATGGAAGAATTCAAAAATGCAGTTTTATAAATTTCATTTATCAGCAAGATCTGAACGTCAAAATAAAATGGATGTGGGAAAAAATGGAATTGCTGATAGAACAACAAAAAGAAAAATTTCAAATAGAAAAGAACTTTAAAGAACAACAGAAAGAAAAGCTTCTAATAGAAACAAAATTTTTAAAAAGAACAGAAAGAACAGGTGGTACAAATAAAAATATTTGAAAATGTTTCTTTATACCCAACAGGAACAGAAAAAAAAATTATTAGAATTATTTAATGGGTGCCAAAATGGTAAAGATGGAAGTGTATTTTCAGAAAATACTTTTTGGAACAATATTGATAATTTTAACTCTGATTCCGAAAACGAGGTTACGTTAACTTAGTATTTCAGACGATATGAGGACATTTATAATACGAACTGTGCCCATAAAACCAATTTCAACATTTTCTGACTTGCAAAACAATGTTTGAACAGCCTCATCGGCATTTCCGATGAGGGCGTAATAAACTAGTCCTTTCTCATAGGGAAAAGGCAAAGCCTGGGAGGGTGGACTTCCTTGAACTGTACATGACCAGAGACATACTTCAGTCAAAAGACTGTTGACTTTAGTGCTGAGGAAAAACCTCTGGCTGATGGTTGAAAGCTGTAGGGGACTAGGATATATATAAATACCCCAATCCCGTTACAAGAGAATAATGAAACGAATGAGGAATTGAAGGAAACAAAGGCTCAGTTAATGGATAAGATAAACGTGGTTTATTTGCTATTGAAAGAAATGAACGTTTTAGTTACAATATGTCCGCGCGTATGTGGCCAATGTTCGTTGCAGGACTGGTGTTGTTGCAAGAAAGGAAATGTATTTTCATCTCAAGTTCGGGTCACTATTGTTTGTTCGCGCGTGGGAAGAGAAATAATTGTTGTAGGAAAATTGAGAATAGTAGTCCAGCGTGTGTATGCATTGATACGGAATTAACTTGAGTAGGGTAGTATAATTAAACAAAGCGTACTTATCTTTTCAGACGACGGGGGTGGGAAGTGAGCGGCCGGTCGTGCTACTTCGGTGATATGTGTCAGGCTTTTAACTGGAGAGCGACGACTACATTTATCAACCTAGCGGCGCGGCGTTTTTGCCTCCTGTGTTTTTCTTCTTTTTCTTCTTTGGTTTGTGTAAGATAGGCATTGTTAGAATTGAAGGCGTCTCGGCTCATAACGTGAGAGCGGAGTTGGCTTCAGTTCACTGGTGCCTTATTTCTTCTTCTTCTTCTTCTTCTTCTTCTTCATCTCTTTAGGTCGGGTGGAAGAATGTCTGTGCGTTCACTGACGCAGCTGGGCGAATCTCCTTTTCTTTCCTTTTTCTTCTTCATTTCTTTAGGTCGGGTGGAAGACTGTCCGTGCGTTCACTGACGCAGCTAGGCGAATCTCCCCTCTCTTTCTTTCTGGTCCCCTCCTTTTATAGTCGTAAACCGGCTTCCAGCGGCTGTGATAATTTAGGCCTTTATTTTCGGCGGGGAGCTCTGCCATTGGTTCATAATTCTTTTTATGGTTTCTTATTTTTCTTTTTCCAAACGGAAGCGATGCGTGGAGCCATGTGCAAA
Organism: Euprymna scolopes; assembly: GCF_053919585.1. Taxonomy (NCBI): domain Eukaryota; kingdom Metazoa; phylum Mollusca; class Cephalopoda; order Sepiida; family Sepiolidae; genus Euprymna; species Euprymna scolopes. The sequence goes on along the minus strand of NC_136506.1, from coordinate 64,403,959 downwards.
CGACGATTTTTTATTTTGTCTCTTATGCTGGAGACGTTAGCATCCGGTTGGCATGTTCCCACAAAGCCTATCTAAGAAGTGGATCTTTCGTTGTCGGTCAATAACGATGTTGTTTTATATAGAATTGTAATCGAGTTTCGTGTATTCGATTGCGTGAGGCAGAAGAAAAGATACTGACTTATCTGTTGTTTATCAACGATGGGTATTGATTGGGAATTCGATTTCGTGTGTGTGATAAACAATCTCACTGGAAACCAAACAATTCAATCAAATGTATTTAGCGATCTTTCAATTGTTCTCACAAAACAGAAGATAAACAAGAATAAATTTTAAAAAAGTAAAAAAAAAAAAACGTACTTATAAAAATATAACTGCTCTTTGAGCAGTTATATTTTTATAAGTACGTTTTTTTTTTAATCGCTTAAACGCTCTTGGCTATTAGCATTTCAACACGCAACACAAACGACAGTTTAGACGCAGTCTCACAGACTCACAAGTTCACACAAATATGAACAAAACAACACTTTCTTTCTCGCAAAAAAACGTACCCCTTTCCTTCTTCCTTTCCTTATTTATTTTCTTCTTTCTTTCTTTCTTTCAGAACTCGTTAGTTTTGGTTATTTAACTTACTGTTATCTATTCCACAAACCCATATCGAAATTAATTGTTCCATTAGTAATTCTAAAATCGAAGGCAATAACAAGATTGTAGAGGTGGAATCGAACCCAAGACGCCCAGTTACAAAATCGGAGTGGTTTAGGCGTCGCACCCCCATAGAAGTAGATTCGCTCGCTTGCATGAGAGGCGAGAGCGGGCTACTTATACAAGACATTCACGACAACGAGTGTGCTTTCAAATATACGTCGTCTTGCCGACACTTTGCATGGCGTCGCCGATATACGAGAGGCGTGCAATAAGTAATGCCCCTGACCCACTTCCAATAGCAGTAGAGAAACTTGGCACAGTTATTAGTCTTTCTCTAAATAGGAACCACCCAGAGTGATGCATTTCTCCCATCGTTTGATGCAGCTCTGGAGACTGTTTTTGTACAATACCCCAGGTTGGTCCTCCAACCACGACGTGACTTCAGAAATAAAGGCTGCATCATCTGGGAAACGCTTTTCTTTCAAAAACAACTTCATGGCTGGGAAGAGGTGAAAGTCAGAGGGTGCAAGGTCAGGAGAATAGGGAGGGTGGGGTAGGATTTCATAACAACACGCCCGTGCTTCTGATCTGGCGACATGTGAGTTGTGGACCGGAGTGTTGTCCTGCAGGAGGAGGGTACCTTTGCTGAACTTGCCCCGCCTCTTGATTTTGATAGCTTCCCTTAATTTCCTACAAAAGTGAAGCATAATAGGCTCCTGTAATTGTGGTACCCTTTGCCAGGAAATCTGTCATCACTACTCCGTCCTGGTCTCAGAAGACTGTGAGCATGACCTTGCCAGTGGAGGGCTGCACCCTTGCCTTCTTTGGAGGTGGTGATTCCAAGTGCTTCCACTGCATTAACTGGCACTTTGGTCTCTGGATCATAGTGATGGACCTAGGTTTCATCCTGTGTAATCAGTCTTTTGAAAAACGTTGACTCATCTTCTTGGCACATCCCCAAATTCATCCTTGAGCACTCAACGCGTTCTCGCTTCTGGAATGGTGTGAGCAACCTGGGAATCCATCTGGCAGACACCTTATGCATATGCAAATGGTCATGAATGATAGTTTCCACAGACCCTGTACTAATCTTGACATCTTGGGCTATTTGACGAATAGTAATGTGCCGATCTTCTAAAATTGCAGCCTCAACTTGACGGACAGATGCCTCATCAATGGCAGAAGGGGGGGCGACCAGGTCTGGGAGCTGTTTCCACAGACTTCCGGCCATGTTTGAATTCACGATGCCAGCATTTTACAAGCTCATATGATGGGACATTATCACCATAAGTTTCTTTTATTTCATCAAAAGTCTACTGTGGTGTGCGTCCTTTCAAATACAAAAACCAGATCACTGCTCGACATTCAACAGGCTCTATTTCACACCTCACTCAGTTCAAACACCTGTAAAACAGAAACCACAATAAGTTCAGAGCTGTAATTTTCCACATAACCCATATAGATATAAATCATTGTACATACAAAATTTCAGCTAGATCAGACAACTGGAAGTAGGTCAGGGGCATTACTTATTGCACGCCCCTCGTAAGAAACCTGTTACAAACAACGTTGGAATATGGACTAACAAACACAGCAGACATTACTGCAACGCATCCTTGAGCTACAGCAAGAGAATATCGCCCTGCGGAGAACAGTTCAGCAAGCCACTTACAAGGAGACCCGACAGACCTACCATAGAACCGAACTCAAGTGATGGTGACTGGATGATATTCATTCATTGACTTTTAGAATAGATATAATGAGATGTGTGGCTTGATGGAGCCAACAGTGTTAAGAAACAAGCTGAGAATGGCCTGTTCCCCAGAAGTAAACAGGCTATTGTTCGACATGGTAGGAGCAGAAATACTGAACTTCATCACGAAAGAACAGCTGTTACAACACATAAAGCTCATAGCCATCAGAAGCCTACACAAAGAAGTGTACCGGCAAAAATTCCATTCCGTAAGGCAGAAGGAAGGGAAATCGGTTATGGGCTTCGTGGCACGACTTTGATCAATCACAAAATTCTGCGACTTTTCAGTGACTTATCCAAATGGGATAGGATACAGTCGGAAAGTCAGCTATTCCAACGATATGGTAACAGGACAAATGATGGCAGGGCTGGCAAACCTGGAGCATCAAAGCAAGGTGCTGTCAGAGGCTGTGACGCTTACGACACTGGAAGAAAAATTTAACAGGCTTGTCAGCCTAGAGACCATGGACAAATCTATTCCCTATCTCCACAGTAGTGTATACCCTACTAAAACGAGCATACAGAGGTCGGGCCACAGACAGCGGCCTCGGGAGAACCAGATTATATCAACTCTGAGAGACACTAAACCCTGTAAATGGTGTCGGAAGAGCTCACACTCTGACGGCTCAAAAGAACGAGGGGGCTGCCCAACAGCAAAGATGGCTTGTCACAATTGCGGCTTGACTGGACATTTTAAAGGAGTCTGCAGAAACCGAAGCAGATGTCCAGCAACAGATCTACAGTGAGAGTGGTCGGAGCAGAATCCAGAACTTTCACTACCCAAAGAGACAAAAAGGGTTATAACCGGATGATTTGCCAAGATGGACAAATAAAAAAGAGAGGTGAAGCCAACCTGACAAAAGCAAAGACTGTGCCGCACCTTATTTGGAACAAAAATAAGTTCCGAAGATATGGCCTCCATACTCACCACATTGATGAAATCGCAGACACTGGGGCACAGACATGCGCTAGCAAACCAGAAATCCAAAAAATTCTGAAGTTTCCAGACAAATATCTAGTACCGACCAGTCACTGAATTCGGGGAATCACAGAAAACCTACACATAATTGGCGTGATATTTGCTAAAATCAGAGTAGGATCGCAGGAAACACGTCAGATTATATATCTTATAAATTTTCTTACTCTGTGTGTGTGTGTGTGTGTGTGTGTGTGTGTGTGTGTGTGTGTGTGTGTGTGTGTGTGACGTGGTTTATTTCAGCCTACAGGCAACCCACCCAGGCAAGTAAAGTACCGAAATGAAGCTTATGACCAAGTGGATGTTTTAGTGATATTTATATCCATGTTTAGTGTATGGAAATGCAAAAAAATGCAAAAAATAACGATTTACTAAACAACGTTTTATTTACTGGATATTTTTCCGGTACAAGGACTCAAGTTTGCCCAGCTGGGCAAACTTGGCTTCTTGTGTATCAAAAAATACATCAGATTTCTGCCTGTCCGAGTCAGCCCAAAAGACCTTGGTCTGATACCAGAGAACTTTCCAAACCCAACTTCCCAGCAGAATGTGGCAACTAGCGACGGCAGAAAGTCACCATGTGGGTGCCCACAAAGAACTAATGTTCCACCTAAGCCAGACAATACTCCTTTTGTCCCTACATAAGAACACCGCCACCAATTGGAACGATGGATAAAGGAGCATTTTGAGTCCAGTGCATTCAATGTATGTCCACATCAATGGCTGCAAGCAATGAAAGGAAACCCATGGATGTCACGTTCATCCCGGGGGCCAAAACCTCAGCTGTCCACGCCCCAATCCCGGGGTCACACCATTGGAAAAAAAGAGTTAAGGAGAACCTCGACCGAGACGTCGCATTGGGTATCATAAAACCTGTACCAGTGGGTACACCTACAACATGGTGCTCCAGAATGGTGGTTGCACCGAAAAAGGATGGGTCACCGAGGTGTATGGTAGACCTACAAAAGCTCAACGCTGCTACCCTATGAGAAACCCATCATACACCGTCTCCTTTCGACCAGGCATCTCTGGTGCCTGCAAAAACTAGAAAAACCGTCTTGGATGCATGGAATGGCAATCATAGCCTAACCCTCTCCCCATCGGCAAGAGATGCAACTTACCTTCATCACGGAATGGGGTAAATACTGATATCTTTGGGCATTACAAGAACTCCAAACATCAGGAGACACATATACAAGCAGGTTCGACAATATCACTGTAGATATGCCCAGGAAAACAAGATGTATAGACGACACGATACTATGGGACGACTCTATTGAAACATCATTTTGGCATACTATGGAGTACATAAATAACTGCAGCAAAAATGGTATTATATTCAACGCCCAGAAAAAGAGGTGGAATTTGCTGAGTTCTTGATAACGGAAGATGGATAAAACCCACCAAAAAAATGACTGAAGCAATACGGAATTTTCCGACACCAAAAAATATAACTGACATAAGATCCTGATTTGGAATGGTAAACCAGGTAGCCTACGCTTTTTCTCAGGCTGAAGTAATGGCCCCATTCTGGGAGCTGCTGAAGATAAAAAATCGAAAGTTCTACTAGGACAGCACACTTGATCGAATCTTTGAAGAGTCGAAAAGAAGGATCACAGAAGAGATTGAGAACCTTTGAAGTGAACAGACCAACTTGTTTGTCAACGGATTTCAGTAGGACAGGCTTTTCTTTTCTAGAAGCACTGCAATTGTGCAACTGAAGCCGGACCGAAGTGTGGTGACGACCACTGGAGATTAATCCTGGCTGGCTCCCGATTTACTAATGAAGCAGAATCCCGCTATGCACAAGTTGAAGGAGAGGTCTACGGACTGGAAGTATACCGCATGTTCATTTTTGGATGCCCAGAGCTGTTAGTCACTGTGGACCATAACCCCTTGGTGAAGATCTTCTCAGACAAAGCCCTGGAGGACATGAAGAACCCAAGACTGTTCAACTTCAAAGAACGGTCCTTGATGTACAAATTTCAATGCAACACCAGACTGTACATCGAGGTGCCCAGTGACTTTAAGCCAGGAAGAAGCAAATGAAAAGGACATGGCATAAACGATGGATAGTGCCATAAAAGCATCATTTAACTTCACCTATGAGCAGGACCCCAAATTAAGGGCAATAATATGGGCAGGATTGTGGTTGCAGTTGCTACTGACGAGGAATGACATTCCCTCGCTGAATTCATATGAAATGGTTTCCCTAAATCTCGGCACAAACTGCCGGAGACAATTCGCCAGTTTTGGCATATGAAACAGGAATTATATTGCTTGGAAGGGGTGACGATAATGGAAAATAAAATCCTCATACCCAGAAAACTATGTGCGGAGATACTGGAATTGCTTCATTCGGTGCATCAGGGCATCAATGGAATGTTGACAAACACCAGACAATGGCTGTTTTGGCCAGGACTGGGCGCGAGCATTCGTCAGACCTGGACCCAGTGCAAAGTATGCAATGTAATGGATCCGTCACAACCTAATGCCACCCTCAAACTCCAAGTTCCCATTTCAGAAGGCGGTGACAGACTTTTTCGATTTACGAGAGAAGAACTACCTAGTATACACAGATAGATACACCGGATGGGTAGAAGTCACTCTGATGTCGTCTGGGAATGCCAAGGCCACATGTGACGCCCTAAGAAACTGGTTCTGCACGTACGGCGTCCCGGAGGAACTGTCAACCGATGGTGGACCACCGTTTGACTCCAGTGAATATAACCGGTTTCTAGATAATTGGGGCATAAGGAAATGAACATCATCAGCATATTACCCTCAAAGCAATGGGAGAGCAGAATTAACCGTTAAAACGGCTAAAAAGATCCTTATTGATAGCATGGACAGTTGCGGTTGCTTACGCCATGACTCATTGCAACACCCTGATACAAGATCTACATATTTCCCCAGAGATCATGCTTTCCAGTCGCGTGATAAAGGATCATCTCCCAGTGCTCCAGGACTGATATCGAATCCATAAACGCTGGAGAGAAATCATTCGTTATAGGGAAACAGCGATGGCAAAAAGACACTTACGGAATGAAAGGGAATACAATCTAAAATGTCACCCACTTTAGGAACTGAAAATCGGGGAAACGGTGCAGGTGCAAAACCAAGTTGGTCCACACCCGTGCCGATGGGTAAAGACGGGAAGGGTGGTGGAAACACTGGGTAACTAGCAGTATAATGTATGCATTGATGGGAGTAACCAGGTAATCCGTCGCAATCGCAGATTCCTCCGAAAAATAACCCCAAGGTAGATACCCCTTGTCACTCGATACCTGAGGAGCCACCAGGAATGTTGGATACCATAGACAACCTAACAGGGTCTGAAATACCGGGACAATGGTCCCCCACGTGTACGGATCAACATCAGTCCGAAACATTCAACCCTCTGCCAGAAGAGATGGAGGTGGATGATACAGTATCCTCTGGGATGATGGAGGTTGAGGAAGACCAACCGGTGCATCATAGCAGAATGGTGACGTGACCACCCAGGAACCTATCCCCACAGACATAGGCACGTCGCACGACTACTCCAGAGCCTCAAAACATTGGACCACAATGCAAGTATCTTGTGGCCTTAGAAGGGGGGGCGTGTAGAGGTGAAATCGAACTCAAGACGCCCATTACAAGATCGAAGTGATCTTGGTGTCACACCCCCATAGAAGTAGACTTGCCCACTTGCATGAGAGGCAAGAGCGGGCTACTTAAACAAGGCATTCGCGGCAATGAGTGTGCTTTCAAATATACGTCGTCTTGCCAACACTTTACAAAGATGAGATCATTAATAAACAATATACAAATGCAACATTGATTTCATGGGGTTCTATAACTCTAACACCTTTTTTCATCTGGTCAAATTCATTAGAGGGAATTGGTAATTCTGCTGTTGCCAGACCACTTTGCTCAATGGTCAACAGATGATTATGTAAGGAAGTTGAAGTAATAAAAGATGATTAATACAAAGACAAAAGATGCCTATTGGCCATAATCTTAAAAATATCAGGAAAAAGGTTTTTGGAGCCTGCAGTTCTTGGAAAGAAGCGACTTGCATTCAGATATCAAAATTTCCTAATTCGTGGAGATATGAAAATTGCCGACTTACTAAAATGTTAAAGAAAGGAACAGATGTCATAGAACATGTCTGGACTAAATGGGGGCAGGAAAGAAACAAATACTGTCCTTTCGCTTATTAAAGTGGAAAGTAAAAAAAGGCACAAGATTTCGACAGTCAGCCCTAAAAGTGGGAAAAGAGATTGTCAACTTGTGACTCACGCCTTTTATATTGGAGTCCACATGACTAAAAAAACGTCTAATGTTTGACCGACCCATCGTCACGTGATATTGGACTTCATGAATTACAAAAGTGTTGCGGTTCCCACCTGAGGGATAACAATGAATTCTTTCTCTTACTATAAAGATTGGGGTAATATACCTCTCTGCATTATGCACAAGTTATATGCACTTGGCAGTCAGAATGGCGTATAACCACACTCTTTATTTGTTGTATTTACCTTTCTGTTTAATATATTTTGTTTCTGTTAAATACTGAGTTGTGTCTTTTCTTCCCTATCCTTACCTGTTCACAACAAAAAGTGATCCCAGCAAATAAAAAGGTTAATATTTTTCTTACCTCTTTTATAACCGTTTTACTAAATTTTGTGTGAATAAAACTTCTAGCATATAAATTGGTTAGTTGAAAAAAAACAACAACAACAAAAAAAAACAGAAAATGAAAATATACACCCAGAATGAAAATAATAGCTGTATCACATTTACCATATCTCGACTGTTTGGCTATACGTTTCAATGAAAAGTTCACAGAAAAGTTGACTTTTGATGCTAATAATCTTTGTTAAATTTAAAACGAATACTCGCTTTAGTTTTTGAGAAATAAAAACTTATATAAATTTTACATATTTTAACTGAACGGCGGTAATAGTTCTTTAATTGAAAGAAAAATATTTATAGTTTTATATTACTTAAGAAGTGAAATTAATAAAAATGTAAAAAAAATAATATTTATTTATAAGAGCCAGAAATCTCTTATTAAAAGTTTACAATTAAAGAAAAAAGTGCAACATGACTTCCATAAAGTTTAATAACTTCAATTATTCTAGAATTCATCGAACTAGTAAGTTTCTTTATCGTAGAAGGTGGAACTACCCTTGCTGCAACAGCATCTCACAAGCTTTTGAAGTGTACAGCCTTCCATCCGTATAAGGCCCAGAGAAGTGCCCATAAGTTTTCAATTGGGTTCAAATCTGGAGAGCACGGTGGTCATACCATCAGTTTCTCTCCATGGAGCTCAAAAGAGGCCAAAAATGTTGTGGTAGTACAAGCATAGTGAGAAGGTGCGTTGTCATGCATGCAAATTAAGTTTTTCAGCGAGGAAAGAGGCCATTCGTTCCGCCATGGATCCAAGGCGTCCTTTAACATGTCACATTATGATGTAGATGTAATTTTCATGCCATCAGGTAATCTGACAGGACCTACAAGACTATCCCCTATTATACTAGTCCATATCATAATGCCTCCTACCTGCTGTTAACGCCTTAAACGTTGATGACGCTCTGTTCCAGAAAGTATGCAGCCTTCACTCCAATCGTCAGGTTTATCAAGGGTTGTCCGGATCTCTTCGGTGAAAAGAACGTTATTCATGTTGATCTTCATGTATACTTCTGCTCATTCCATCCTCAAAATTTTATGTCTTGGAGTTAGAGGAGGCAATATCAGAGGGCACTTTACAGAAGCAATGAAGCGAATGATGTCCTTTCTTGTGGTTTTAGGCACTTTGGGAAGCCCAGCAGCAGAAAAATGATTAATTTGTTTGCCCTGTTGTTTTTTTTTGTTAGTTTTCTTTTTGTTTTTTTACATAGCTGACGGGCCACATTTTTCATATCCCTAGCAGTAAGAGTCCTTGAACGCTCAGCATCTGATCGTTTTTTTTTTGGGGGGGGGGGTCGTGGTGAAGGGTTTTTCAGGAATCTTCTTATGGCGTCTTATTTTCTCAGCAGGAGAAGAGCCTTTAGCAGATTCTTTAATAATAATTTATTTCTCCTTGCTAGTTAGAGCTTTTTCACATCCCATTGTAGCAGAATATACAAGAAGCTATTATTGTTGTTCACCTGAAAAATAGAAAAACTTTTCAAAATCGCTAATCAAGAGACACAGCAAAATGTAAACAAACCAAACAGCGTTGCCATAATATATCATGATTTCCTTTTAAGTTTCATGAAAATCTGTTCATGCAAAAATGAGATACGATCAATCTATATTCGTATAATTTTTTTCTGTGTATTGATATTAATATCAACAACCCCTTTTTCCTATTTATTTAAAAAGAAAATACAACTTTGTTATATGTGGGTCATGGAATTGCATTCACTAGCAAAAGATCTAACTAATTTGTATATTTTTTTAAACATTCATTTTAATTAATACCTGATTAGTTTTTTCGGTTTTCTTATGGGATGATCATCTTCCGTTAACTATTACATATAATTCATGCAAATATTCTACATGATTTATACTTGCGCAATGTTTGCATTAAAAGGTTATAGTAAACACAGACCTCTTTCGATATATATTTATGCATGCATATATATATTTAAAAAACTTTGTTTAAAAAACTTTGCCTACCAGACTCCTTCGTCAGTTTTTTGTCTATATGCATAAAACTTAATATATAGGGTATTTGAACTCAGGCGAAACTTTATATTTGGGCTTTAGCCAGGGAAAATCTGTGCAAAAGGAGGAAAATTAAAATTGGAATTTGCCAGGTGAGGGTCGAACAACAGCATTAAGAATATGCATGCATAACGTAATAGTTCATGGTTCATGTAATGGGTCATGTTTTGAGTCTTAGCCTTGCAGCTCCATAACTTAGGTATAAACGTCAAAGGAAAAATTAAAACATAAGCTAAAAGTTTTGCTTTTGACTCTTGGTAGTGGTGCATGAATCCTTTTTTTTTTTTTTAAACTTTTTTTGGGTCCAATATAATGCGAGGACCGTGAAATAAGTAATGCCCCTGACCTACTTCCAGTTGTCTGATCTAGCTGAAATTTTGCATGTGTAATGATTTATATCTATAGGGGTTATGTGGAAAATTACAGCTCTGAACTAATTGTGGTTTCTGTTTTACAGGTGTTTGAACTGAGTGAGGTGTGAAATAGAGCCTGTTGAATGTCAAGCAGTGATCTGGTTTTTGTATTTGAAAGGACGCACACCACAGGAGACTTTTGATGAACTGAAAGAAACTTATGGTGATAATGCCCCATCATATGAGCTTGTAAAACGCTGGCATCATGAATTCAAACATAGCCGGAAGTCTGTGGAAACAGCTCCCAGACCTGGTCGCCCACCCCGTTCTGCCATTGATGAGGCATCTGTCCGTCAAGTTGAGGCTGCCATTTTGGAAGATCGGCGCATTACTATTCACCAAATAGCCCAAGATGTCAAGATTAGTACAGGATCTGTGGAAACTATCATTCATGACCATTTGCATATGCATAAGGTGTCTGCCAGATGGATTCCCAGGTTGCTCACATCATTCCAGAAGCGAGAACGCACCGAGTGCTCAAGGATGAATTTGGAGATGTGCAAAGAAGATGAGTCAACGTTTTTCAAAAGACTGATTACACAGGATGAAACCTAGGTCCATCACTATGATCCAGAGACCAAAGCCCAGTCAATGCAGTGGAAGCACTTGGAATCACCACCTCCAAAGAAGGCAAGGGTGCGGCCCTCTGTTGGCAAGGTCATACTCACAGTCTTCTGGGACCAGGACGGAGTAGTGATGACAGATTTCCTGGCAAAGGGTACCACAATTACAGGAGCCTATTATGCTTCACTTTTGAGGAAATTAAGGGAAGCTATCAAAATCAAGAGGCGGGGCAAGTTCAGCAAAGGTACCCTCCTCCTGAAGGACAACTCTCCGGTTCACAACTCGCATGTTGCCAGATCAGAAGCACGGGCGTGTTGTTATGAAATCCTACCCCATCCTCCCTACTCTCCTAACCTTGAACCCTCTGACTTTCACCTCTTCCCAGCCATGAAGTTGTTTTTGAAAGGAAAGCGTTTCTCAGATGATGCAGCCTTTATTTCTGAAGTCACGTCGTGGTTGGAGGACCAACTTGGGGTATTGTACAAAAACGGGCTCCAGAGCTGCATCAAACGATGGGGGAAATGCATCACTCTGGGTGGTTCCTATGTAGCGAAAGACTAATAACTGTACCAAGTTTCATTGCTCTACTTCAATGGGAAGTGGGCCAGGGGCATTACTTATTGCACACCCCTTGTACAATAATAAATACGAAATCTGCATTAATCAAAATATCATATTTAAGCGTATTTTACAACCGGGCGATGCCGGGCAGCCTGCTAGTTTTATGATAAACCTATTATTTCCATTCATTGTGGGCAACTTGATGAACTCGAAATTATTTTTACTTGGCAGTGGGAATTAATAGAAAGGAATATGACGCTATTTGATGAGAGACTAAGAGAAGTCGACAGAGTTAAGTTATCTCCCTTATATTGAGATCTAAGAGTTCTGTTTTGGAATAAGCTCTTAGAGTAATCTTCATTGCTTGTTTTGCTGTGGTTATTGGTCGGGGAAACAAACGTATCCCTGACTTGATTTATGTAACGAGTAAACTAACATTGATATCAAAATCTGAGAAATTCTCTTCTTTAACTAACATTGAAATCCATTAAAAAATGGTTTCTCTTACAAAGCACCTATTTTGTTAAATGAACAGTCATATGCTGTGTGAAAGCAAGATGCGGACATATTTACAGATTTATCTAAAGAGAAACGGATACAGCAGTAGTTGTGTCACTACCACAAAATATAAATTAATGTGATCGATATTTGGCAATAACAGGTATCAGTGGAGCAAATGATATATAATTTATCCTGGGTTAGGCCGGCATTTTGGAAATTGTAATTTTGCTGTGTAGGTTGGTTAGTGCGAAAAGAGTTCAAAAGGGTTAAGTGTTGAAATATGTCAAACGCTGTACCTGGGGTCAACGGTGTCACCTGAAATGTCATTCGGTTCGTGTGAAAGAAAACATGGAAAGAAAGAAAGAAAAAAAGAAAAATATCTTTTCACTTGCACGCAAGCAGTCTGCCTTTCGCTTTTGGACGAAGCAGACATGTCGCGTTACAGCATCAACCAATGACAGGAAGACTCGATTAGAGAAGACCAAGAAACAGATAAAAAAGGTATGGTGTATATATATATATATATATATATATATATATATATATATATATATATATATATATACACACACACACTAGAGGTAACGCAATCACATAGATAGACATACATATTTGGTTGTTTGGTTGTTTTTGTTTTACGGCATATCAACCCTTTCAGGTTATTTTATACTGAATCCAAAGATTTTGAACAAAATTTTTAATAGAATATATTTGTTGTTTTCAAGTCGGTTTCTATTCAACCCATAGTTGGGACCCTAACAGGTACTACCACTACGGGTCAGAGTGGATCTGGGGCAATGGCAATTAAAGAGTGGGTCCACACTCCCCAAAGCCCGCAAGCTGGGGCCTCACCACTGGATATAGTTTAAGGTCCTTAGACATACATAGATATGTAACAAGAGATGCACGTATTAATAATAATGATTAGACACAATAACAAAAGACAAAATCCCCTCCTCCGAAGTATAACACAAATGGATGAATATAATTATAGACAAATTAGACAGAATTTACTTACAGGATGAAAACACAGTGGCTTATATGTTATTTAAGATTTAATATAAATGAATTTTGGATACAATATGAATTTCTGTATGAAAAATTACAAAAGATTTTAATTACTCTACCAAAAGGAGTTCGTTTTTTTTTTTTTGTTTTGGATGCAATAAATGTATCGGAAAAAGATGGAAAATTTGCAAACTTGACTTATTACACAATGAAAGATACATTGAAGAAAATGTTTTCTGAACTTCGTATGCCTATAAATGAGAAGTTGAAACAGCAAATTGCAAATGGTACAAAAGTATCAAGAAACCAAAACTTTACATGAGATATAAAGCCAATCCTATGGGCTGACATTTTAAATGTAATTCAGTTAAGCATTTTGCCCGAGATTGTGCAAGTTTTAATGTTAGAAACAATAGCAACACTGTAGTGGATTCCGACCAGGTGACCTTTGTATAATGTTGATTCATGTTATTGAATATTGATAAACGATTCGTATTATAATGTAAGTATGTCAAATCTTGTGAAAGAAACATTAGATATGACAGTGTTGGATTCTGCTTGTTCACAAACTTTGGTTTCGCGTATTCTTTGATTTATGAAATGACCGAGATAAGCAGTAGGGTAAACTGTAAGAGGTAACTAAACATTTTGTTTAGGAATTGAAATGGAAGTAATAACTATTAAATAAATTACATTTCTTGTAAGAATAGAGGGTATAAAAAGATGTCAGAGGTTATATTGAGGTTGACATCGTTAAAATAATTTATCTCTATCATTAAGTAATCATTAATCAATAAAATCTGCAGCAATACTACTAAATTTTAAAACCAACAGCTGTCATATTTTTACCAGATATATTAAATTGCAAATCACGACTTCTAAACATATAATCTTCCACTAAGTAATATGCTTTTGGAGGTTAAAACTACACCAAGTGTAGCGTTGTATTGTGGGACTTTGAAAGAATGCTCTAGAGTGAAAAAGAGAAAAGCAGAGAAACTACATTGACGCATTTAAAGAGAAATGAATAGTTTTTGTTAACGGCAATAAAGCATTTCATGATAAGGACTTTATGAATTAGATTTTAAATGTTTGTGATTCTTGTTTAGAAGACATACTTCTTAAACAGTTGTAGAATTGGCTCTTGCTTACAGGTTTAATCGCTTGACGTCACTAAGAAAGATAATTTACAATATATTCAGGGAGTCAGTTGAGTCAGAGTCGAGTTCGGGAGTTGAGTTCAGGGTGAAGAGACGCAATCAGGAGTCACAGCAGTTGAGTTAGCTGAAACCCTTTTGGAAGTGACCAGAAAGGGAAACAAGAATGTGTAACTTTGAAAGGCAATTGAATTCCTGATCATCAATCATCCAGCTGGGAGAATAAACAGCATCATGTATTTTGTAAACTTTGGGCTTCATTGTCATCTTTCAACCTGAAAAGTAATGTGATTTTATCTATCGTATTTGTAAAAGAACTTTATATGAAACACCCTTCCATAATGTTAACTGAATCCTCTCCTTCAATAATGAATTCTCATCTCTTATGAACTATTATAAATATGAAGTTCCCGTTCTGTGTTTTCTTCGATATGCACACCCACCACACAGTGCAAGAAGACTCAGTGTTAAATTATCTTTCGTGTATTGAGATATAAGAGTTTTATTCCTTTCGTATAAGCTCTTAGAGTAATCACTCTTGCTTGTCGTTGTTATACTTATATTATATTATATTATATTATATGTTGTTATAAGTACTGGCTAGGAAAACAAAGATGTGGTTTGAATAAATCGAAGTATGTCTATGACTGGATTTATGTAATGTAAACTAACAGACAGTTCCTTGGAAGTATTAAAACTGCAAACTTGTTTGAAAAAAAATGCACTGAAAGGATACGAATGAACAATTATTCTCTCTCTCTCTCTCTCTCTCTCTCTCTCTCTCTCTCTCTCTCTCTCTCTCTCTCTCCCTTTTTCTTTCTCTCTCTCAAATACCCTCTCATCTCATTGGTTAATGATTTAGAACGAAGACTAAATCGACTAAATCTCTGTTTTCCAACAGTTTTCAGTTAACTAGTCCCTTTTCGAGGTATGAAAGAATTTGTTAGCAAGCACCCTGGCAGGATCACGATAAAGCCATGTACAAGAACAAACAACTTACAAGGTAGGAGTATTTAAATAGGCTCACAGAACCCATTCTGTCTTAGATTAGACGATGGACGTTCTTATTGGTTAATAAATACTCGATTATTTTTAAGTTTAGACTTAGTCATGTGACCTATTTTTGTGGACGTAGTTTGAGTGAGGTCGTGTAACCAATCAACTTATTGGAAATTATAATTGATTTTATTTGCATTTTCCTAGAACTCCGATTTGCCACAGCGATTGGATATAATAAGAGACATCCAAACAGTCATCATAAATAATAAAATCAGAAGAAGCAAAGAAAGCCATTATTCTATGAATTGAAGAAATCGGTAAAAAAAAAAAAAAAAAAAAAAAAAAAAACGAAACAAAAAATATCCAACGATAAATGCTTGCATTTTAACTTGGATATTTTTTTCTGAGATTTGATCAGCTTAATGATTGTTTCTAATAGGTATTAGACTCTTCTTCTTCTTCTTCTTCTTCTTCTTCTTCTTCTTCTTCTTCTTCTTCTTCTTGCCCTCCTCCTCTGACTTCTCCTTCTCCTACCCGTCTTCTTCTTATTACTATTATTATTCTCCTTACCGCTTATTCTCAACCTTGCACTCAGCCTTTTCTCTTTTCTCTTCTTTTTGTTGTACTTCTCCAACTTTTCTTTTTCTTCTCCTTACTCCTTCTCATCCACCTTATA
The DNA here is from genome assembly GCF_053919585.1 of Euprymna scolopes. Taxonomy (NCBI): domain Eukaryota; kingdom Metazoa; phylum Mollusca; class Cephalopoda; order Sepiida; family Sepiolidae; genus Euprymna; species Euprymna scolopes. The sequence goes on along the minus strand of NC_136506.1, from coordinate 64,388,007 downwards.
CTCACCATCCTTTTCCTTCTCTGTTTCTTTCCGCTTCTTCTTCTTCTTCTTCTTCTTCTTCTTCTTCTTTTAAAATCCAATCTCTACAACAACGAGAGAGAAAAAAAAAGCAAAAACAAAAACAAATCTATAAACGCTAACAGACGCTTCTTCAAACAGATTTTTATACAATCAAACAAATCGAATATCATCAAGTTTATCGATTTCTTTTTATCGATAATCTTTTTTGTTTTACTTTTATCTCCTAAAAGTTAATTGTGTAAAGAAGACACACACGTTGTTTATTCTTACCTATCCGTTGAGGATTCGATTTGCTTATCGCATTTTTTTTATTATTATTATTATTATTATTATTATTATTATTATTATTATTATTATTATTATTATTATTATTATTATTATTATTATTCTGTTCTATTTCATTAGTGATCGATGTGATCTACGGCATTGCACTCTGTCATCGGTAAATAAAGTGCGTTTCCCTTTGATTAACTTATCACCCTCTCCAAACAAAACAAAACCAAAAACGCCAATAATCTCCACAGATGCAACGACCGAGATAGCGACAAGTGAAAACTATATCCTACATTTTAAAAAAACGCATGACAAAAAAGAAAGGAGTGCTAAAAAAAAAAAAGTGAACCAATGCTTTTATGATAAACACAATAATGCATTCATAATTATCAGGTCATTACATCAGTTTTATTTGAATTCTATTCATTTGCTGAAATTTAATAGGACTAAACAATATTTATATATTTTGATTTGACGTACGTACATGCACTAGAGAGGTTCACCATTTACTGTAGAACAAAATTCTACTACTTATCTCAGTCTTGAACCAATCTTTCAGCTGTCAGGAGACGCAGATCAATATAAACCTTTATCGGATCGACCCATCTATTTCGTAATCGTCTTTTTTTATCTGTGTTCAGTGAAATCTTTTTCATATGTTTTATTTACATAACTGGAAACTGGTAGCTTGCAAAAAAAAAAAAAATGCGCAAACCATGTTAATCTCTTTTTTTTTATAACGTCGTTAGTGGATCTGTCAATGTTAAGCTTTTTTTCTGATGTTTGCATTTCTTTATTTATTTTACAATGTTACTTGAATGATAGTTCTTAAAGTTATCATTTCCAAGACACTGAGCTTCCTCTCATGTTCTGCCATTATAGTACATGTTCCACCCGCATATACAGCAATAGCAACCGTTAATGCATTATAAAGTCTTAATTTCAGAGGTTTCTATGTATTTCTTGCTCTATATGTGTTTTAATAGTCCAAATGCAGAAGTGGTCATTTCCTATTCTTCTGCTAATGTCAGATGAGGATGCTGGAACAACTGATTAAAAAAACACACACAATAAAACCATCTTTCAACCTTTTTTTTTTTTCAATATCATTTTGAAGCTCGACGTCTCAGACGACAAATATTGAAAAATTGGCCCAAAACATTCATTCCTTCATTCTCAACTGGACAGTTTTCTATGAGAAGGGGTTGATTTTTTGCAAGCCATTTTTGTAAGTCATCGTATCGGTTGGATTGATTTTGCCTAATTTCAACGTTCTGAACTTCCGGTCACGTCATGGAGTAGGGGTAAGACGTCAGATTTTTTTTTCACTTTCTTTTCCTCCTTTGCATCACGGGTTCGAGCCTACTGCCACTTTTTTTTTCTTTTTTTTTTTGCTCAACACCCCCCCCAAACACCCGAGCAATGCCGGGCACCCATGCTAGTTTTTAAATAGATGGTAGTGAAATATTACTTCATTGTTACATGGTACAGCAATAAAAAATGAAAATTAATGGTCAGAATGAAAGCTTTATTTGTTTGCTTAAATGCTGTTTAGGTTTAACTCTTAAAATCTGTCCAACATAATTTTACTTTATATTTTTTATCTCTTTATCATACGCATACTACACAAGACTTAGTATGGCAAAAGGTATAACCCATTGACTTAGAATAAGTACTTTATGCCAAACATCTAGAGTAAATGTGGTATTATGGTGACTAATCCCTATTCAATCCATTACTGTACATCAAAAGGATACCATAATACTATATTCGCTACACCTTATCATAACAAAAGCCCATATAAAATTTCAGCCAGATCAGCCAAGTAGTTTCTGAGCAAAAACTGGAACAGACAGACAAACAGACAGACAGATTAACAGAAATATAATATAGTCAAGACTTTTTATTATTTTTAATCCCTCTTAATCCCTAACTGCGCATCCAACGCTGCACTTTATCATAACAAATGTTCATACAAAATTTCAGTCAGATCGGTCAAGTAGTTTCTAAGAAAAAGTGAACAGATAAACTAACAAAGTCAGTATAATATAAATCTTACTGTATATATTTTTTATGTTAATCTTTATTCCTAAACTAGCATGCCACCCAGCATTGCCCGGTCATAAAATATGCTTAAATATAATATTTTAATTCATGCAGATTTCATATTTATTATTATTGAGCTAATAGTACATTAATTATTATATTGTACCCAATGTATGTTATTAATTTCAAAAATTTTAAAAGAAAATGACTTGGGCGCCATCAGCTACAATCAAAACGAAAACATATAACTCTCTCCCATTATTCACTACCATCTACGCTAAGTTCATATGCATATGAAAAATTTTCAAATAACATTATTAAACATATAAATGCATATTTGCGCATGTATAAAAGGAACATGCTTAGTCATATTATACCCACCAAGTTCCAAGTCTTTTCAATTTTGACCTCTTATCAGTTATTTTTACTGGCTAAAAACCAAATCAAATTTGTTCCGCAGGTTCGTATCCCCGATATATCAAGTTTCAAGTTTGTCGACCAAAAATTGACAGAGTAGTTCAGTTAAGACCATTCGGCACACAGACAGACAGACAAGGTCACTTTTATACATATATAGATTCGTCCATCATCATCATCATCATCATCATCATCATCATCATCATCATCATCATCATCATCGGTTTAACATCCATTTTATGTATTGATATATATTGGACAGCTAGTAACTGATATACCCCACATTAGTCTAATCACGCAATCGCCATTCAGGAATGGATTGGCCATATTTAAGTCTGACATTTGAATTATTGTTTTCGTTTAAAAAAAAAAAATCTGGAAGCTGAGAATAGAAAATTAAAATTGGCTTCGATATTTATTGGCATCATGGGGGCACCATTCTATTTTTGGTCCGACGGAATTTAGCCAAATTATTTGTGGCATGATATCTTGCCAAATATTTTTAGGTTGCTTTAAAAGAATATTGATTACGATGGAGCGTCGCTTCCCACTAACGTAAAACTTGGTCAGAAATCAATAAATTATGAAAGGCAGATCAGATTGTGTTAATGTGCGTAAAAAATCTTCTTTTAAAGCATTATGTCCTTTACAGTTTCTAACAGAAGACGTCTTGCTAGTCTTTCTCCACTCTATCGTAATTTCCAAGGAGGGTGTTCGACAGAGTTTCAATCCTGGTACCTTCTTTGGAGGATAGTGTAGTATTTGTTTCTCTGTGATTATCCTCCTCAGCATTACCTCCTCCTTTAGCGTACATAACACCTTTTTAAATGTCAACTGTCAACATTCACAGAAAGAACTCGTCTTCCTACCACCACTGTAAACAACTTTTCTTTTCTCCTCCGTGTTTCAAATGTTAGGTGGAATTTCTATGAATAGAGTTTCTTTTAAAGAATGTCCCATCTACAGAACACAATCCCAAGAAACTGCTACTCTGCAGACTATAACATGACTGTCTTCAAATCCGATGTTAAACAACTTTCCTCATAAGTAATTAAATTTTGTTCATTTGATTCATCATTTTCAATCCTCTCAACATATTCTTCATCATTCAATTGACAAGCCATCCTTCTAAATCTTATCTGCAGGGGGCTTTTATTCTTGATAAATGGTAGCTTATTGGTAAAAAATTAGTAGAATATAATTGTACTTCTGTGAGTATGATTCATTATTAATAGATGCTGTCATTGTTAGCAGAGCTACAATCTTTCTTAAGGTCAACTTACCAATGGAGGGCGTCAGTGTAACTTTAGTTCCAATTTAGTGGCCATTTTCACACCCTTTCTAATGTCAAATGTTGACATGAGGCAATGTTGTATTCTCTCTCTCTCTCTCTCTCTCTCTCTCTCTCTCTCTCTCTCTCTCTCTCTCTCTCTCTCTCTCTCGTTTAAGCCAATCACATTTGAAATTAACACACTATTTGTAATTGTGATCCATCATCATCATCATCATCATCATCATCATCAGTTTAATATCTGTTTTACATGCTGCCAGCAACTGACTTCAAAATTAACCTATCTCTGACCAAGACTTTCTTTATCCCTCTTTTTCTCAACTCCATTTTTCTCACTTCCTTCCATGTTTTCTTTGGCCTTTCTTTGTGAACTGAATCTTCTACGTCAACTATTTTACATCTACAGGGTGTTTTTTTAGAGGTGGCGAATTTTAACTTCCTTTAATTGCAAATTTGGCAACTATCGGCTATTTTGTAGTTCAGCATGGTTTGACACTTCATTATGAAAGGAGTGACACCCGAGCAGTATTTGCAAATTGCAAATGAGACGATCAATTTATTCAGAGAACATTTAATGAACGAATAATTTTATGAAATGGACTTGTCAACTGACCACCTTGTTTGTGCGATTTAACCCTATTAGATTATTTTAATAGGGATATTTAAAGTCTCATGTCTACACTAATAAACCAGACGTAATAGATCACTTGGAAGATAACGTTCGATATTTTATTGCTAAAATACAGCCTAATTTAATCTGCAGTGTTTGTAAAAATTGGAGCTCTAGATTGTGCTATGTATGTGCGAGCCACAGGCCATATGCACGACATTGTATTTAAATTATAAATGCCAAAAATTAATCTTTGAAATAGACCACATATTCATATAATAAAAATATTCTTCTGTGATTTATTTTAATTTAAAGTTCGCCCCCCCCCCCCCAAGAAAACACTCTTTACTAACCCAAGAACTCTCATGGGTTTTTTTAATGCATGCCATCAAAGTCTACTCCTCCCACACATCTCGCTATACTGTTCAAATTTAATATTCTTTTGAGGTCATCAGAACTAAGCCCATCTTTAAGACTTAGATTACACATCCCTCATATTACTCTCATATCATTTCTCTCCATGCAACGCATGTCCTCAACTCTTACTAGGCACTTGCATACATCATCACACTGTGTACACATGCACGATAAACTCTTTGTTTGATCAATAGTGATAATGTACTGCTAGTTTGTAATGACAAAAGTTCCATTAACTGACTCCATCCACTCTTAATTTTTTGTAATCACATTAGAACCTGTTCCGGCCTGTGATCCACTCCAAAAAAGGGCAGGTGAAATGAAATGGCAATCATGTAGAGATAGTGCTTCGATAAAAGTATTGGTCTTTGTCACTTTATTGAATAGGCATAAGGAAGGGCATCTTTGTACTATTCAAACTACTGTTCTCATCTTGAGTGCTATGAACACAACATTTCGGTCAATGTAACCTCTGATCTTCTTCAGGTGTATCTTGATGAACCTGGGAACTTTTCTGGTGAACTTGAGAATCTGCATGGAAGTTTGAACAGAACCCTTTATTTAATCTACAGGGGTAACCATGACTGGACAGAAATTCTAAGTAATTCGTAATTCGATTTTTAGGTCGCCCACATGAGGATAAAATCTTCAATCTCCAGGACTGTAACTTTTACAACTGAATTTCAGAAAATACTTTGTCCACTGCACCACGGATTTTTGCAGACAATTCTAATACAAATTTTAGGAGACTTAATCTATTTTTTCTAGATGTAAATATTACTACATATTATTACTACATACATATTTATATATATATATATATATATATATATATATATATATATATATATATATATATATATATATATATATATATATATATATATATATATATACCTGACATAATGCACATTATTTTTCAAGATCAAGGTCAAAGTTTAATATATTTGGTGAAACTCTTCATAAACTCCCCCACCTAGGGGTGGCGCACACCAAGTTGGGGTTCGCCATCATCACAGGGGGCGCCACCATTATACCGAGGGTGTGTTTTGCAATGAGCATCAATAAAAATCATTTCAAATGATAGACCTGACATCAGAATGCTTCAGTCACGGTATATTCCACGTCTCCACCAGCCGGACAGGAAACTCAGAAAAAACTCTACATTCTGGCTCCAAATCAAAGCAGCAAAAATGTAGTCACAACGAGACTCTTCAATGAAAAGTTATAGAAGAGAATATGATGAGAAATGATTATGATCTTGATCGTGGGAAGTTTTAAGTATTGGATGTGGTAGATAAAATGTAAACAATGAGTTCAAATTTACTTCCATGAAAAATTTACTGTGTGATATCATAAAGTAACCTTCATCTTTGATAAAAATGTCTATGTGATACTAAACAGATGTTAACCATTGTGTTTCTTCGTAATTGTTTCAATTTTTACGTGTAACAATATGTGTCAACTTTGATATAACCTATTTTGCTTTAAATTTCATGGTTGGATTTTAGTCACTTAAGGAGGTAGTTAAAAAATTTGAAATACCTTAAGCAGTAGTTGCTCTTAAAACATCCACTTACTGCAAAGGTGTCCATAAAGCCGGTACCCGAGAGTACAGCAAAGTCCCGTGCAAAGCGCGGGTATCTTTGCTAGTATTCCAAATACAATCAGTTTGTGAAGGAAGATATAAATAAAATGCTTTGATATATTTGCTGTGTGTCACTTTTACTTCAATGTTTTCGGAAATTTGTTATTTCTATTTGGAACTGTGTTATTTTATTAAAGTAACAACATTTTCATTTTAAATAAATTTAATTTATTCCTTGCTTCCTTTGTTCCAGATCTTCTGACTCGTTGGTCTAGTAGTCTTCACCAATTCGCTGTTCAGGTACATCATTTTAGTACAGTTTCCTATTGTAGAAGCTTCTTTCCAATAACTGCAGGCTTACGGAACTCTCTCCCTGCTGACTGTTTTCCTTTTACCTATAGCATTACTTATCTTTGCATTAATCATATTTCCTTTTTTAGCTTTATATATCCAGTGGAGTGACTTCCATATATATATATATATATATATATATATATATATATATATATATAATCATAAATTAGTAATTTGAATTCTATGACGTGAAAGGGTTAAATTTCAAATCTAGAATTTTTATTATATACAACACAAAGAATACATTTCAATAATATATCTCCTTAGTCAATAGGTTTTCGATGTCTACGCATCTCCTCAGAGGAGAAAATATTAGCAAATATTATAATGGTTTATACCTAATTTGCTAAATACAATAAACATAGAAAATCATAATTAAAAGTTTTCGAAGTTTTTAAAACATAGAGTAAGGGAAATTATATATTTGTTCAAAATGAAAAGGATATTGAATTTCGTATCCAAGTTGTATGGTAATCCATCCTGAAATATATATATATATATATATATATATATATATATATATATATATATATATATATATATATATATATATACTATTTTAAGTTATAACTGATTGCTAATCAACACCTTATTTTATATTATGTTTCAGAATTTTTTAGATGAGGATTGATAATTTGAATTATTTGGATTATTGGGACTATTGTTCTCATTTTGAATGTAATTCTCACAACATTTCGACAGATTTTCTTCGAGTTGAACTCCGAATGGAATTTCGAACTGAACACTGTGCGAATCTGTGTGCTCTATCCCTATCTAAATATTTAATTTATACCATTTACAAGACTGCTCATGTGATGAAGAGTTTATAGCGAAGCAAGGGTGGCACAATCTCCAACCATTGCAATGTGATGATAATTTAAATCCAGTTGTAAGGAAAAATCTATAAAAACCAGTTCTTATTTGAAGCGAACTAGCCTTCTCAGTGGCAACTGTCACCTAATTTGATAGATGGCAAACAAAGAATATGAAATAAAGAAACAAAAAGTCCCAAAGTTTCTTTCAAGAAATAAAACTTCACTGAAACAAAGTAGATAGTGTTAGATTTATCACTGAGGTAATAGTACTAAGATAATTTTGTTGCATATTAGTTCCCATGAGGAATCGTCGAATTACCTGAGCAAGAAGATTATTATTATCATGTAGTTGAATTAGATTTGTTTTAAAGAGAAAAATGCAATTCAAAGACAAATATGGTTAAATGACATTTTAGGAATTTAACTTGACTATATTCTATAAAAAATAACAAGAAGGAATTTTAGATAAATAAAAACAAATATGTTTTCAGAAAAAGGAATCTTAGTTTTCATAACTAGAATAAATAATAATTTAAAAATAAGTCTGACCTCTAGAGTTTGGCGTAGTTTGACATAGAGGTCACTTAAGATGACGTGGATCTTAGAAGACAGCCTGTTTTCTATATTCTTCTTCTTCTTCTTCTTCTTCTTCTTCTTTTTTTTTCTTTTAATGTTTCTCTTCTACATAAAATGTGGATTGCACGTAGGCCTTGACGACACGAAGTTACTCTCTCCATGAAACTATCATTTATGTTGACTGAGGTCATATTAACTAAATCATTCTATTTGCTTTCCCTCAGCTGAGATGCATGTATATTTGTTTATTCGACCAGAGCTTTGTTCAACATGTCTATACCACTGTAGGTCGTTGTAACTCAAAACAGCCTCAAGAGCAGTGAGTCAGAACTAATTCTGTCATTAAGACACATGCCACAATTTCACTGAAACTTCCAAATCCTTTCCCTCTTTCAGTCTCAAAATTTGTAAGGGTGACCTCTTACAACCGGTCACTTGTAGCAAATACAAAATTGTGGCAGGCAAACCAGAGGAGAGCTAAGATTAGAATCGCCACGCAATACCACAAAACGATTATTTATTTATAGCATCTCAGAACTCAGCAACATTTTCATGCTAACAGGTCAGCATTTCAGCAAATTGTAACGTAAAAACAATTTGGACAAATGATGAATAATGCAAATGGCGACGAAACTGTCTATAATTGGTAAGGAAGAGGGGAAAAAGAATTTGTTTGATTCGCTATTTTCTGAATTGTAATTTTTTAGTTGCTCTTGTTAATAAGATGAGGCAAAAATAGAAATAAAAAAATGGATTATAAGAATATGGAAATTTAAGTATGAGAAACGATAAACATACAAGATTGAAAGATTGTAGAATAAAAGAAAATGAAGCAGAAAGGTATGAATCAAAGGAATGACAGAATATAAAAAAGAAAAACAATTTCGTCCAATTTGTTGCTTTCTACATTGCAACATTTTTGTAGTAAATTTTAAATGAGAAATTTGGTTAACTGGTGGATTCAAAAGGTTGACAGAATATAAGAATAATCATCATCATCATCAAGTGGTGTCCTGCCTGGTACAGGCATTGATGGCTAAAGCTCGTTATCTATCTCTCTCTCATGAATTCATTGTTGCTCATCATTTTTGATGTTGCCCAGATATTCAGACTGTCAACACATATTTTTTGCTGTTGTCCTCTGCTTCTTCTACCCACGATCTTTCCCATCAAACCAATCTGCTCGATTCCACTTTTTCTGAAGATGTGTCCCATGAACCGCATGTGTTTTTCTCATACTGTTCTTATTAGAGATATTTCTGTGTCCAGGATATCTTCAAAATTCTCCTCGTGAACCAAGTTTCGGTCGCCTCTAGTCTCTTTCGTCATGCTGTTGGTGATCGTCCAGCACTCACAACAGTATAAAGGAACAGACCATGCATACATTCGAAGTATTCTGAATTTGGTGCCTAAAAATATGGAATTTAGATACAAAGAATGTTAAATATATAAGAAAAAGTGGTAAAATAAGAGTATTTTCTAAGTAAAAGTTATCTTCGCTCTTGAAATAATACTTAGGAGTTATCTGCCTCTGATACAAAAAGCACCGGGGAGTTATCTGTCCCCTAGGATTATATAAGAAGAGATGGGAACAACCATTTTTTTTTTCAAGTGGAACGCAGCAATGTATTTCATACTTTACAAGTATAAAGCATAAACTGTAGAATATAAGAATACAAGAATCAAATAAATGGCAGAATATAAAAACCAAAGAATATCAGAATATAAGAATATAAGAATACAAGTATGAAGAATGGTAATAAGAATCAAATGAATAAAGGAATATGAAGCAAAACAGTAGAATATAAGAATATAGGAAGCAAATGAATGGCAGAATATAATAATATGAGTATGTTAGTATAATAAATGTTAAATATATAAGCATAAAATATTACAGAATAAAGGAATATGAACAGAAATTGTAGAATATAAGAATATAGGAATTCAAGCATGGCAGAATGTTAGAACTAATGAAATGACAGAATATAAGAATATGAAGGAAGAATGTTAAATAAATACGAATCGGATATAATCAAATATAACAGATTAAAAAAAGAATATGAGAAGATGTAGCTTTACTCAATATAAAAATTTGTTACAATATTTTTGGACTATAATGGGGGGTAGTTATTGAAGTTGCTGCCCACCTCAGCAATATTTGGCACAAGGCCGGAAAGTGGGGATCTAAGCAGGCTCCCCTAAAAGAGGGGCAATCCTGCAATTGCAAAAATTGCCTGAGTAACGGTCGGGGCACCTCAGGCGACAAACAATAAACTTGTCCCACTGGAAAGCCCAGTGGCAAGGCCTGGGAAGGTAGACCTCCTGGGTGGATGTACCTCAGTCCGACAGGTGCTGATCGGTTCCCAGCCCCTCACCTGTCGGACTGAGTGTCAAGAACGGATCCTTGACGTGTACTACTACCCTGTCACCCTGCAGCCGAAGCCGCTAGGAGACCATCGCATCATAGTAAGACTATAATGGGGGTATGATCCCGCATAAAAGGGAGATTCTATTTATAAACAAATTGAATTAATTCACGTTCTGCTACCAACCAATCAGAAACCAGAATTGCTCCATAAATATTAAACCTTTCTGTAGCATACGTTACCTCCGTCTTAACATGGAAAGAATCTTTTGCTCTGTGGATTCCAACTCGAGAACAGTCTACTGCAAACCAGTCACCTCTCAGGACTTGTGTAGAAAAACAAACCATCGGAAATTGTTCTGAAACTAAACATGGCTTACACTTCTAAAATTTGCAACTTCGTTCTAATTTTTTTTTGTTTTTAGAATTGGAGAAGGAATATCGTATATAAATACATAATTTTAGTTGATTTATGATGTAGTATTTTTTGAAGTTCTTTATTTTTGAAGAAATATAAATCTTCTCATTTTCAATATGCAAATATAATAGCTTTTATTCATTTAAAAATACCTATCAATATGGCAATATCTATCTATCTATAAGTGAACGTGTCTGTGTGTCGGTGTGTCTGTCTGTTTGTCTGCCTATGTGTCTGTCTGTGTACATTTCCCTACAAAATAACTTTGTCAATTTTTAGTCTACAGACTCGAAATTTGATGTACAGGGTACTTAAATTTGGGAAAATCTATGTGATCGGTTTTCGACCAGAAATTTGGCTGTTAAGGGGTCAAAGTTCAACGATTTGACCTTTGAGAACTCTACCAAACTCCTCCAACAATTTGAGGTTTAAACACTTGAAATTTTAGATATAGGTTCCTTGGACATGGATCTAACTTAATAACTTGATTTGAGCCCAAAACAATAAATTTTAAGGGGTCATAATAGGGGTCAAAGTTTTAAAAAGTTTGACCTCTGCGGTCTCTACCAAATTACTCAGACAATTTCTGGTCTAAACATTTGAAATTATATAAAGGGTATTCAGAGATAGGGCAAGCTTTTTAATCAGTTTTGGTCGAAAATTTGAGCTACCAATATATAAATGTATGTATGTATGTTTGCATGTCTGCCTAAAACTTTCAACAGAGGCGACGGATTTTCAGAAGATCAATATTACAACTGAACTTTTGTGCAGCCTCAAACTGAATGATTATAATGATGCGAACGCGTGGTGAGAGGAGGTGGGTCAGGCTAGACGTTTTTTTTTCTTATGTCTAAGAAAATTCCTTATATTCATTAAAAATTCCAACAAATTATAATAATTCACTCCACCAAAAAAAAAAAAATTTTTTTTAAAACAAGCAGTAGCCAATAAAAAAAATGTTTTAGAAAAATTTCTTTACCTTATTGTTTTTTTTTTTTTAGAAAACTGAACTATATTTAATATTTAAAAAAAGAAAAAAACATGAATTAATTAAAAATTAATAGTTATTTCCTTGTCTCTGTACGAGGGCAGTTAGACACGCGGTCAGTTTTAAACGTAGGGGAACATTCAGTTCCTTGAAAAGAGACACACTGGATTAGAGAAAAAAAAATTGCCTTAGTGTTTTAGGATTTCTGATTCACACAGTACTGATTATAATTTTGATAAGTTACCATATCAACATATTTGTTTGTAGAAGATGTTGATTTTGATGTAATTAATTGTGTGTTTATTTACTTTGCTTTTTATAGATATTTTCTATTTTTACATTTTGTAAATTTGTTATAATGTTAGAAATTTCAAATTTTAAAGAAAAGTCACTGGACGGAAGAAACACCATATGAACCAAAGAAACTACAAGAAATCTTATAAAATGTGCTCTGCCACCTCAGAAAAAAGGTATCAGCCTCAGCTGATACCAGACAAAATAGACGTGAAGGGTCAACAAGGATGGAAGGACTGAGAAGGAAAAGTACTAACCAGATCTCCATTGGATGAGTGCAAAGAGTATTGAAACTGTGGGGAGGATTATTATCACCCAGATTCCAGTGAAAACCAATGGTCGTTTCTAGTGAGAAATCAATGGCAAGTGGCTATTGAGATAACTTAAAATCACTTGTAAAGGTTATCAAAAGACGTGGAGAATATTAGAAATCTGGGGAAAATTGTTGTCATCTAAACTCCAGGGAATACCATCGGTTACTATCAGTGATTAATCTCTGATGATGACCTGTGTGAGAACTCTTAGTGGGTAACCCATCCATCCAGCATGGCCGTAGCCGATATTGGACTCACCACACGAGTTTGTAGTGTAATGCGAATCTTGTCGGTAGCTGAAGACTTCATGCTTCACCAGGGCTATCAAGGGTATTTTTAATCATGATGCCATCACTAGACAGGGTGCATACTACAGCTTAAAAGAGTCCCATCTACCCTCGAGCGAAGGATAGACCAAGGCAGTTTCTCAACCTGGTATTTTACCTTGCTGGTACCGGCCAGGCTCAACGTTGCTTAACTTTAGTGATCTAGCAAGAACCGGTGTGTCAATGTGATTGTGTCATATATAGTGAGCAATAATAACAATAATAATGAAATGGATCAGCGTCGCTTGTCACCAATGAGGTTCTTCACTTTTCCATAGTTGTCGAATGGTCCTCTTGAAGGAAGGTTTTTTCACATTTGACACAAAAATGTCAAGCATTAGCCAATATTATTAATTTTATTTTTAATTATATTCACCGCAAACATGACATATTTCCACTGCCACACCGACGTAAGGTGCTATTATGAATTATAGGGACATCCTAAGTTGTTAGCTGTGCATTGTGATGTTTATTCACATTACATTTAAATTTATGCATATTATTACGGTCAGTGAAACAGGAGGCAGGGAGGGAATTCTGTAGACAAGCAGTTTAATAAAAGAAGCTATTAGAGTAAAATGTTTTGATGGAAAGCAACATGACCAAACATTGGAAACGTTGCAGAGGAGTATGGTCATAAATTCATTCGTTGATGCATGGGAGTAACAACGCTCAATCAATATCATAGCAATGCATAATGCTACAAAGAGAATTATTGTTGAATACCTCGAACTTTTGTTGCTTAGCAAACCTCAACAGTCTGGTTTTAACCATAGCGGAGGACAGTCGTGTTACTGATTAAATAGTGTTACCATTCCTGACGATATTTCCTTTTGTTTATAATGGCATATTCCAATCTTTTTATTTTTTTCCTTTCCTTATTACATTCAACTATTAATAAACAGAGAGAGAGAGAGACAGTGAGTGGCAGGAACGAGAGTAATAGATACTATATAAAATAAGAGAGTAGTAGACACTATATAAAATTAAAGAGTAATAGATACTATATAAAATGAGAGAAGCGGATCAAACAACCTACAGTGATAGAGGGTGAGAGTGATAACTAGAAAATTAGTAAGGGATGAGTCATTTGATGAATTAATTCAAAATTACAGTTAATTATGTAGAACAATTAAAACGGAAGTTGTTTTCTTTTTCCAACATAACTCAATTCTTAAACTAAGAAATATTTTAACATGCATTTTATGTGATTAAAATATACAAGAAAAATCCTTCGGGAAAACAAACTCAGTTTAATTGAAATACTACTAATAATAGATACCCTTCAGCCAGTGGCATGTAGAGGGCTGATGATGGCCAGAGCCAACTCTTTGATTGTATGTCATAAAGACTCAAGAATATTGAGAAACAGTATGAAAAAAAACAGATAATGTAAATATGATTAGATGCAACTCCCTCCCCTAATTTGTATTCCGGATTCACCGTCTCGCTCCCCACCTCACTTTGCATACCACTGTCTTCACCAGATACAACGAAGCACCACCTATCGGTGACAAACTAATCTATCAATTACTGAAGAGCATATAACTCTTAATGGAAATAGTTGACAGACACAGTTTAAGTTCAAGGGAGCTTATTGTCCCTGATGCAGCATTTTACTCCGGTTGATTCCTCCATTACAATATATTTTCTTTAACGTACTCTCGAAATATCCTAATAAAAAAAAGGAATACGCGTTAACAATCAAACGTTTTATCTCATGGCCCTCCTGCTGATGAAAGCAGCGCAGTTAATTAATGAATTGTAAAAGAAAACAGAATGCTTTTTCTTTTTATATCCTAATGCGTCCTGCTTCATTGATTGCATCGGTGGAATAAGCAGAACCTTTAATTGAAACTTTCATACAATGAATCCCTGCTGAGTCTATCGCAAATGTTTACCATTAACAGAAACAGCTAAAACGCCTGCCGATATTTGGTGCATCATAGCAACTGCTTAACACTTCCAGTGCTACAGACTCAGTCCTCATCTCCAACCAATTGGCTCATTTTTTAATCACTAATAAAAGCGTAATTGTATTATTAGTATTAGTATAAGTATTGTTGTTGTTATTATTATTATTATTATTATTATTATTATTAGTAGTAGTAGTAGTAGTATAATTTGATTTTAATTAAATTTTCGGTATTTATCCAACCAATTACTATACTAAAGTTGAGCTCATCGGAGAGGAGTGCATCACAAGCTCTTTATCAAAGCTGGCATATATAAAACATAATGCAAGTACTCTTCATATTTTTTTCAGATTTATGTAATCACGTCCAAATTCTTTTTTCTTTTCTTTTTAAAATTAATGAGTTCTTATTCTTCTAATGAGTCAGGCCAAACAATATTAAAAAATTGATATAATAATTATATGATTGTTTCTGCACTACGAAGCAGGTTCTGTTAAGAATTGAATATTTTTACATGCTGAAAGAAATAAACGGTAAGATGAACAACATCTTTGAATTTGGAATATAGACTTTTTGTCATCTATTGCATGTGTGATTGTGTGTGTGCATTAATTCGTTTTAAGATTGAGTAATGTTTGAAATATATTCCATTTTAATTGTTCTACAAAGCCATATAGACATAATCATGTCGATGTGCCAGTTTCTATTAGATCGCTGAAGTTAACATTGAGCTTGGTCAATATAGAAATGATGGGTGACCATTTGAGAATATCACGTACTGCATGTGTTTTCCGCTTATCTCAACATTATTTCCAGTTATCCTGGAGTTCTTCTTGCTACTAAAAGCAGCTATCCTTAAAGGAGGTATCTATTGTATCTAGAAACAAGCAGTGACGATTCAGAGGAGATGTGATTGGGGATTGTGCAACCTTTGCTTCATAATTATATTCACAGCAACCCTTACAGGAGGTATCCCTTATCTCTTAAGATGGAATGGAGGCTATGCTACTTAGTCATACTTTGTAAACAACTTAACAAATGACCCCTCCCTCATTAGGTTTCTTTCTATCACTGTCACCATCTCTCATTATATGGGTTGTATAATGGAGTGCGTCGGTACCAAAACAGTTATGTTACAGTGGGTGAGAGATATTGTTCTTATAATGGCACTCGTTATAAACAATTATATTACATGTATTGTAGTTTAGCCAGGGGATATGATATCGACGTATAAACTGAGTCATGTTATATCAGAGAGTTATCACACGGATATATATTACAGTTCACATTTACATAAATGTATCATTTTTTATAAGAAGAATAATATATACTTCATACCTTTTCTTTCTCTACCTTCACTGCTGAGCTCCGTAATGAAACATGAAATGACCAACACCATAACCAATTGAGACCTCTGTTCTTCCTTCTTTTGTGAAACCACAGAATAACACTTTATATTTTTAAAATATAAATTTATTTCAGCTGTATCAAATGGTCTTCACAAAGAGTCTGCATTTCGTGTCTACATGCTTGTTCTTCACAGCCTCGCTTCCTGGCTTGAAGCACGTCTGTTCACTTCCGTGACCAAACTCAAACTCTATTCTTTTTTCTAACCTTCCCGACCTCTTGATCACAGTTCCGTTACATCATCATTCTAAAAGCACGCGTATCTTGTGTGACCTTTCCACGTATTCCTGCCCATGGTTATTTGGTGTATTTAACCTAGCTAATTTATGTGAACATCCTCAGCTAAAAGCCATTGCTACACTTTATTCTATAAATAATGAATAGCTCCCAATATAAACTATTTTGATTTCACTTTTAACCATGTTATTATTTAATATATGTAAAAGGAGGAAAGCTACACAAAAAAAAAACGCCTCACAAATTACAGAGAATGTGAAATCAAAAAAGAAAAAAAAACGCCTCACAAATTACAGAGAATGTGAAATCCAAAAAAACGCCTCACAAATTACAGAGAATGTGAAATCCAAAATAAAACGCCTCACAAATTACAGAGAATGTGAAATCCAAAAAAACGCCTCACAAATTACAGAGAATGTGAAATCCAAAATAAAACGCCTCACAAATTACAGAGAATGTGAAATCAAAAATAAAACGCCTCACAAATTACAGAGAATGTGAAATCAAAAATAAAACGCCTCACAAATTACAGAGAATGTGAAATCAAAAATAAAACGCCTCACAAATTACAGAGAATGTGAAATAAAAAAAAACGCCTCACAAATTACAGAGAATGTGAAATCAAAAATAAAACGCATCACAAATTACAGAGAATGTGAAATAAAAAAAAACTCCTCACAAATTACAGAGAATGTGAAATCAAAAAAAAACGCATCACAAATTACAGAGAATGTGAAATAAAAAAAACCGCCTCACAAATTACAGAGAATGTGAAATAAAAAAACGTCTCACGAATTACAGACAATGTGAAATAAAAAAAAACGCCTCACAAATTACAAAGAATGTGAAATCAAAAAAACCTCACAAATTACAGAGA
The DNA here is from genome assembly GCF_053919585.1 of Euprymna scolopes. Lineage (NCBI taxonomy): Eukaryota > Metazoa > Mollusca > Cephalopoda > Sepiida > Sepiolidae > Euprymna > Euprymna scolopes. Next base: position 64,370,454 of record NC_136506.1, on the reverse strand, counting down.
ATGTGAAATTAAAAAAAACGCCTCACAAATTATAGAGAATGTGAAATAAAAAAACGCCTCACGAATTACAGAGAATGTGAAATAAAAAAAAACGCCTCACAAATTACAAAGAATGTGAAATCAAAAAAACCCTCACAAATTACACAGAATGTGAAATAAAAAAACGCCTCACAAATAACAGAGAATCTGAAATAAAAAAAACGCCTCACAAATTACAGAGAATGTGAAATCAAAAATAAAACGCCTCACAAATTACAGAGAATGTGAAATAAAAAAAACACATCACAAATTACAGAGAATATGAAATAAAAAAAACGATTTACAAATTACAGAGAATGTGAAATCCAAAATAAAACGCCTCACAAATTACAGAGAATGTGAAATCAAAAATAAAACGCCTCACAAATTACAGAGAATGTGAAATCAAAAATAAAACGCCTCACAAATTACAGAGAATGTGAAATCAAAAATAAAACGCCTCACAAATTACAGAGAATGTTAAATCAAAAATAAAACGCCTCACAAATTACAGAGAATGTGAAATCAAAAATAAAACGCCTCACAAATTACAGAGAATGTGAAATCAAAAATAAAACGCCTCACAAATTACAGAGAATGTGAAATCAAAAATAAAACGCCTCACAAATTACAGAGAATGTGAAATAAAAAAAAAACGCTTCACAAATTACAGAGAATGTGAAATCAAAGATAAAACGCCTCACAAATTACAGAGAATGTGGGAAAGAGGTTGCATCCCCACTAGGCTATGAAGTCTATTTTGAACTCTGCCAAGGCAGGATAACCTGGTTCTAGCAGCATCTGCCCAGATATGGCAACAGTACTCCATCCTTAGATGTACTTGTCTCTTATACAGGTAGAGAAGTGCATCAGCAGTGAGAAATCTACTGGAGGTTTAGAACGATGCCATTATTTTTTCAGCAGCCCTGGCAATGGATTTGATGTACGTGTTCTATCTCAGATCAGGAATAAAGGTCAGACCTAGAAGTTTGCCAAAACATGGAGTCTCCTCAAGACGAGAACCATTCATTTGGATTGATGCCAGACAGGGCTCAGAGTATTGATGATGGAAAGATAGAAGCTTGGTCTTAGATGCATTAAAATTAACCAGCCACCTCTTTCCCCATTGCACCACGTGATCAAGATCAGAGAAGAGAAAATTAGAGAGAACTTGGTTGTTTACTGCCTTTGAAGTATTATCATATATGGTGGTGTTCTCAGCATAAATGTCTACAAATGATCTTAGGATATGATTTGGGTGATCATTGATGTAAATCAGGAAGAGAGTTGAGCTCAGGATGAACCCCTGAGGGACTCCAGCATTAATACTGAGAGCTTCTGATTTCTGCCCTTCAACCACTACTCTTATGAACCTATCAGAGAAAAATGATTTAATAATTGAGAAGACATTACCAGCTATTCCATAGCTGGAGATTTTGTGGGGTAGACCTTTATGCCATACTCTATCAAAGGCTTTTGATATGTCAAGGACAATTGTCCTAGAAAGAAAGCCTCCATCGAGAGATTTGCTAATCTTAATAGATATAACCGTTAACACATCTGCTGTAGATCTAGTAGAATGGAAGTCATATTGCATGTTACTGAGGAAGTTAACTACTTTTTTATTTAACACAATTTCTACCAACTTACTCATGACGCACAGGAGACTGATTGGTCTGTACTGAGAGGGAGCTGAGCGATCACCTGAATTTTTAAATAGGGGACGTATTGATGAGGTTTTCCAGGGTGTTGGGAAGCATTTCTCCTTAAAACAACGCTTTAATAGATTCACATGCTTTCTTTAGCTCAAGTCTTGCTAGCTAAGGAAGAAGAAAAGAAGAAACAAAATAGGAGTGAACTTTGTGTATGTGTTTTGTGTAACCCCTTCCAACCCCTAACTATTCCATTAATATGGCTACTATTATTCAACACTTTGCATATGCGTTTACTAGTGGTGTATACGTGCTTCGTTAGGCGTATAGACGTTCGTGTATGTCCATTGTTGCGTTTATGAAGGATCGTTCCTCCAAACAGGGACCAGGGCAGGATTGTGTCATACATATGTGTCTTCTATGAAAAAATAGGAAAGAGAGAAAGCTGAGTATTTGGGTTTTTATATTATGTGCAAGACTTTGAAGTTAACATTCTTGTATCTGTGATTGTCTGAAAGAAACTGATGATTAAAGAGTTTATGTAATTGAAAGATGAAACATAAAAAAACATTCACTGCCGCTGCTATGTCAAACAACATGTCAGTGGAGATACCTTTTTAAGATTCTAATCACCCCTTTAATTGCAAATGTTTATATCTCTCTTACACTTGGTTCACCGGATATATTTGTCAAGTAGTTTTTTAAATCCTCTTTTAATAACTCCGGTTGCTCCTATGATTACTGGAATGATGGAGATCTTCTTAAGATTCCAGTTTCTTTTCATGTCATACATAAGACTTTGGTATCTCGTTATCTTTTCCCTTTTAGTTCTGTTTAAATCAGCATCATTGGGGGATTCTAACTTCTACTAAGGTTGCTTCTTTCTTCTTCCTGTGCCATATCGCCAGCGCTGTTTTCTAAGTATGTTGCTTTAGGAATTCAATTATAGATTAACAAATGTACTTAAGAATATAAAAAAATCATTCCAACCATGGGAATTCTCTTTTCATAACCCAAATTCATCTGCCGCTAATCTTATTAGGCACATGCATAAGTTTATAAACTCGTGAAGTTTGAGGTTATTTATACAAAACTAGAAGAACATGATGCAAATGATGATGCAAGAGTTAGAGTTGCCCTAAACCATGGTTTAGTTTTATCTGATAAGAAAGTGCCTCACTGCAGGCGAGGGTTGCATGGAAAATTAATCAAGTTGAAAACACAGGCGGAAAAATATTTGGGAATATCGATACTGATGTACAAATTAGAGACATGGCGCGTCTCTAGACATTAGCGGAAAAAGATCACTGGATCAATATTGGAATTCTCTGCAGATTATTGATTATTGGTTTTTGATTAGATGTTGTTTTATTGATTATACGATAAACGAAAGTTATTTGCTTTTCTTTCGCTCTAGTATGCATACATAGACATCAAACAATACAAGCATATACAACTGTAATATTGACACGAACTACCACTTGTTTCTTCCTCTTCTAATAGGTCCCACACTATCAGCCAAGCTTCAACCTTTGTCACATCACTGCAATGTTGCATCCATGTGCTTGTTTTAGAAGTAGTTTAATGGAAGATGCTCCAATGAATTCAAAGCATTTGGTTCCCCTCAACATGCATGCTCCATACAACTGTGTTAACCAGCTTAATTCCGTTGTTGACATTCTTGCAGGAGGGGCCGCATAATGGATGACAATATCCCTAAGTTAAATTGGTACTATGGTATGTTACCAGGAAAGAGGTGTTTGGGTGCTGTCCCCAGTGTGGAGCAGCATACACAGGTTGGTTGGGTGTAGTGATACAGTTAATTTATCTATCTATCTATCTATCTATCTATCTATTTGTCTGTCTGTCTGTCTGTCTGTCTGTCTCTGTATGTCTCTGTATGTCTCTGTCTGTCTGTCTGTCCCTGTCACTCTGTCTGTCTGTCTGTCTGTCTGTCTATCTCTATCTATCTATCTATCTATCTATCTATCTCATACATGTACATAAGCGACCTGTAGCTCTGACATTTATATGACTGTTTCTCTTTTTAAATAAAGCCTTTTTTTATAAATGGTGTTTGATTAAATTTATCAGCAGACGAAAAGAACCTACGTTCACGACGACGACGACAACAACACGGGTGTATAATGATTATACACACCCATCGGTAAGTGAAACGACATTTATTTTATTTTTAACTTGAAAAGTATAGAAATTTAAAAATCAAAATCGAAATGTATATAAGGGTTCTTTAGTTTGGAGCAAGAGTACACAGAGGTCCTCATTGATTTTCGAGAATAGATGCGTATGATGCAAGGGAGTTAAATAGAATAAATTTATCGATGTTGTTGCTTTATTTACGCCCCCCCCCATCTAATAAATGACAAGTACATTTTTTGCCCTACCACAAAAATTAAATATTATAAAATGTAATAAAATAAGAACAAAAACTGTAACATGCTATTATAGGCTGAACATTATATAGTTCCTCATTAAATCCCAGACAACGCCAGCTCCTTCCGGTAGTTTATAGATATATTAGTATTGGGACAATTAGTCGAAATTTGAATCGGAAATATCAGAACTTTTTGAGGTATTGGAATCGGAAAATTTTTATGCCTATTTCCTGATACTGAAAACGATCCTTTTAATTGTTTCATGTTTGTCTTTGTTTAAAACTTTATTTTTACATTACTGATACGAATGATAATATGATACATATTTATGGATTTTAAAACTTCAATAAATCCAAAATCTATAGATCACTCCCAGTACAAGTGTATTTTTACGTTTCCAAAATTATATGCTTGTATTATACAACTATTTAGGGTAATCCAACATCATCATCACCAAGAAAAATAATTCTATAGCCAAATGTTAGAAATTTAAAAAGACTAAGAATTGGAATCAGTAATTGCATTGGAATGGGAAACTTAAAACAGAATTGATAATTGCATCAGAATCGGGAAAAATATTGGAATCGTCCCAACACTAATATATATATATATATATATATATATATATATATATATATATATATATATATATATATATATATATATATATATATATATAACTACTTCATTTACTCACATAAATTTAATATACAAAAGTATAGATTTATGCATAAACTTTAAGTATTTACTTCAAAAGTGCTCAATACGTAGGTAGAGCTAGTTAGTAATTTATAAAATATATATGGCGATTAAGCTACACTGAATATTCTGCATTTCATCCACTAGTCGAATGGAAAATAATGAGACAAGCTACCACGTGCAGACATTTAGACGACCCATGTAGATTATGCCTCCATGAAAAATTTGCTATCCTGTACTTTAAAGAACCTCAAAATCTATTAAACTGTAGACGAGAAATAGCAAACAACCGTGTTCACAAAATAAAACTTACTCTAGGATAGCGATACAAAATAGCTTTAAAACTAACAATAACAATAGAAAACAAACAAATAAATAAATTAAATAAACATGAATATACATAAACGATCACACATATATGTATATATATATATATGTATATATATGTATATATATGTGCATGTATGTGTGTACACATAGGTATATTTATATATATATATATATATATATATATATATATATATATATATATATATATATATATATATATAAAAGGAAGGAAAAGATCTACCTTAAACCACTTACCTAGTTCTAAAACAGATCCTTTGTTCGATAAAATGCATGCCCATTGGCTGATAGGAAGGGGCGCGGTGGATACTAGAAAGCTGATTGGCTAACTAGAAATTCTCAACATATATAAAAACAAGAAGCAACCACAGAATTCGCGCATAAGCCTGACGAATCCTATAGTGGATTAAACGCAGAATATTCAGTGTAGCTTAATCGCCATATATATTTTATAAATTACTATATATATATATATATATATATATATATATATATATAACACTAATATATATATATATATATATATATAACACACACACACACACACACACACACACACATATATATATATATATATATATATATATATATATATATATATATATATATATATATATATATATATATGTATCTTTTCGTTTGGTTTTGTAATCCTTGACTTTTAATTTATACTCTAATTTCTTGAAAATATTTTTCAGACATTTTATAAACCCGTTGCACAAAAGTTTTTTTTTCACTTATGACTAGTTTTCATGTAATGCTGTTTCAATTAATGCCGGTGCCAGCAAATTTATTTGCATTTGCTAATATTTTTCCTCTGATGAGAAGAACACATTTCTTTGAAATTCTGCGGATTAAGGAAATTACAATATACCTTTTAAGTATCCTATCGAACAATAAATTAATGTAAAATATATTTTTACAGTGTTTAATTTTTTTCTTTTATAACAAACTCTATTTTCTATCTTGGTTGCATTGACCTTTTTTATTTGGTGGGGATTACTATATAAATATTAATATTTATATTTATTCTAAGTTCACCGAACCTATTGGATTCTAAACTTAATCTTTACTGACTGTTTATATATATATATATATATATATATATATATATATATATATATATATATATATATATATATATATATATTATTATTATTATTATTATTATTATTTATTTGAAGGAAAACAGTTTCAGCATCAGAATTCGCTTGACGAAATCTCATTGACTGAAACAGATCGCTGTTTGCAGTGGCCAAATGTAACTGTTTACCTTGGAATAAATAATAAAAAATATATTTTTCTCTTGTTATCGAGCACTATCTAACAACCTAGTATTCATTAGTCCCTACTTTGTAACATTTGAAGCCTGGATATATATATATATATATATATATATATATATATATATATATATATATATATGTATGTATGTATGCGTGTGTGTGTGTGTGTGTGTGTGTTGTCTACTGACAATGAAGTTATTTTAATTTTGGTAATGAAGTTATTTTAATTTTTATTTAAACATTTTTAAAATTAAGGTAGAAAACTTCTAAATGTCAAAATGTTTTACATAGTTTGGATTCGAGAAAATGTTTTATATAGTTTGGATTCGAGAAAATGTTTTATATAGTTTGCATTCGAGAAAATGTTTTACATAGTTTGCATTCGAGAAAATGTTTTACATAGTTTGCATTCGAGAAAATGTTTTACATAGTTTGCATTCGAGAAAAGGTTTTAGATAGTTTGCATTCGAGAAAAGGTTTTATATAGTTTGCATTTGGTATTTTTAAATAAAAACTAATTTTAATTGCTATAAAACATTATGTTTGTAAAAAAATATCCTTATTTATATAAATTATCTCTCTCTGTCTTTTCTTTCTCTCCCTCTCTCTCTTTCTTTCTTTTATGCATATATATATATATATATATATATATATATATATATATATATATATATATATATATATATATACACACGCAGGCAGCAAAAGAAAGTCCGCACTTGTAATTTTTTCAAAAACTGCAAATTTAAGCTAAATTTAATGTAACTGTTTAAACAAACTATACCTCATTTGATTGGCCGTTTATTCTTCTATAATTTTACCTGTTCATATTTGACTTTGAATTGAAATCTTCTAGTGTTCACGTCAATTTAAAAAAATAACTTCAAATTAATGAGGCAAAAAGGAAGTCCGCACAATGGAAAATTGTTATTTAAATGTAACTTTAAGACATTAATGCAACACAGATACAACAAGAACACAATGAACAAGTTAATATTTAGTCGCAATTTGACAGCTTGCAATATTTTGGGAATTTCTTGAACTAGAATACTCCGGGGAAAGGGCATCACACTTTTCTTTACTTTTTGTACAAAGTTCTTTCAAATTTGAAATTTTGTCATTACGTAGCTGTTGCTTGATGTAATGCCATAGGTTTCTGATAGTATTGAGATCTGGAGATTGTGCAGGCCAATCCAAACACGGAATATCATGCTCTTCCAGGAACATCTTGACATTGCCAGCTGTGTGAATGGGAGCATTATCCAACATGAAATGGGATTATCAACCAAATTTCGACCAAAGTAGGGTAGAAAATGCTCAGTCAACATAATGTACTTGGTCAAATTAATACGACCTTTCAAGCGAACTATAGGCCCTGGACCATTGGTACTAATAATGCCCAGCACCAAAACTGAACCTCCACCACCTTGCAGCGTTAAAACTGAGCATGTAGGATTAAATTCTTCATCTTTCCTCTGGCAGATGTACTTCCTACCATCACTGTCTAGCCTATTGTACTTGCTTTCGTTGCTAAAAAGCACTATTGACCAATATGAAGAGTCATGATCTTCATTGCATCTGACAAAGTCCAGACGGCGCTTTCTGTTATTTACATAAAGCATTGGCTTGCGTCATATCCACGCAAATTAAATTCCTTTAACCTGTTTTTGACAGTAGAAAGAGAGCACTTTTCAACAAGATTGCACTGCTGTTGGATTCGGGGAGCTATTTCAAATTTGTTTCTTAGGCTGCGGATCTTGATAGCATTGTCTTCCCTATTAGAAGTAACTGTAGTATGACCAGATTTAGGAGCATCACGAACACTGTCGGTGTTTTGGTGCTTTTGCACAGTCTTTCATACCGTTTTCTCATCACATTTCAATCTGCAGCTGATTTCTCGATTGGATAAACCAGAAAGGTGGAGATTAATGAGCTCTTGACGATCACTAAGAGAAAGTCGTGGCATATGGACTAAATGTTACGTTGTATAACCTGGAACAACAACAATTACGATTAGAGATGCTTTGTTGCCTGTTGGTGGGTATTTTAAACTGATTTAGGGGCGATAATTTAAGCTGGTTTTAAGTAAATTTGTTGTTGTGAACTTTCTTTTTGCCTCTTCAATTTGAAGTTATTTTTTTTAAAATTGACGTGAACACTAGAATATTTCAATTAAAAGTCAAATATGAACGGGTAAAATTTAGCTTAAATTTGCAGGGCTTTTTTTTTTTAAATTACAAGTGCTGACTTTCTTTTTGCCAGCACTATATATATATATATATATATATATATATATATATATATATATATATATATATATATATATATATATATATATATAAAAATTCACCCATGAAAAAATTTTAACTAGGAAACTTGATTTTGGAACTTTGAAAGCTATTATATATATATATATATATATATATATATATATATATATATATATATATATATATATAAATGTAACCGTTGGTTCGTTCGGAATTAATTGTCTAAAAAACCACTGGACAGATGGCTTCCACGTTTTGGTATAATGTGTTTACTATATCCATGTGTGTTTTTATATATTTCTTTTTAATTATAACATTATACTTAATTTTTCTATGATAAATAGGTGTTTTTCTTTGTACCGAGAGGCCATTTTTTTTTATTTAGGGACAATTATTTATTACCGCGTCCTATCACGTGACCAGTGTTACAATTTAGCGGTTTTCCTGCTAGATCTGGAGATTTCGTTTGCAATCTAGCGGGGAATTCTAGAAAATCTGGAGATATTTGGCACCCACACACCTGCATTAGATTATTAAAAAATAAAGAAAAGCGCTTGAAAATACTTTAAAACATAAAATAAACTCATTCATGTAAGTAAAAAAAGTAGCATTTATTGCCTTTGGTAACAATTATTTATTGATTATTTGTTTTGTTTTTCACCTTCTTTTCGACTAACAATTCTTAAATCTCACTATAAAATCGATTATTCCAAGTACATTTTAGGTGGGGGGGGGGGCATTCCAACCTCCGAAGTTTAGTTTAAAATACGATCTAAAAGTGTAAAAAGCAAGAAACAACAGCAAAAAAAAAAAAAAAAAAAACGGGTTTGTATTACTGTACACATAGATTCGAAAAAGTTGTCAAAAAACAAATATATAACAAATAAATGTTATCAAAGGCAATATAAGTTACTTTTCTGCCAAACTAGATATATTTTTCGTGTTTTTATTCAATGTAACATATTTATTCAGCTCGAAAAACATACAGTGTTTACCGATGTATTCGAAAATTCAAGATGGCGTCTCACACCCTCTTTAACACCGTAAGTTTGGAAAAAGGTGTTATAAATAAAAACTATACAAAATACTATTAAAAACCCGCCGAATATATGTCAACCTATGTCACAGTAACATGTATTGAGCGAGTTTTTAACAGTATTTTATCCGGTTTTTTATTTATAACATCTTTTTCCAAACTTACCGTGTTAAAGAGAGAATCAGACTCCATCTTGAATGTGCGTGCGCGCCCCAACATCACATCCGCCCCCCCCCCCCGCTCGCGCCCCCAATGCACAAAGTAAAATCTTCGGAAAATGTTAAATGGTGTTCTAATTGGTAAATGTCGGTGTGTTACGGAAAATTTGAAAATTCGATGTTCCAAATAAAAAAACAAAAACAGATAAATTACCCCCCCCCCTACTCCAACTTGGTGTGCTTTCCTTTTCTTATTTTATTTCTTTTTCAGCTAATTTTAAATTTTCCACCCAAAAAGCGCTATAATGTATTTTTGAAAATTAGAAAATTCTATGTCCTGGAAAAAAAAAATCCCTTCCCCCCAACTTAGTTTGTTTGGTGAAGCCGTCGTTTATGCTACAGCGTGCATGCGCATAGCATAAACGGAAGCTGCAAAATGGTGGAAAGAAGTTCGTGGGTTCAGGGGTAAATACCATGCAAACGGTAAATTTGCCCCAAGTTTGACTATCAGATTCGCTGTCAGCGACCTCAATTACCTATAAAAACCAAATTAGAGTGGTCGGTATTCTGTAGTAGCGTATCTGGATATTTACCTTTTTTTTTTTCTTGCTTAAAAAAAAATAGCATTAATACAGTAAGTTAGGTAAACTGACTTTTTCGTTTAAAAATGGAATTATTTCCCTTTCGTTATTAACTTTTTTTTTTTTAATTTTTTTTTTTAATAAATATTTTGTGTTTTATATACATAAAGTACAATTGTTGAATATTACTGTTTTGATTATATTCGTTTGGGGGGGGGCAAAATTAAAAAATTAAGAAAGATTAAAATGAAGCGAAATTTAAGTTTCCGTTCCATTTTTACAACAACCGTAAAACAGTGCATACTCAGCAAGTTTTATCGTAATTTATAAGCATATTGAAACACTAAATCAACATTTTATTTATTTTTTTGCATAATTAATGTTGGAAGTATTTTTCTGTTTAATTTCTTAACATCTGTTAAAAAGAAATAAATAATTTGTACATTCTCTTGAAAAAAAGAATCAAACTTTTCTCGACTTTCACAGTTGTTCCATTAGCCGGGTACAGCTAGTATATATATATATATATATATATATATATATATATATATATATATATACAGGGTGATCCGAAAGTAACTCCCTATTCTAAAATAACTATAATATATTTTTGAAATATAATTTCTCCGATTAATGAATATGAGAAGAAAGTATATTACATGGACTTTTATTTAAAATTCAATATGGCCACCACTATTTGCCACCAATTTTTCAAGTCGACTATGAACCGCATCAACTGATTTCACAAGAAACTCTTGTAGAATGGAACTAATAACTTCATGCATTCTCCCTTCAAGATTAAAATATAAATTCATATAACAGATCTGAAAAGGAAACAAAAGCATAGATTTAATTACCACACATTAAGTAACATATACAACAACAATTGAGAAGCATATTACAGCATTTGAATGAATTATAGAATGGATAGTTACTTTCGAATATATATAATATTTTTCAAATAAGTATTAGCTATCATTTTTGTACGTATAGGCACTAGTGTCTCATGCTTACGCAATCATCAGTGTAAAAAGTAATAATTACTGTTGATCAAGGGATTCGAACCCAGTCACAAAGCCTCCCTTGAATTTGTAGGCTAGCATCTTATCTCCAAACCACCGGCACATTAACACAAGAATTGAAGGAAATTAAGTATCTATAAATGCCATGTCGGCGGGTGTTCACAGTAAACAGTCAGAGAGAGTATTCAATGAAAGTCAGAATATTGCATTCGCGCTAAAGTTAACAGTTGTTTTTTTTTTTAATTCTCTAAAGAAGGCTCAATTTCCTAAAGAGGGGCTGTATAGCTATGATATTTTCTAATAAATTTGTATACCTACAGACACTAGGGTTCCATGCTTATGCAAGCATCAGTGTAGGAAGTGATAATTACTGCCGGTCGGGAGATTCGAACCCAATCACAAAGACGCCCTTGGTTTTATAGACTTTGTAAATCGATATAATTGAGAAATTGACTTACTTTATCTGGTTATTGTTGTTATAGTATCGCATATAATATTCACCTCCACTTATCTAGTAGCGGATGTAACCGCTACCGGCCTGGCGCTATCCTGAATAAAGTTGCTGTCACATTCGTTTCCTCGTTCGTCTCTGCTTTCTTACTAAATGCTAACAACTATCACTTCATGGTGGTAGCGGTGGAATATGTATATATATATATATATATATATATATATATATATATATATATATATATATATATATATATATATCTTTATATCTATATATATATATATATATATCTATATATATATATATATCTTTATATATATATATATATATATCTTTATATATATATATATCTTTATATATATATCTTTATATATATATATATCTTTATATATATATATATATATATCTTTATATATATATATATATATCTTTATATATATATATATCTTTATATATATATATATCTTTATATATATATATATATATCTTTATATATATATATCTTTATATATATATATATCTTTATATATATATATATATATATATATATATATATATATATATAAATTCCACTGCTACCCACCATGAAGTGATAGTTGTGTTAGCATAGAGTAAGAAAGCAGAAACGAACGAGGAAGCAAATATATATATATATATATATATATATATATATATATATATATATATATATATATATATATATCTTTATATCTATATATATATATATATCTATCTATATATATATATATATATCTTTATATATATATATATATATATATATCTTTATATATATATATATCTTTATATATATATCTTTATATATATATATATATCTTTATATATATATATATATATATCTTTATATATATATATATATCTTTATATATATATATATATCTTTATATATATATATATATATCTTTATATATATATATATATATCTTTATATATATATATATATCTTTATATATATATATATCTTTATATATATATATATCTTTATATATATATATATATATATATATATATATATATATATATATATATATAAATTCCACTGCTACCCACCATGAAGTGATAGTTGTGTTAGCATAGAGTAAGAAAGCAGAAACGAACGAGGAAGCAAATATATATATATATATATATATATATATATATATATATATATATATATTTATAATTTTTTTTTTTACTGTAATAATTAAATACCTACAGTGGAACGATAAAATTGTCGACCTAGAAAAGACGACATGATCCCATTTCCGTTTTGATGAAAACCGGTTTTCTTTTTTTTTTATTGCAGACCATCTACTAATTGGCCAGTTGTGTTCAAATCCCAAGAGTGATAGAAGCATTCTATTGTGTCTGAAAGTGACATAATGTTCAACAAACGAGATCGCTGACTGAGGACATCACCATTGAATAGACGTTAGTTCTACGACATAATCAAGTTATTTGACTTGATTTTTTCAATAAAAGTTTTTAAATTAAAGCTGTAATGTTGTTTTTTAGGGCAACACTTTTATCGTTCCACCTTGTATACATGTGTGTGTGTGTGTGTGTGTGTGTGTGTGTGTGTGTGTGTGTGTGTGTGTGTGTGTGTGTGTGTGTGTGTGTGTGTGTACGAACGACATTACGGAACACAATATAACAGACGAACAGCATAAAAACAAAATAAAATAAAACAACTCACGACCGACACGTGGTAGAATAATACACACGTCATATTACAAACGGTGAGTAGATATTGTTTCGTCATTCGTATCACTTAAATATAAAACTCTTGTCTGAAGATAAGAAATAACAAACACCGTGAATAAAAAAAAAAGAAAAACATTATGACACATCACCTGCTAATGATAAACTTGTCTTATCTAGATCTGGACGAAGCTATAGTACTTTTTAAAGACAAATGAATCTATACATAGCACATGTAGAAAGAACTGACTGGACAAAACAAGCTAGGAAAATTATAGGTATAGGGGACCAGGGCATAAAACACTTAAATATCAGTGATCCCACTAATCAACAAAAGAAATCACCCGAGCACCTATGGACCTCTTTCCAAAACCAGCTTAGTGTGAATGGTAATTTAAGGATCCACAGAGTTCACCTCATGTAATACTGTAAGAAGTTAAATGAATCATTAGACGACTTGATTGCACAAGCCAGAAGATTAGCACAAAAATATGTCTTCATAGATGAGGAGCTGAGCTGAGGTAGAGCTCAACATCTCAACATTATATGACGATTTCCTGGACGAGCTTTATAACAAATCAAAAAGGTACAGTATAGTCAACTGACCAAAGGCTAGAAAGCAGAAAAAAATGACATATTGTGCCTTACTTTTTCGTCTATACAAACTCATGATAGACACTGTTCCACATTACTCTTGACAGGCTTTCCAAATCTTCAACTCAGTGGACATAAGGCACGTCACAAGTACACATCTATGCCAGAAGCAATGGCTTTGTAGAGAAACGTGTGAGACATCCGAAATCAACGAAAAACATGCAAAAGATGGAGAACCGATATTCAGCTTGTTCTGCAACAGCTTAGGGCAACACCAATAGAAAGCAAACTACCATCACCAGCTGAAATATTTTTTCGATGACTTATACCAATCACTTTATTCAACCGATCAGAACGAGAAAAGGAAGAACACTACGAATACATGAGGTCGTCAATAATGAAAACCTGTAATGACCACTATAGCAGAACAAGGAAATTACGACTATTATGCCTGATCAGTGTGTATGGATACTAAATAAACGCGACAGTACCTGTCACCCTAGAACCATCGTCGAGAATGATGAAGCTTCTAGAAGATACATAGTAGAGAGGCCAAATGGAACTAGGTTCTGTCGCAATCGCACCCATTCGCATGCCATACCAATTCCATTGAATAAAAAAGGTTAACTTTGATATCGCTGAACCTGACACCATACAGAAAACGATTTGATCAAAGGAAATTAATGTAGGAGATGATATCGCCAAACCTAACATCATCAAACCTACACTAGCAAAAAGTAGTATGGCCCACACCAAACTAAATCGAGCAGAACTAAGAATACCCTCGCAGTACAAGTAATAAATCAAAGACAAAACATACAACAAATGCACATTGAAAACAAATATACATATACAATTAAACAGTGAGGATGCTATAGTATCACGGATAATATTCACCTTTGCTTGCCTGGGACCGGATGTAACCGTTACCGGCCAGGCGCTTTCCGAACTAGATCCGGTTTTACTATCTTACTAAATACTAACAACTATCACGTCAATTGTTCTTGCCATATGATTGTTGTATTTAATTTTAATAACGACGTGTCGCTCCTCAGCAGTCTTCTGCTCAGAACAACAAAAAAATGAAACCTACTTAACAGTGACCCGCAAAAGAAAGAGAAATAAAACTAAAAAAAAAACGACCTCATATGATTCATCACTCTTTGATGAGGGTTTGCACGAGACAATCGTCTACTTATCTCCGCTTTATCCGCCTCAATCTCAGCATTTTTCTTTAAGACGAAACGAAACGACGAGACGCGTACAAAATATTTCACTTTGATGAATATCCGATTCCACTAATCCGATATAAGTTTCATCTCCTTTTCACTCGTGTTATGTCGAAATCTTCGAATGCATGATGCGCAGTCACAGATTGTGTCCGACTTTTCCAACAACGTCGCTTTTCTGAACCCAAGTAAAACATTACTTGCAGAATGTTATTCATATAAAGTTTTTTTTTGTCTCAATCATAATCTATATCCATAGTATGACTGACTATTGAATGCCTGTCTATATATCGGTAAGTGACTTACCGTTACAAAACTATCAAAACAGAATTGCATTAAGTTTCCATTAAAGCATCCTTGAAATAGCAGGTGAGTCATAGAAGTTAAAGTTTGGTATACTACTACTACTACTACTACTACTAATAATAATAATAATAATAATAATAATAATAATAATAATAATAATATTTTGCAATTTTAACGTTCTGCGTGCGGTGACGCGTTCAGAATCTGTTTTTATTAATCTTGTCCAGTTTGTTAAGAGCCTCTTCAAATCGGGAAAAAGACTCCTTTTTTACTATTTCTATTCATATTAAAAACAAATAGGCTCCAAAACTATCAGTCAGATTTTACCAATATTTACAGGAAGCACCATCGGCAATCAGAATTAACCTTTCGTTATTCGATCAATTTACGAAGAATGAGAATAATAAATTACTTATAAATTCTTTTAACAACACCAAAATAACTTTTTAAACAAACAAGCACCATTCTCTTTTTTTTAAGAGATGATATCACTTCTTATCTATCTGTACTCCTATAAAAAAAAATTTTATGTAATGATATTCATGTTAAAAACTCTTTTTTCTATTTATTTAAAAAGAAAGAGAAATTGAAATCAGCATAATGGCTGGAAAGATACAACGAATAACAATAATGAAAACAGCTGAAATATTAAGGAAACCCTTGAATGCGGAGACCACATGAGTCACATGAGTCACGTGCACAGGCCAGACAAACTGCTGCAGAAGTAAAACATGAAAAAGCGTTACATGGAACCAAAAACATTGAAGCTGCACATCTATAAGTTCTGTATCCCCTCCCATTATCCCATCACCGCCCTCCCCAAAAGAATGATGCCAAATAGCCCAGTAGGGTCAAGGAGGATGGAAATACCGAGGAGAGAAAGCATTAGCCAGACCTCCGCTGGACAAGTGCGAAGAGAACTGTGACCTTACGGAGACTTATCGCCACTCAAATTCCAGTGGAGATCAATAGCCGCTGCTAGTGAAAAATCAATGGTAAGCGACTGTTGCGATAATGCAAATTTTCGAAAGAGGTGGAGAGTACTGGAAATCTGTGGAGACTTGTTGTCACTCAGTTTCCAGGAAACACCACAGGTTGTTTTCACGGAGAGATCTTTGATGACCTGTGTGAAAGAATCTTGTGAGCCAATAATAATAATAATAATAATAATAATAATAATAATAACAACAACAACAACAACAACAACTCCAGGAAACACCAGCGGTTGTAGTTGGTGAATAATATCTGATAATAGTCTGCGTGTAAACTTCTAGTGAGTATAAATAATAATAATAATAATAATAATAATAATAATAATAATAATAATAATAATAGTAGTAGTAGCTTAACCCTAAATTATTACTATGAAAAGTCTTTATGATGCCATGTCTTTCACTGAGAAGATTGACATACTACTACTACTACTACTACTAATACTAATAATAATAATAATAATAATAATAATAATAATAATAATAATAATAATAAAAAGAAGAAGAAGAGAGTCTTCATTGGACCAATTATGGTTAATGCGAGTTATTCTTAAGGAAGATAAAATATATAGGTCAGATCATTGAGAGTAAAAGAAGAAAACCAGACTTAGAAAGTGCTGAGGCTATAATGAATATGCACGCCCCTGATAACGTTGCTAAACTCCAGGTTTGTTTGAGATTAGTAATTTACTATAGCATGCGAATTCCAGAAGTATATGATGTGAGAGTGCCGTTAAATAAGTTGGTAAAAAAAGGGTGCAAAGTGGATGTGGTCAGAAGAATAGCAACAGGCTTTTAAAAAGTAAAGCAGACTTATCGCTAGCACATTTTGACGTAAAAAGGAAAATGATTATAGCAGCAGATGATAATAATGAGGAACTGAGTGCTGTACTACTTCACAAATTCGATGATGGATCTACAAAACTTATAGCACATTCCTTGAGAATGAAATTACAGTCAAATCAAAGAAAGGGTGTTACACAATAATTTATGCTGCAAAAAAAAGTCACATTTATGCGGTAGAAAATTTATTCTGTAAACATATCACAAATCGTTGATAATAATAAAAGGTTCGAAAAAGGTATACCAACTAACACAGCAAATCGACTACGACGTTGAGGCGTAATTTTATTGAATTATACTTTTAAAATAAAATATGTACCTTCAAAGTAAATATTCAGAACCACTTGAAGAAACAGTAATAGCAGCACTAAGAAACGAAAGTGAATTGTCGGGTCTGTTAGGCAATACTAATAGAGAACTTCAGGTATTGCTTAGAGATGTGGAAAAAAAAACATTGGAAAATGATAAATTCATTAGAAAAATGAAAAACAAGTCTAGTTAAACGAGAAAAATGAAAAGATAATTAGTGTATCACCCTTTTCCATATATGAATAGATATTACTATATGCAGATAGAACAGTAATGTCAGCTACTCTAACAGAAGAGAGTAATCAAAGAATTTCACATAAGCCAACCAGGGATTTTTAAAATTATATCGTTAATGAGAAGTTACATGTATTGTCCTAGGATGGACCAACACATAGAAAATGTCGTGAAACAATGCAAAGGATGGCAACTGGCGATAAAATATTCAACCATGACTAACGACGGGCGTCCCATGAACTTCATTTTATATCGACATTGCAGAGTCCATAGATGGATCATATACTTAGTCATTGTAGACAGTTTCACAACGTGGCCAGAAATTGTTAAATGCAAACATTCGCCGGCAACAAATACAATATATGCACTTAACATTTTTAGTTGCTTTTTGGACTTTTTGAAATCTTAGTCAACGACAATGGAACCCAGTTTATGGAAACGAATTTAAGGAATGCTGTAAATTGTTCATTGAGCTTGTGACAACACCGGTTTACCATCCAGATCAAATGAAATGGCAGAAAAATTTATGGACATATTCAAACGAACAATGAAGAAAAATCAAGGCATAGACACAAATGCAAGAAGTATGCAGAAAATTTTTGACAGTTTACAGAATCATGCCAAACCCAAATACTACGCCACGTTTATCACCAGCTGAGTTAATATCCGTAAGAAAAATATGCTCTGTGTTTAGTAAGCTGTTTCCTATTCCGGCAAAGAAACTAAGTCTATACGACAGAGGACAATATTTTTTCAAAAACTTTATGGCTGGAAAAATGTTTTGGGTAGAAGAAATAGTAACCAAGGGAATTGAATAGGTCATATATGACATAAAAGGAAATGTCATTGCAAAAGACATTGAAATCAGTTGAAATCCAGGAACACTATTAAGGTCATGGAAAATACCGAAGAAATGTCAGTCAAAGTCTTATGACTAGTTTCGAATTCTTGTTCGAATAAGTTAGCATTCTCTATTGAAATTATCCCCAAACTCAAAGCCAGAAAAACCAATGTGCCAAATGTCACCATGGCAATGATTGAGTAAGAAAAGATTCAGGAAAAAAAATGAATAAATTATGTCCTGACACTAAAATAAGAAGATATTAAAACTAAATTCCACGGGAAAATTCAGCACAAGAGGAGATGATGTAATGAATATGAGTACATCCGGGTCTTTTCTCCTTGCAAGATTATAACCTGTTCACCTCCTTTTATGTCTTACTTTAAAAAATAAAAAAAAGCTGCCTTTTCATCATGCACTGCCTTCCCATCATGCACTCCAAGTACATAAATGAGTCACTTATTTTGTCTCTCTTCTTTCACATGGAGAAACACAGGTAAGCCCTTCATTTTGTTTGCCGATACACCACATGATTGAACTATAAATAACAACTGGTGGGGCCACCTGGGAGAGACGAAGGAAGGTAAACGAGCCTCACACTAGGTAAACCCGCTTTGACTATGTGTAAAGACACAGACAGAAAGATCTTTTTCAAGGCTTTATTCAACTGAATTTTACAACGACAAATGCGGCAAGTGGCTAGGAATGCATGTTAATAAAAAAAATGTATTCCAATAAAAAATAAAAATAAAAAAGCCGGCAAGATCAATTGAGAAGAGATATTCAAATAAAGAGAAAATCACTTTAATAAGAAAGTTATTATAAGAAAATTATAATACTCCCTCACTTGAAAGAGATTATTATTAGAAAGTTTATAAATCCAGCTGCTGGACTGGTTTATGAGTTCTAGACCGGTGAAGTCTCAGACTTTGAGGAAATATGAATCTCGGGACTTGCACCAGGCAAAGATGGCAGGTTTTCGGGGTCCACGTCCCCAGCAGAATCCTGAGGTTGATCTAGATCCACTCTTAGCAGAATCCTGAGGTCGATCGGGACATGGATTTCACCAGGATCCTGAGATTGTGGAAAACGGACTAAATGTCTCAACACTACAGAATCTTCCTGACCATCATGATGTCGAATTCTCGCGTGTGTATGGTTGGCTTCGAGGAGTTCCACTACCTCAATAATAGGGTCATACTTGCTCCTGCCACTAAATAGTCTTAATACCACGTTTCCAGGTTCATTGAGTCAAACAGGCAATGCAGTACCAGTGGAAGAGCGCCTTTCAAAATTGAACATGTGTTCGTGAAGAACGGCATTATTGGTTGTACATAGTAGAGAGTGAATATCATACAAAACATCCTGTAGACGTTTTGCCAAACGTTAATGGGGAACCGTTGAGATTCCAAAGCTAATTAGATAGTGTTTTATATAATTCCATTATAGCGATCACATTGGCTGTTACTTCTTGGGTTATAAGCAGTCGTGTTACTGGATCCAATCATGTCATAGCAGAAATTGCTTGAATTCTCTCAACATAAACAAAGCTCCCTGATCGGAATGAATAAATGAGGGAAGTCTCAAGATAGAGAAAATAGTCATCAGGTAGTGTATCACGGTTTGTGAAGATCAATCACGATAAGGGAAAGCCAACAGAAATCGACTGCATTCGTCGACAACAGTTAGTATGCAATGGCAACGTGACGAGGATACCGGAAGAGGTAAGTTGTAATCAACAGAAAGGCGTTTAAATGGGGCAGTAGAATTGATATGAATATAATTAGAGGAATTAAGGAATTGAAGTTTTATTTTGGCACAAGTAGGACATTCAGAAGTCATGCGCCAGACTTCATCGATTGAATATAGCATATTTTGTGACCTTACAAAATGCCAAAAGCGTTGTACTCCAGGATGTGCTAAAGAATTATAAATTGATTTTAGTTCCTCCAAGGAAGAAATAGCAGCACCACATGTTCGCGATAACGTATCAGCGACAACATTTTCATTCTCAGGACCGTGTTTTATATCATATGAAAAAGGAAGAAGTTCCATTTTCCACCATATAATTTTATCGTTTATAATTTTTCGCGATTAGCAGGTTTAAACATACAAGATACGACTCACTAATCCGTAATAATAATGAAATGTTTCCCAGTAACGTGGTTTCTCCATTTACGAACACATTCTACTATGGCATATGCTTCTTTTTCGACTATATGAAGTCACGTTTCAGAGGAATTTAACAACCGGGAAAAGAACGCTACAAGTCTTCCAGCTTGTAAGAGAGTGCCTCTGATAGCTTTTTCTGAGACATCGGTTTCGATAACAATCGGCAATTCATCATCGATAACCTTTACAAAAGATTCCCCTACACGGTAGAGATTCCTAGATGTAAGAAAGCCTTCTACTCTAATAGTTTCTTCCCCAGAACTGCTAGATTTTGGAACTCCCTTCCAGATTCCTGCTTTCCCAACTGTACGGACATGCCGAAGTTCAAGTGTCATGTGAATAGACATCTAGCTGCTCAACTCCCTACATAGTATCCCTGCAACTTATGTCCCCGATAGTAGGCCCCTACATCAAAGTGGCATTGTGCCTGGTTTGGCATGAAATTATAATTTTTTTAAAATTCGGCAATGTCTTTCTTGAGCTCTTCGAAAAAGTTTATAACCATGAAAGGCATGGGGAATTGTTTATTTTCAACTAGTAGGCGAATTTTAGATGAATAATTTGGTATCCATTTCGCATAGTAGACAAACATTCTAAGGCACCTTTTTAACGATTTTGAGTCGGAAGGGGGAGATATTTGCAAAAGAGGTCTCAAACGCTCAGGATCAGGTTGAGAAATTCTATTACAAATTTTATATCCAAGTACGAAGTGAAAACTTTAACTTTTCCTGGTTTATTTTGAGGTTGTCTGTAGAGGCAGCCTTTAGGAAACGCTTCAGATTACGTCGTGCCCACCCCCGGGTCCTACCGCAAAGTATTATGTCAACCAAATAAGAAAAGGTTCCAGACAATCTATTATCAGAAATAAAAGAATTCATGAAACGTTGAAATGCAGGAACCCTAATTGTGACACCCATGGGTGTTCGTTTGAATTGATATAGACGATTTCCAGCTTGAACAGCCGTATAAGAGCGATCTGAGGGGCAAATTTCAATCTGATAGTGTGCTTTAGACAAGTCAATTATACTGAAGATACGATACTGAGCTATTTGGTTTATAAGATCTTCGATCCGTGGCAAGGGGTATGCATCAAGCAACGTGAAACGGTTAATAGTCTGGGAAAAATTGACTACCAATCATTTCATTAGATCAGCTTACAGTGCGCCACAGAGAATAATTTAGTTCAATTATATCATTCTCAAGTAATTTAAGTTCCCTTTTCAATGAACTGAGCATTCTCAGCATGGTAATAGCGGGGCTTAATAGCAATGGGTTTGCAATTAGGGGTCAATTTTCTGAATAATTTAACCGGAGCACAACTGATTTTAGTAACAGCGCAGATATCCTGTGACCCGCCAAAAGAAATAGTAATACTCCGGTGCATTTTTAAAAAGGGGATTCCGAGTATAATGTCCGTGCATAAATTAGGGAGTATCGTGAAGTCAATGTCTTTATACTCGAAACCGTTGAATGTTATATTCTCAGTTCAATATTCAGATAGTTTGAGGGAAAGGACGGATGATGCCATAGAAATTACTGAGTCCTGTTTCCGATTATACAGGTTCAAGTTTTTAACTAGACTAGGACTAATAAACGTATCGAAGCTGCTTGTGTATATAAGGGCGGTAAGTTGTTTACCTTTTGACTTTTTTGTAACAGGATAATTATCAACATCGTTAGCACGGGCTGCTATAACAGACGAAATAGAACGTGAAATTGTTGGTCTTGCAGAACGGCAAACTATGGAAAAATGACCGAGTTTGCCACAATTTTGGCATGTTTTATTTCGAGCAGGACAATGGCGACGATCAACCTTAAGGTGACCTTTCCTTCCACAATTGTTGCATCTGTCATGAGTAAGAAGGGCAGTAGATAATACAGAATCAAACTCTATACGAGAAGCAGCGGAGTCAGGGAGTACGTTTTTGTCATAGTAGCAATGACAGCATTGTTAGAATCATTTTGAGTTGGAGTACGTCTTTCATACATCTCCAAATTACTATCGTAGATCTTAACAACTTCAAATATTTGGGAACAAAAATCAGTAAAAAAAAAAAAAAAAAAAACTGACCAAATTGATCGACAAAGTCTCGATGTGAAATCAGGTTAGAACCCCAAATCACCAACTTTGAAAAGAAGCTAAAACCATAATATGATAAAAGAAAACAATAAACGATAGAAGAGAATTCTGATTCACTAGAAAAGAATAAATAAAAATATGAAGAACTGAAACGAAAGATAGCAGCAAAAGACAGAAGAGCATGCTGGGATACAAATCAGAACAGTACAAACAAAACAAAACCGTTGTAAACAATGAAAGCTAGATTTATCAAACATGTAAATCGAGGAAGAACCAAAATAAAACAACTAATAGAAACAAAACACTTATAAATAGCCTCATTTTTTCTGTTTGGCGAATTTTAAAATATTTGTCAACTTTTCTTCTTTTTTTTTTTTTTGGTACTAGTGCACTTATTGATCCGTGCTGAAATAATAACGTTATTATTTAAAAGGCCATTCTTAACATGAGGAGGAGAGGGTGTTTTGTACCTATTTTATTCCTTACAATTGAATAGAAAACATATCATAAAACTTTAATTAAACTTGGAAATACAATTTTTAAAAAAAATAGCGCAGATCAGTAAGTGCACTAGTACCCTTTTTCTTTCATTTTTTTTTTTTTTTTTTTTGGTTTAGTCGCTTTCTTCCAATTCGAATGTCGTCTGCTTCCATTTAGATAGCGCTTTTTCATTCGATAATCAAACTCCCAAAAATTCGATTAAAAAAAATAAATAAATAATAAATAAGTTACTAATCAGAAAATAAAGTTACCCCCCCCCTTAATATCACCTTAAAAATTACTTAAAACATAACAGGAAAAAAAAAATTAAATGAATAAAATAAAAAGCCGAGTTAGTGTTTCAACATTTGAACAACGCTCGGATGACACCGATGATTGCCGGTCTCGCCTGATCCATGCTTGACGGGAATTCACGAGAATCCGGGTCAAATTATGCAAGAGTACCATAAACTATTCTGAACCATTCGTAGGCTGGACCAAAGAAGAGGTCAGGAATCTTGGCCAGAAGACGAGAAAACTAATGACCCTACACAATGCACTACACAAATCAAAATTAACAATACAGGAAGTTTGGGAATTTCCACTCCACTCTGTTTTCCCGACTGTACCAACACATAGAAATTTAGATGGAATGTCAAGCTCCTCCTCACTTAGAATGCCCCTATAAATTTGGTTATTGCTCACTGTAGTCTCTTACGTCTCAGTGGCAATATGCCTTGCTTGAGGTGAATAAAGGTAAAAAAAAAGAAAAATTTTCTTTTTAATTATACTCGGTAAAACATGGCAAAGTGAAATAGATTACTGACATATCAAGCCTCTGCATTTCTTTACTTGATATGCTTTCTCTTTCCTTTCATTTAATCTCCTTTCTTTTTTTCTAATTACCTACAATTGGTGATCCCTACGTGATGCAATTAAATCAGAGGAAAACAAAGCTATCATATAAACATGAGTTTACGACAAAAATATAAATAGCAGTAAGAACTCATCCTGCATGATTTAACTGCGTTTTGGATCCTCTCTAGTGAAATAAAAGAAACAACTGTTATGTGATTAAAAAAGGAAAATCTCTCCAGGCAACACGATAACGTTATGACTACAGGATGCTGGAAACAATATCGCAATCTTTCAAAGAACAATAATCTAATTATTCTTCCACCAATTTTAATATGAACATGCATTCGCACATTTCGGAATGGAGACAGTTATTTGTGTGTGTGTGTGTGTGTGTTTAAAACGTCTGGTCGTACAACAGTTTCCAACTTTTTACACAATTCTTTGCATTATTGTTATAGTTTTCAAGATATTTCGAGATCGATTTAGCAGCAGCAGCGGAATTGCAAGTCAGTGTTGCATCGTATGATCCTCCTTTCCACATTCACAAATGGTTGAATCGGTTTTTGAAAAATTGTCTATTGCTTTTCTCCGGGAATGAATCCCTATTTTAGTTACGTAAATTCGTCCAACATACAAGTCGTGTTTCTGCACGACGAAACTTTTGTTTGTTCTCATGACAGAGAAAAGAAGAGAAAAAAAAGGGTCGGATTCGGAATTCTTCTTAACAGTCGGTGTTTTATTTTATCTCCAACCAGCTGTCGTATTTTTCTTTTCGTCTTCTTCCCAACTGACAGCAACCTCACGTGCAGGAGATAAATTGTCACTCACCCCCGTAAAACAAAACAAAAAAGACATTTTTCATACTGCCTCCTCGAACCATGATAGCGGCTGAATTTGCATTTAATCTTCTTATTTTTCGTATTGGACGGGTTTCGGGTTTGAATACCAGTGCTTCTCCATAGAGGGCACATGCCACCAGTGGGCGCCCTCCACTGTGTCTCTCTATGCCGTCATTACACCAGTCCCTGACCTCATGATCACATAGGTGACATCCTGATGGTCGTCATCTTTGTTGGGTATTCCTTTGCAGAAGTGGGGCTTCCTCAAGAGCATGTACGTCCACTTCTGCTTCGTGAAAATCGTCCAGCTCTATTTCATTGTCGTCATACATTAACCTCTCTGACCACAACTCGCCCACGCTATAATGCCAGATGAAACTTGTCCACGTTACACTGCCAGATGCAACTGGCTCATGCTGCACAACCAAACACAACTGGCCACAAGTTTGACTTGCATGTGCATATTAAAAATTCTCCATGGCCAAACAAATTTTCACAAAGTCTGACTTTTGAATGCATCATTTAAACGGTTCCTCGCATCACTAACCTTCTAAAGTTTCACTACCAATCTCAGTTTTTTTTTTTCAGTCACACAACCACAATCTCTCTCACTACTAAACGGTGACATTATACCACCACCAACCCGCACCTTCACCATAATAACGGCTAAAATAGCTTGAAAGATCGTCTATAGTTTTTCTCCGGGAATTAATCCCTATTTTAGTCATGTAAATTCATTTGACATACAAGTCGTGTTTGTGCACGACAAAACTTTTGTTTGTTCTCAAAACAGAGAAAAGAAGAGAAAAAAGGGGGTCGGATTCGGAATTCTTCTTAACAATCAGGGTTTTATTTCGTCTCCAACCAACTATCGTATTTTTCTTTTAATGTTCTTTCCAACTGACATAGTAATAGTGGATAAAAAAAATCGTCTTTCTATACTGCCGCATCGAACCACAATAGCGTCTGAAATTTGCATTTCTCTTCTTATTTTTCATATCAGATGGGTTCGGGTTCGAATACCAGTGCAGTGCTTCTCCACAGAGGGCACACACCATTGATGGGCGCCAAGCGCTGTGTCTCTCCAGACCGTTATTACAGCTTTGTAACCTCCAAGTGATAGTAACTTTCAATCACCTCATTCCTGTTTTCAAGCAGTTGAATGTTTTTCATTTGAGTCAGAATGCTTTTGAAGTGAGAGGGAGGGTACCAGAAAGGGAAATTCCAGTAACAGTAAGAGGGGGGCATTCTCTAACCGTCTGGTTCACAGCTGTATTCTGGTCTCTTTCTGAGATATTGTAAAGGGTTTGGCATGGCTGTGGAAGCTTCTTGACTTCAATCATTGGACCCTTGATTCATGTTGATGAAAGAGATGGCGTTCATAGCCTTGGTGATCTTTTATTCTGACGCAGTAATGGACGTAAATAAAATATCTAAATATTTGCAACATAAAATAGAAAGTTGTAAGTGAATAATTTTGTTGTTTCATTTGTTTTTGTGTACTTGGCATTGAAGTATAATTTATTTAATAAAAAAGGGAATTAGCATTGCTAATAGGGAACCCTAAATAAATCACTACCACCACCATTGGCGCTGCCGCCATAGTCATCACCATCATCATTGTGAAGTATTTGATCAAATCCCTACACTTAAATGTCTTATCTCCATATAGAACACCTGCTTCAAACAAAACTTTCGATTTTTCAATATTTTTTTTTCAAAGATTGATTTTCTGATGTTCAAAAAGCACAAAGACCATAATAAGCAAACCTTTAATCGAGTGAAAAGTTTCTTCCAACTTAAAACTTAATATAAAAAAATGTTTTGGGTTTACTTCTTCCCACCTTGCCTCTCAATCTTTCATATTTATACTAGCTGAGTTAGAGTTACCATTACTGAATTCGTAATTGGCAACATGAACAAAGTTTGGACTTGTCTGACAAACATAGAATTAAAATACTGATTACATTAGTAGTAGTAGTAGTAGTAGTAGTAGTCTTAGTAGTAGTAGTAGTAGTAGTAGTAGTAGCCTTGATGACAGTGGTTAGTTGTTTTATGGCTAAACTAAGACCTACTATTCATTCTTTTTTTATATTTATTATTGTTATATTTTCACTTATCGATGGGTGTATGAGCCCTTATGTGGCCAGGTTGTCATTGAGAACACAGATTCAATTCGTTTGATGAAAAAACTCACTCAGACACCGATGTTTATAAAAAGGTTTATTACAATGCATACAAGAGAGAAAGATAAACAAATAGCTTGTCTTGCAACATTTACTTACATTGTGCTCTGCTCCCCCCCCCCCATTGGAAACAGCACGACTTTCTTGTTTTAAGCAACGATTGGACAGCTTTGTAAGAATAGGACCTAGTTCTGATTGCATCCTTTGAAACACTATGATTAGAATGTTGTCACGGCCAGTTGCTTTGCTGGAATCAAGGTTCTTAAAAAGTTTGGCAATATCCCTAACAAATACATATATGTATCACTCAGTATTTACAGTCATAGAGGGAAATTCAGAAGATAGGTGGCTTTGATTGCAAAGTTTTTTGCAAAACGTTTGGTTTATTAGAATATGAGAAAATCATCTCTGGTTCATTGATGATAGTTGGAATAAAGATCTTACAGATTGTTTTTAAAGATGGAAATCAGAGGAATTTCTGATATGAAAGCTTTGATGTAATTCCAGTCAGCTATCATGAAAATGGACACCACAGGTTTTGTTGCACTTTGTTTTGGTCTTTATTGGAGAAAGAACCGTGGATGAGCATTGTTCAGTATAGGTCGCAAAAAAAAAAAAAGATGAAAAAGACTTGCAAAATGTTAGCTACTACAATATGGTCATTTTCAAATACTGTCGACAAAGTTCAGTCATCTTGTGAATTTATCTTATTTCTCAATTTTTTTCAGCTGATAATCTAATTCTTATCCTTGGGTGGATTTTCAAATTAGTAAGTGTCAATCCATTAAAAAAAAGATGACAATTTAACATTTAACTTTTTTATTATTAGCTATTTGGATACATTTATCTGAAAATTGCTTTTGGTTCGATTATCCGTGAATAAAAACACAGGAGGGAGGAGGTCTGAAAGCAATATTTATCTGTATTATAGGTAACAATGTTTCTAAATTCTTATTGCAACTCATTCAAATCTATCTCTTAAAATCACATGGTTTAGTTGGGAGAAGAAATTCTCATTTCATAGTAGGAACTGCTGCATTCGATGTCCATCTTATTGGCCTTGTTTGATATGAAGAAAAAAAATCACCAATTTTGATTAAAAGGAAAAATTTAACAATTTAAATTAATTTTATTCAAACAGTTTCCTCATCAACACGAAGAATTGTCTGGAGAGACTTATGAAAAGACGAATACAAAAATATGGCGAATTTGTCAACGTACACGTACGGTAGAAATGGAATTGAAGTCATATATTCCATTTTGTCTAGCAAGGCCATTGCTAGAGATGAGAAGAGAGATATGACGTCTTGCTACATTGACATCTCAAAGCAAACTTCCATTTTTGCCTCTTGTCCAAGTTGCGGCGAGAGGCAACATAACGTCTTATTAACACAGCACTCCAATGTGATGGTTCATAAAAGGTGTGAAAAGTTTGACCAGTAATATTATCCCATAAAGAATTGTTTAGGCCAAACAACGCATCAATGAGAACATGTATGTGCAAAAACAAAAAAAAAGATTGTAACTATGTAACTGCTATATTACCCTCTGCTTAAACTTATAGCCAATAAAAACAACATATGCTTTATTAGCAGTAGCAGCACAAGAGAATAAATTTAAATAAACATGCAAATTGCAACAAGAAGGAAAGCAAATGTTTAAATCTATTTAAAATTATTGTTCTTTTGGTGAAAATATAAAAATGCATTTCGGACAAGATAAAAAGAAACAGTCCAGGTAGTAATTTTACATTTAATATTCAGCCAGAATAATACAGTTGAAATAAGTTTCATTGTGGTAGAAATTCTGAGGTGAGCCGGTTTGTACAGAGAAAAAAATACGGTTTTGTAATAAGTTGCAGAAAGTGAATTCAAGAAAGCTTTGCCATAGATTTGATCATCTGCTATAAAGATGAAAATGTAAGTTGCAAATTTTTAAGCTAACAAATTAAAAGTATCCAAAGATGCTCGTCCAAAACCATTTGACAATAGTTGATGCCTTCAGATGAAGCAATAAGACTACATTTTACAAGGCTTATCCTGACCCGGTATTGCTGCAAACGTCCAATAAGAAGGCAATCTTGTTCCAAAGTATTGATAGCTTAGTATGTGAATCTACCAATTTGCATCTATGCAGATGATATATTAGGAGATATCTGTGACTACAAAGATGCACATGAAATCTCAGCATCTAACAACTATAAACTTGATTGAAGATGTTTATAGTCTGTTGTTGAAGTCAGTAGTACATGTGAGTTTGCACTGTAGCAAGTGAAGATTATAGGTGGGCCTGTACTGTTACTGTTACAAGTGAGGAGTACAGGTGGGTTAGTACTTTTGTAAGTGAGGAGAATAGGTGGGTCTGTACGTTTGCGAGTGAGGAGTACAGGTTGGTCTGTACTGTTGCAAATGAAGAGTACTGGTGGATCTGTACTGTTGTAAGTGAGAAGTGCAGATGGATTTCTACTGTTGCAAATGAGGAGTACAGGTGGGTCTGTACTGTTGCAAACAAACTGCGACGACATGGAGAAGATGACAACACCCTGTCCAACCTTAAAATTCATACTGCTTGCAAGTTGCGTAATAGCCTTTAATATGCTTGCATATAAAAGTCTGATCTAACTCAGCAAAGGAGGGTCAACTAAAATATGAGAAATTACCATTGTAAAAAAAGTTCCCAGTAAAAATTATGGTAAGTAGGGCGGAAGAGAGGAAATATGAAATACCAAAGATAAAATATTCTAAAATACAACATATCTAAACTTTCATGAGAAAACATTATGAAAGTTAGTATCGAACACAAACATTTTGTAATAAAAAATCCAATAAATTTATAATTTAAAATATTGCAGCATTAAGAATCTTCTTAAAAATTCAATTTAACATCTTCTATATATATATAAGAAAGACAAAATGTATGTTTGTGTGTGTGTGTGTGTGTGTGTGTGTGTGTGTGTGTGTGTGTGTGTGTGTGTGCATTTTTATCTGTACGTCTGCCAAAGGCTTTTTTCAGGGGGGGGGGCACTCGGTGGGGTCACTCATTCTTAAAACTTTTTATATACTCTCTAAATTACAATATCTACGATTTACGAATGAAGGTCGTGTCTGTCTTTTATTTCAACGGCTTTTACACGCTATTTTCGCGATATTTCTTGGTCTATGTGTGTTTCTTTGGCCTTTCAGTATAAAAGAAAGCACATAACCAAACTCCCTGGCACTCGTTCTAGGGACGTCCACAAAAGCAATAAGGTTTGATCAATGCGGGGGAAACCGCTTATATCAGAAAATTGCTACTCCCTTTTTATGCGGAGCAGATTCTCCCCCCACTTCTTGGGGAACCACGCAGCTAAAGTTGTGGAAACAAAAATAAAGAAACTGCCTCACAGCAAATATTAAGTGCCGGATTTCATTCCCTCTATGGCATCAAATTTACACACCTGTTCCATTAAGGTTTTAAACATTAAATTAAAACGTTTTTTCATTCTTTGTCCTTTGTGGCGGAGGGGGTAAGATACCAGTCTTTTTTCCCCTTTCTTTTCCACCTTCGCGTCAAGGCCTCGGTTTCGAGCCTACCTTCCTACCAAAATTTTTTTTTCTTTTTACACCTCGAAAACATCCGGGGAACGCCAGGCACCCCCGCTATTTCTATATAAATTCTTAATGTTGCAATATTTTAGAAATTTATTAATCTTTACCATATTATTTTTCATGCTAGCATTTTTCTATGTAATGGATTAAAGATAGATTAATAGATAGACTAGATGAACAGTAAACTGTTGAATCAGTATTTGTTTTATTGCGTAATTCCTCTTCCACTTCCTACTTTTTCTCTTCCTCCTTTTTATTCCCCTCTCTTTCGATTTTTCTCTCTTTTTTTTATTTACTAAAGTATCACCCTTTATCAAGACGCAAAGGCCACACAAGCATAAGAGTTAAATGAACGTGAGGGAAGTTGAGACAACACCATGATGGTTGGTAATGGTGGTGGTTATTGGGTAGAATTTGATTATTTAGAAAGTTGTTCAACAAGAATTTGTTTACACTGAACTAGAAAATGACCATTTTGTAGTCAGCTGCGAAGCAGCTCCACGCTATTGTGTTCCACAGACGGTCAGTTCTAGGAAAGAAAATTTGTTCTTGGAAGTTTTATTTAGTTTTATGTAGAGAGAGACAGAGAAATTATCAATAGTGGTTATAGGTAGATGAGTTTTTGTTGTGAATATTTTATGAAGTAGGGAAACCATAGATTGAAGCTCCATCGAGCACCTGCAATGAAAATAACGATAGAGTAGAAAAAGACTATCAACGTTTATTCTGTGAGAAAGATGTAGTAGAGAAAAGAAAAGGACATCATCCACTCGATTTCGAAGTCAATTTTTTACTCTGTCAAAGCAGGAGTGTGTTCTGAGCAGCACTTCCATAGGTATAGCAACAATACTCCATCTTAGGACATATTTGTAGAGGATTGCCTTAAGAATATAATACCTTCTAGAGCGGTAGAATGATCCAACTATTTTTTCAGTGACCTTGGCAATGGATTTGATGTAAGACTTCCATTTGAGATTTGGAGTGAATATCAGTTCCAGAAACTTGTGACAGCATGGGACTTTCTCCAGACGGGAGCCATTCATTTCAATTGAGATCAAGTGAGTATCAGAGCGTATATTCTTCTCTTTCTCTGCCTCTATCTTCCCGCCGTTCTTACCCTCTTTCTATAGTGACATACTACTGAAAACGTTATTTAAATTTAAGCTTAATCAATCTACTGATTGAACTACAGACAGAGCCTTTTGTAGAGTTGTTTGGTTACAACTGCCTCATTTCTTCCTTTTCCAAGCCAATTATTACATCCAGTTCTACTAGTTTAAAATATCAGCCAATTTTTCATGAATCATTTATGTGAAGTTGTGATTTTGCCAGGAAGTATAGGATAGTCTAAGATGAGTTTATAAAAATGAAAGGGTTTTGTCAGTCTCTCAAGGGGTCAAAAGGGGTCAGACAAGAATCAATATTAGGTGCTGGTGGCCACGCTTGCTCATTCGCTCATTTGTGTCGGCGAATTGCCAGAGAGCCAATATCATTGTTTAAAACTTGAATACCTAACATGGTCAGAAAGCTCAGCTTAAAACCAACTTTCTGTCAAATGTGCCTTCATCAGCTAAGAATATTGATACTTACTCATCCATGCGACGTCAGACATTTTGGATATGTCCGGGGGGGGGGAAGTATTATGTAGATTCATATTTTCAGAATAATGGGTTTGAAATCAAATATTATCCATATTTAGTCATAGTTTGGCTGTCTGTAAGATTTTTGCAGACAGACAGACAAATATAACCAATTTTATTAAGATTAACTTGGAAGTCTGGTTCCAGGTAGTTGTCTCTATTTATTTGCATCCCCACGCGAGTAGAATTAGATTTAAGTTTGATTTTAATGGGAGGGTATACAGTTGCTAAAAATATAAGGCATTATGGATTGAAACAAAAATAACAATTTATTCAGTCTAAAAGAATCTTTTTTCACTGACCGAAGACAGAATAAATAAAATTGTAAAACAATTGCTCATCTCTCTCTCTCTCTCTCTCTCTCTAGTTTTCTCTCTCTCTCTCTCTCTCTCTCTCTCTCTCTCTCTCTCTCTCTCTCTCTCTCTCTCTCTCTCTCTCTCTCTGGTTCTCATCATCATGTCATGAGAGAAAGAGATGATCAGTCAAAACCAAGATCTCGGAAGCAGCAAGTCGCAAGCTCAACTCTTGAGTTAAAAATGCTTCTTCAATTGTAAAAATAAAAGAATTATTTTAAAAAAGATGTGTTGTTGTTCACTTATTTCATACATCATAGCACAACCGTCTCTACCAGTAATGAGGCTAAGAACTCAAAGAGAAACCCCACCAGTAAACGTAGCCAATGACATATCGACCCCTTGATCTAAAGAGAATGTGCTTATCATTTTATGTTTAACACTCGGGAAGCTGGTTGCCATGCTAGGGCATAACAGCCCTTCCAGAAACGTCCTCACAGCACAGATAAACCAAGTTACACTCTCCAGCAAGTGATAGTAACACAGGTCAACGATAACCATAGTTCAATTTGGTATAATTCTGGCAACCTACGGTTGTTCTGAGCAATCATCCTTTTCTTTATTGGGATAAGGTAAGATGCACATCCCCAGGCATTACTGCCTCTTTTGAGAGGAGGGAACGTGATTAAAAAAAATAATTCTCAATAATTTGTGTTAATTTCCAGAGTGTTCCCCTCGTAAGGCTATCCCAGGTGGCACGCGCTAAAGGACGGCATTTTGAGAGGGTAAACAAATAAATAAAAATAAATAAAACTAACAAAAAATATGAAATTTTATGCCGAAAAGGTTGTAAAACATCGGGACGTTTAGAGATATCGGAATCAAGAAAAATGTGTCCCTATTCTATGAGCAGCACACGTCAGGGGCAGCATTTTGACAGGTTAAAATAGAAAATAGAAAAAATAATTAAAGCTAACAAAAAATCGGAATGTTTTTACCGAAAAGGTTTTTACAAATCGGAACTATTGGAGGTATCGGAATCAGAAAAATGTGTCCCTATTTTACGAGCGACCCATGTCAGGGGGCGGCATTTTAAGGGGGTAAAAAGATAAAATAGAATAAATAAATAAAAATAAATAAAAGCTAACAAAATATCTGTAATTTTATACCGAGCAGTTTGTAAAAAATCGAAACTTTTGGAAGTATTGGATTCGGAAAAATGTGTCCCTATTTTAGGAGCGGCACATATCAGGAGCGACATTTTGAAAGGGTAAAAATAGAAAATAGAAAAAAATAAATAAAAGTTAATAAAAAATCTGAAATTTTATACCGAAAGGGTGTAAAAAATCGGAACTTTTGGAGGTATCGGAATCAGAAAAATGTATCCTTAATTTATGATTCCAAAACCGATTGTTTTAAATTTTTAATTTAATTTTTCATTATTGGTACTAATGATAAATATTTATTGTTTTTAAATTATCACTAAAACTAAAATTATAATAACATTAAAATACGATGTAAATTTATTTTATTTGTAAAACAAAGTTTTAAAAAAGTTGCATAAATTCTCTAGGTAACTTTTTAAAGAAAGCAGTTGATTTACATGTTCCAAAAAATGTTTAAAAAATTAAACAAAACATTTTTGTCAAGAAAAATACTTTCAAACATGATACAACGGAAAATTAGCAACAGAAAATTACGTAATTTTGGAATTGTAGAAACATTAAGCAAGTACGGAATAAAAATCGACTAAACAGATTTTATGATCGTCATATCAGGGGATATAATTTTAAATGTGAACTAAACGCTACACCTCAAATACTATTTAAGTGGCTTTCTATTCAACAGTTTAAATACTTCCGAATTTTTGTCAAGTTTCGAACAATCACGGAGTAATTGATTTTTTTCAAACTATTAACAAA
>NC_136506.1:64097934-64332934 GCF_053919585.1 Euprymna scolopes | reverse complement strand
TCCCCCCTCTCCACATTAAAAACGGCCTCATGCCGCATTTGCTCTCGTGAGGAAGCAAATAAATACCTAGTATGACCTTCCGTAAACATTTAGTGAAAGTTAACCTGGGAAATAAAAAAATTAACCTGGGAAATAAAATCACCAAAAATTCCAAATGAATTTGTGTGCATTTTGGCAAAACAGGTGAGAAAGAAAATCATCGATCAGATCAAGGAAAGCAAATATTTTTGCATACTTTTTGATAGCACTTCTGATGTATCTCACAAGGACCAGAGGAGTGAGGTGTTGTGCTACGTAAAAATTGATGAAAATAAAATGCAGTGGAAGAGTCGTTTCTCCGCTTCATCGAGATAAAAGGTAAAAGCACGGAGGACATTTCTAAATTGGTTTTGAGAGAACTGGAGAACGATTGGATTCTGATTGGTGATTGTATTGGCCAAGCATTTGACAATGCTGCTATTGTGGCAGGCTACTGATCGGGTGTGCAGAAACGAATCTCCGAAATCAACCTAAAAGCTCTATTTGTGCCATGCACTAACCATTCATTAATTCTGGCTTGTGTAAATGCCGCTTCTGTAGTGGTTCACTCTGTAAAATTTTTTGGTATACTGGATTGGTTATTCTCGTTCTTTTCTGCATCTATACATCGCTGATACTTGATTCAGTTGACCGGTCTAAGTATCAAGCGGACTATGGAAATTAGATGGAGTACTCAATGATGCTGTCAAAAATTATTGGAAGTCGTCATTGCCCTGGAACAGCTCACAGAAGAAGGAGAAAAGGCAACCACAAGATCAGATGCATCTTTAATTCTCAACTCGGTATTGTCGTTCCCGTTTCTTTTATTTCTGAGCTTTTGGAAAATTATTCTCCCAGAAATCAATGATACGCAGAAGTATCTTTGAGAAAAGGGTCTGAATCTGCAACAAAGTTCTGTCAGACTGACGGTGTTGAGAGATTGCCTTCTTCAGAATATAGAAAAGATGGTGGACACTACAATAGACGAGTCAAACAAACTCTGCTCTGAAATGGGGATAAGCATGGAGCATCGTTATCCACAAAGAGAAACGAATGGGTGGTGAATGATTGATTGATGCAGCACTGTGGTTTGAAACTGAGTTGAGACGGGAAATGCTGTCTGTCATAGACAGGTTGACTGAGGAAATATCTTGCAGATTCCAACAAGTTCACAATCTTGCACGTTAATACGCTTTTCTTACACCGTCAAATCTGGTTGATGATAATTATGATTGTCAGTTTGGTAAAGTTGACGAAGATAAAGATAAATTCTTTGCCGAAAGGAAGAGATTACAGCATTTTGTGAAAACTTCAGGAGAAGACAAAATCAATGGACCTCTTGAACATTTGAATTTTCTGCAGAGATACCATCTTGGGGATTCCGTCCCAATATTGTGATCTTGTTGCGCATTTTCCTTACCCGAGCTATTAGCGTTGCCAGCTGTGAGTGCTCTTTCTCGAAACTGAAGCTCATAAAAAACTACCTTCGATAAAAAATGAGCCAGACAAGGCTTACAGACTTGGCAATCCCCTCCATAGAGAGGGAACTTGTCGATAGAGTGAATTTTGATGAGTTATTGATAACTTTGCCGAAAAAAAGCGCAAAAAGTATATTTGTAAATTTTCAACCGACTTGATGCAATAGTTCTCTTACAAAAAATAAATTTATAGCCTTATTTTCAATTCATAAATACATTTATTTAAAAAAATATTTTTAACTATTTTTAAAAGGATTGAAACATTATTAACAACGACAAATTTCTTAAATTTCGCGCTTAAACCGAGTGATTACATGTACAGATTTCAAAAAGCACAGATACAAAACGTTTTTTCTCTTTGGAATTTTGAAGGTTTTAACAGGTTGTCATATGCCAGCAGTGGAGGGGCCGGCAAAACAGGTAATCATATGCCAGCAAACATGTAATTATATGCGAGCGGGGGAGGGACGAAAACAGGTAATTATATACCAGTGGAGGGCAAAACAGGTAATTATATCTCAGTGGGGGGAGGGGCAATTTTAAGACCGCCCCGGGCGGCAAAAACTGAGAACTGCATAAAGAGGAATAAAGTGTTGGTGCAGTGATTTGTGTTATGAAGAGTTGTAGTGCCACATTACATTATAAGGAGTTGGTGCAGTGAATTGTGTTGCAAAGTTGGCAAGAAGAAGTTTTGATACTTTGATTGATTTATTTTTGCCTAGCAATGCATTCAATCATAAATCTCTCTCTCTCTCTCTGTCTCTCTCTCTCTCTCTCTCTGTATATATATATATATATATATATATATATATATATATATATATATATATATATATATATACTCATATTCACCACAAACCTGGCAAATTGCCACTGAGACTTAAAAGGCTACTGTGAATTTGGGACCATACATACAGAAACTTTCTAAGAAGGGAACTGAGCAGTGAGATTTTTGTTCACATTACATGCAAACAGAGAGGAAATTTCAACGTCTAGCAGTTCAGAGGTAGAAGCTATTAAAGTAGAAGGCTCTTCAGTATTGGACGACCTCTACAGTGAAGATGTGGGATTTTGCCACTTATCAGGGTATTTACGTCAGGGGACACCAGTGATACACGTTCGTTGGATCACATTCCAATAAAGTACTTGTAAAATAAACATAGACATGCAACATTTCGTCAATGGGACAGGGCTTAGAGCTTGTTTGACGGAGCAATACTTCCTATTAGAATGGAGACTCCTTTTTGAACCCTTTCCATAGAGAAAGAAAGACTAGTGGCTGATGCTTTGGCCCAGATGTACCAACAATATTCTATGCATGGGTGAATGGCAGCTTTACAGAGATATAGGATATTGTTAGATATATTTTCTAACATGTTAAAGAGAGCCCACTTTCTTTGCATCAGCCTTGGCAATGTCTTCTATGTATTTTTCTGAGTCATATTACCTGTGAATGTTAAACCTAGTTATTACATACAAAAGCATAATAGTGAATCTTAAGGCTAAAAACTTATGTACACACAATTTGAGAATTCCAAGCAAAACTTAAGTGAAGCTTAGACTTAAAACACAATGCTATTGAGCTTAGTGTTTATTTAAAAGGATAAAGCTATTAACCTATTTATTTATAAAGATATTTATAAAGATAATTATAAAGATATTTATAAAGATATTTATAAAGATAATGCTATTTAAAAAAAATGACAAATGATATTCAGATAAGTTGCATCATTTTTCTAAAACTATTACGGCCATTATTTTGTAGCATCAAGTAATTTCATTTTCCATTTATTTTCTCTCTCTCTCTCTCTCTCTCTCTCTCTCTCTATATATATATATATATATATATATATATATATATATATATATATATATATATATATATATATAAAGTTAAATATGCATGTATATGTGTATATTCATACATTTATATTTGGAGGATACGTTTCTAATCTAATAAATCTATCATTATGAATTTTGAAACACACCTGCTAGGCATAAAGGTGGGCTGGATTTAAATGAATTTAGTTTTATTTGAATAAGACAAAAATAGATGGAAAACCTGCAGGAAAATTCAAAGTACTCTAATTTCTGTGAAAGTTTTTTTTTTTTTACTCGCCTTCACCCTAAACAAAGCATATTGCCTCTTGGACGTAAAGGGCTACTAATTGGGAGCATGCCTAAGAAAAATGAAGATGTTGGTTTACGTTACATTTGAACTTCTGCATGTCAGTACAGTTTGGGAAGCAGGCAGCAGGAAAAGAATTCCAAAGTCTAGCTGTTCTAGGAAAGAAGCTATTTGAGTAGAAAACTTTCTGACATTTAGGGATCTCAACAGTGAAAGGGTGTGATTTTGTTGCCAAGCGGGTTTGTCAAGGATATGTATGTTGAGGGGGCACAAGTGCAATGAGTTCATCAGAGCACATTCCAGTAAAATACTTGCAAAACAGGCACAGGGATGCAACATTGCGGCGATGGGACAGGGGTTGGAACCTAGTTAACAAAGTGGGACCTATTAGATTGAAGACCCTTTGTTGAGCCCTATCCAACAGGGAGAGACTAGTAGTAGATGTACCAGTCCAGATGTGGCAACAATACTTCATACATGGGCGCTTTATAGAGGTACAGGATACTCTCAGGTGTGAGCAGTTGTCTAGCACGATAGAGGAAGCCACCTTCCTTGCAGTAGCCTTTGCAATGTATTCAATGTATTTATTCCAGTTCATATTCCTATGAATGCTAAGCCAAGGAGTTTGAAGGAAGAATTCTAAGACAGGGTGTTATTTGTCATGGATATCGTTGGTTGGAGAGGTTTCTTGTAATAGTTAAAGGAGAGCAGCTTAGTCTTACAAGCATTAAATGTCACCATCTATTTACGACCGCATTCAACTACGGTCTGGAAGTCAATTTCTAATGATTCAGCCATTGTCTTGGATTTGTGGGCATCCGTTCTTCCCTCATGCATGTCATAGTGCATTGTATCATCAGCAAATTTACCCATTTCGAACTCAATATTATCGGGGGGGTCATTGATGAATAGCAGGAATGATAGTGGTCTGAGGATCGACTTCTGAGGCACTCCTGCATTAATGTTATACTGCTTGGATGAACGTCCATCAATGACAACTTGGATGATCCTATTGTCTCAGAAGGATCTAATTATATTTAGTCCAGTTATTTGATTAATAAATAATACCTAAAATAAAGTTTTCTTGAGGGTTTTAGAAGGCCTAATATAGACGGAATTATGTACTCCTGATCCAAAATTTAAGAGAACTTAAAAATCTTTAAAAGAAATTTTTTTTAAGGATAGATTTTAAATTCCTCCCACTTAAGGAATAATACAACTTAAAATGTTATGGGGGAAAAAGCTACATTCCAAACATTTAATGCAGAAATTTACATTTTCATAAAATGAGGCATTTTACACTTGATCAAAATTATAAGACTAGGGGTATAGATCATGTGTACTATTAAGGAATTTAAATATTTCAAATTTGCATTAAATTTGATTCATAGTGATTAGGCACCAATTAAGTAAGATTCCACAAATTTTAATTTTTACTAAAGATTCCCTAAACTTAAAGCTACATTTTAGATATTTTCTACAATGTAATGGATTTTGACCAAATGTAGAATAAGGATATTAGACTTAAAGTTTATAGTAGCACTAGCAGTTCAGCCCGGCTTTGCTCAGGCCCTATGTACTGTTCATAATTTTATGTGCACCTGTATATATATATTAAAAAATTTGACTCATATCCAGGTAACCTACATCTAAAATTTCAAGTGTTTAGACCCAAAATTGGCGGAGGAGTTTGGTAGAGTCTGCAAAGGTCAACTCTTTCAATTTTAACCTCTTGGCAGCCAAATTTTCGCCCAAAAACTGATTAAAAATCCTGCTGCATGTTTGAATACCCTTAATGTAAAATTTCAAATGTTTAGACGCCAAATTAGCTGAACAGTTTGCTAGAGGCCGCAAAGGTGAAATCTTTTAGACTTTGACACTTTGGCAGCAAAATTTTCGGCCAAAAACAGATTATAAAGCTTGCCCTGTGTCTGAATACACTTTATGTAAAATTTCAAATGTTTAGACCAAAAATTGACTGAAAAGGCAATGTTTTTTTTTAACTTTCACCCGTTAACATTTATTGTTTTGGGCTCAAATCAAATTAAAAAGTTTAATCCATGTCCAAGTAACCTACATCAAAAATTTCAAGTGTTTAGACCCAAAATTGGCGGAGGAGTTTGGTAGAGATTTCAAATGTCAAATCGTTGAACTTTGACCTCTTGACAGCCAAATGTCTGACCGAAAACTGATTAAAAAGATTTTCTCAAATCTCAATACCCCTTATGTTAAATCTCAAGTTTGTAGACTGAAAATTGACAGAGTAATGCACACACACACACACACACACACACACACACACACACACAATTTCACTTTTATAGATATACTAGCAGTTCAGCCCGACTTTGCTCGGATCCTATGTACTGTTCATAACTTGCCCTACATGTGAATACACTTTATGTAAGATTTCAAATGTTTAGACCAAAATTTGTCTGAGTAATTTCAGAGTTTTCAAAGGTCAAATCGCTGAACTTTGATCCTTTGACAGCCAAATTTCTGTCTAAAATCAGATTAAAAAGATTTTCCCAAATCTGAATACACTTTATGTCAAATCTCGAGTCTGTAGACTGAAAATTGACAGATAAATTTGGTAGGGAAATGTACACACACACACACACACACACACACACACACACACACACACTTTTATAGATATATAGACAGATTATATTTTAATTTTTGTAATGAAACATAAAAATGGTGCAAAACTGTTTCCTTCAGGAATTCTAATATTAATATAAAAATCTTCAGATCTTATGTTGTTCTCAAAAATATAATGAGGAATATTTTTGGAGGTGTATCTTATTTGTTTGTGTCTCTCTAAAGTATGGGATTTAAATCTTATAAAGACTACTTTACAATGTTTAAATCTCACTATTAAATGCAAGACAATCTTTTAGTATTATTTTATTTCATTATGAGATGGTCAAATATGATATATATATATATATATATATATATATATATATATATATATATATATATATATATATATATATACACTGGCAGTTCAGCCCGGCTTTGCTCAGGTCCTATGTACTGTTCATAACTTGCCCTACATGGAATACACTTTATGTAATATTTCAAATGTTTAGACCAAAGTTTGTCTGAGTAATTTTGTAGAGACCGAAGAAGTAATTTTTTTTAATGTGACCCCAATTTTGACCTCTTAACATTTATAATTTTGGTCTCAAA
The DNA here is from genome assembly GCF_053919585.1 of Euprymna scolopes. Taxonomy (NCBI): domain Eukaryota; kingdom Metazoa; phylum Mollusca; class Cephalopoda; order Sepiida; family Sepiolidae; genus Euprymna; species Euprymna scolopes. The sequence continues at coordinate 64,326,112 of NC_136506.1, read as the reverse complement.
TCAAAATACAAAGTTTTACCTATGTCCAAGTTGCCTACATCTAAAATTTCAAGTCTTTAAACATAAAATTGGTGGAGGGATTTGATAGAATCCGCAAAGGTTAATTCTTCAAACTTTGACCTTTTGGAAGCCAAATTTTCACCCAAAAACTAATTAAAATGCTTGCCGAATGTCTGAATACCCGTTATGTATAAATTTCAAATGTTTAGACCCAAAATTGGCTGAGTAGTTGGCTAGACACAGCAAAGGTCAAATCTTTTGAACTTTGACCCCTTGGCAGCTCAAATTTTCGACCCAAACCGATTAAAAATCTTGCCCTATCTTTGAATACCCTTTATGTAAAATTTCAAATGTTTAGACCAGAAATTGTCTGAGTAATTTGGTAGAAACCACAGAGGTCAATTTTTTTTTTTACTTTGACACGTTAACATTTATTGCTTTGGGCTCAAATCAAATTAAAAAGTTTGATCCATGTCGAAGTAACCTACATTTAAAATTTCAAGTGTTTAGACCCAAAATTAGCAGAGGAGTTTGGTAGAGATTTCAAAGGTCAAATCGCTGAACTTTGACCCCTTGACAGCCAAATTTCTGTCTGAAAACCGATTAAAAAGATTTTCCCAAATCTCAATACCTTTTATGTCAAATCTCGAGTCTCTAAACCGAAAATTGACTTTGGTAGGGAAGTGTACACACACACACACACACACACACACACACAATTTCACTTTTATAGATATACTAGCATGGGTCCCGGCGTTGCCCGGGTGTTTGGAGGTGTGTGTTGAGCAAAAAAAAAAAAAAGTGGTAAGAGGAAGGCAGGCTCAAATCTGCATTGTGAATGAGAAAAAGAATGGGGGAAAAACGTGGCGTCTTTGCTGTTACGACCACTGCTAAATTGGAAGTGACGTAGGTTTTAATTAAGGCTAGACAATCGAAAAAATGGGATGACTTTCGAAAATAGCGACGAAAAAAGCGACCCCTCCCTGTGGAAAAGTGCCCAGTTGAGGGTGAAGAAATTAATGATTTTAGCCAAATTTTCGGTATTTTTCGTCTGAAGGGTCGAGCTTCAAAACGATACTGATCTTGTGAAAATCCATCGCCTCTGTCGAAAGTTTTAGGCAGACATGCAAACATACATACATACATTTATATATTGGTAGCTCAAATGTTCGACCCAAACCGATGAAAAAGCTTGCCCTATCTCTGAATACCCTTTATGTAAAATTTCAAATGTTTAGACCAGAAATTGTCTGAGTAATTTGGTAGAGACTGCTGAAGTAATTTTTTTTAACCTTGACCCCTATTGTGACCCCTTAAAATTTATTATTTTGGGCTCAAATCGAGTTATTTAGTTTGATCTTTATCCAACGAACCTATATCTAAAATTTGATATGTTTAGACCCAAAATTGTCGGAGTTTGGTAGAGTTCTCAAAGGTCAAATCGTTGAACTTTGACCTCTTAACAGCCAAATTTCTGGCTGAAAATCGATCACAAAGATTTCCCCAAATCTAAGTACCCTGTATATAAATTTCGAGTCTGTAGACTTAAAATTGACAGAGTTATTGCGTAGGGAAATGTATACACACACACACGCAGACACGCACACAGACACGTTCATTTTTATAGATATACTAGCATGAGTGCCCGGCGTTGCTTGGGTATTTTGAGGTGTATGTTGAGCAAAAAAAAAAAAAATTTTTTTAAATTTGACACCTATTATGACCCCTTAACATTTATTCTTTTGAGCGCAATTCAAGGTATTAAGTTAGATCCATGTCCAAGGAACATATATCTAAACTTTCAAGTGTTTAAACCCAAAATTGTCGGAGGAGTTTGGTAGAGTTCTCAAAGGTCAAATCGTTGAACTTTGATCCCTTAATCGCCAAATTTCTGGTCGAAAACCGATCACACCGATTTTCCCAACTCTCAGGACTTTGTATAGCAAATTTCGAGTCTGTAGACTAAAAATTGACAGCTATTGCATAGGGAAATGCACACACACACACACACACACACACACACACACTACACACGTTCACTTTTATAGATATACTAGCATTTTGGCCCGGCGTTGCCCGGGTGTTTGGAGGTGTATGCTGAGCAAAAGTAGAAAAAAAAAACCCTTTATGTAAAATTTCAAATGTTTAGACCAGAAATTGTCTGAGTAATTTGGAAGAGACCGCAAAGGTCAATTTTTTTAACTTTGACCCCTTTTTTAGCCCTTTAAAATTTATTGTTTTGTGATCAAATCAAGTTATTAAGTTAGATCCATGTCCAAGGAACATATATCTAAAATTTCAAGTGTTTAGACCCAAAATTGTCGGAGGAGTTTGGTAGAGTTTTCAAAGGTCAAATCGTTGAACTTTGACCCTTTAACAGCCAAATTACTGGCCGAAACCCGATCACATCGATTTTCCCAAATCTCAGTACCCTGTATATCAAATTTCGAGTCTGTAGACTAAAAATTGACAGAGTTATTGTGTAGGGAAATGTACACAGACACATAGACAGACAGACAGACACACACACAGACACGTTCACTTTTATAGATATACTCGCATGGATGCCCGGCATTGCGCCCGGGTGTTTGGAAGTGTATGCTGAGCAAAAAAAAAAACAAAAACAAAAAACAAATCGGTCAATTTTTTTAACTTTGACCCCTATTATGACCCCTTAAAATTTATTGTTTTGGGCTCAAATCAAGTTATTAAGTTAGATACATATCCAAGGAGCCTATATCTAAAATTTCAAGCGTTTAGATCCAAAATTCTCGAAGGAGTTTGGTAGAGTTCTCAAAGATCAAATCGTTGAACTTTGACCCCTTGACAGCCAAATTTCTGACAGAGTTATTACGTAGGGAAGTGTACATAGACACACAGACACAGAGACAGACACACCAACACGTTCACTTTTATACGATCAAGTTTTTATCTCAACTGGAAGTACTTGCTTGTCTAGCCAAACTGATGAGCTATAAACAGCTGTGGATGACAATTTTCACTCCCTCTGTGGTTGAATTCTCGTAAGGAAATCGCCAGTTGAGTCTTTAAGCTTAAGGCATTGCTCATTGGGTATCCGATTAGAGTTCTCAGGCTCATTTTAAAGATATTTGTTGAGATTTAGATTTCCCTTACACTGTACGAGTGTTTCGTGGTAGTGCAGGGTAGAGGCATAGACTGTCAACTCGACAGTCCAGTTTCGATCTCGGCTTGAAGTGGTTGTTTGTCTAGCCACACTGATGAGCTGTAAACAGAAAAACAGTACTGTTTATGGCTGACTCTATTAGTATACTTGTATAGAATTCTTTCTCTGATGCATGTTTCCTTGAATGAAACATGCATTAGACGATGACTATATTTTTATTAATATAAACATATTTACATGGTTGTGACACTGGACATGCTAATGTTACAAACAAATTGTCGGTTAAAACCAGAATTCCTCCTCAGGTGACTTAATAAATGTTTGCTTTCCACAGAAGAAACCAGTCTTCAAAAACTTGGACGGTATAAATATTTTAATTATTCAACAAGGAATACAAATAAAACAAGAAAAACCTTATTCCATGGAGTTTCAAAGAATGCAATTCTTCTAATTAGAGGGAATAAGTTTGCAAAATATACAATAAATTTTGCAGGTTAATGCATCACCGGAAACAAATAATATGAAATTTATATTAGCATCAAAAAAGTCACTTAACAGTTTGAGGCAGTTTGGAGGGATTCAAGGGGATTGAGAAAGCAAGAAATGGAAAAAAGGGAGAAAAAGGACACCCACCCACACACACACACGCACACACAGACATACATACATACATATATATATATATATATATATATATATATATATATATATATATATATATATATATATATATGAAAGGGAAGAAAGGGTCGGTGCCTTCAGAGCTAAGCTAAAAACTTTATCCATAACTGTTGAAATGTATCTTGTCTTAATTTTGCCAATTTTTGTGTATTAATATATATATATATATATTATTTATTTATTTATCTTTGTTCTCTTATTGCAGTCTTACTAAAAATTGAAACTCCTTAACATCACTTATCATGTCTTATCATTCATGTTTTAAACTTTTTTGTTAAATACGCCTGGTATTACCCTAAAGTAGCCTTTAAATAAGATGCTCCCAATCTAAAAACATAAGCTGACCTCACAAGTTGCATTATTGAAACGTAATTATAAGTTTAATCTCAATAATCTCAAAGGTTCTATCGCGAGGTACCAAAAGCAAAAAAAAAAAAAAAAAAAACTTTCACGGATTAATATGGGAGGGTAGATTATCTTCAAATTCTATTCTAAACTGGGAATGGGCAAGGGACTTTACTAAGTAGATATAAATAAGTCCCTCTTACCATTTTTTTTTTTTTTTTTAATGGAGAGTAGATAATGCAGTGGATGTGTTATCGGCAGCTCCAGTAACTCTCGCTTCTCCTCTTTATTTTCCCTCAGTCCTCATTTCTAATGAGTGATGTTTCTGACAAAGAGTGAAGAAAAAAGCTGCTTCCCAGGTCGGTAGCACTTCATGAACAGTAGTCTGAGATGTCGGAAATTTTCTGTCTCTATGTCTATCCTTGCGGCCATGTCACTAGTAAGGATGCTGGAGGTAAACGTTTTCATCTGGGCTGACGTTAACCGCCTGATGGTCAGGGACCCGAACCTTGGAATAACCACTAAGGAGGCTGTCCTATCAGCAGGTGCAAAATACTAGGGCTGCTGTATTGCCATTTGGTGAATGGATTCTGGACCAGTAGTCTCTGGTAGGGCCTCTCGATGCCATACTAGTGGATAATTGTGGAATGGCTGACCCACTCAAATAAGACTGATGAAGAGGGGAGGTTCTGTCATGATTTTGCCATTGTCTATGACCTGACTCAGATTGTCCACAAGCCCACCCGAGTGGCCGATAGTACCGGTCAGTACGCAAGCCTTCTAGACCTTTTTCTATTCACTTCCCCTGAGCTAGGCTCGTGTTCCATTCTATCTCCTCTGGGATCCTCTGACCACTGCGTCGTATCAGTTAAAATAAAAATGAAATATAATAAATCTACAGACGTACCTCTCCACCGTACTGTATACCGATACTCTATGGCAGACTGGGATAGCTTCCATGCATTCATATCTGATCTACCTCTCCATTCCATATTTAAAAGGATGTGTCCTCTATAGTATCAGACCTGACCGAATGGTTACTTGTAGGCATAGACCAATTTATACCATCCAAAAAATTCCTACAAAAACCTAACAGCCAGCCATGGTTCTCCCCTGAATGTGCTGCTGCCATCGCACACAGAAATCACTTTTTCCGTAGCTACCAACGTAATAGATGCACTGAAACTAAAGCTGCTTTCAAGACCACCAGCAACCACTGTAAAAGAGTAAAAAAATATGCAAGAGAACTATATGCTCAATCCGTTAAATCCAAAGTAGCTGAGCAGCGGCTTGGTTCCCACCAGTTCTGGCAAATAGCAAGATCCTGAACAGAAACTTGCATTCTATCCCAACCATTATCAATGGACCAGAGGTCATCTCGACAGCATCCGACAAGGCCAAACTATTTGCCAAAAACTTTGCGGCAAATTCTACCCTGTGTGACGAAGGCCATCAACTCCCCATATTCCCTCCTATAACAGACAACACGCTCTGCAACATACAAATATCCGTGCATGAGGTCGCCAAGCTAATCAAGAACCTTGACTCCAGTAAAACAACTGGTCCGACGGTATTCCAATTATAGTGTTAAAAAAATTACAACCAGAACTTGCCCCCATACTTACCAAACTGTTTAAGCGTTGCCTTAAGGAGAAGTGCTTCCCAACACCCTGGAAAACCTCATCAGTATGCCCTGTATTTAATAATTCAGGTGATAAGTCATCCCCCTCTCAGTACAGACCAAAAAGTCTCCTGTGTGTCATGAGTAAGTTGCTGGATTCCACAATAAATAGAGAAGTAGTCAACCACCTCAGCAGAAATAACCTTCTTAGCGACACGCAATATGGTTTCCGCTCTGCAAGATCTACAGCAGATGTACTAACGGTTATATTTCATAGGATTAGCGAATCTCTTGACAAAGGCTTCATTTCTTGGGCAATTGCTCTCGACATATCAAAGGCCTTCGATAAGGTTTGGCATAAAGGTCTACTACACAAGATTTCCAGCTACGGTATAACTGGAAATGTTTTCTCGATCATTAAGTCATTTCTCTCAGATAGGCTCATAAGAGTAGTGGTTGATGGGCAGAAATGAGAGGCCCACAGTATTAATGCTGGAGTTCCTCAGGGGTCCATACTGGGCCAACTCTCTTCCTGATCTACATCAATGATCTCCCAAAACACATACTAAAATCTTTCGTTGACATCTATGCTGATCACACGACCATCTATGGCAACACATCAAAGGCCGTAAATGATGATGTTCTCTCTGATTCTCTCTCCTCTGATCTTGAGCACGTGGTACAGTGGGGAAAGAGGTGGCTGGTTACCTTTAATGCATGTAAGACCAAGCTCCTATCTCTACATCATAAACGCTCTGATCCCCATCTGGCATCAATTGAAATGGATGGCTCTCGTCTAAGGGAGGCCCCATGTTTTGATAAGCTCCTGGGTTTGACCTTTACACCTGATCTTAAATGGAACACATACATCAAGTCTGTGGCCAAGGTCCCTGGGAAAATGGTGGGATCCTTCTACCACTCCAGAAGATATCTCATTAATGACGCAATTCTCTATCTATATAAGAGCCAAGTCCATCAAAAACTGGAGTACTGCTGCTCCATCTGGGTGGGAGCTGCTAAAAACAGCCTATCCTGCCTTGACAGAGTACAAAATAGACTCCGTGGCTTGGTGGGGGATGCCCTTTTCTCTACCCTGCAACCTCTTTCCCACAGAAGAGACATAGCGAGCCTGTCATTGTTCTATCGTTATTTCCATGGCAGATGCTCATCTAAGCTCCATTCTCTGGTCTCCCCTCGCCAATCTTTTTCAAAAAACACCCGACTAGCTGAAACCACCGTCAATAATTTCCCCCACTCCCTATCTGTGCCTAAATCAAAACGTAGATACCATGAACAAAGCTTCTTTCTTAGAACTGCACGCCTGTAGAACTCTGTTCCGCTTTCCTCTTTCCCTCCCGACTTCAACCTGGATGTCTTCAAGTCCAACACAAACAAATTCCTGATGAACCGCCCCCCTAAGTAATGACACCTTACCAATTCTCCAATACTATTGCTACACTATCCCTTTGATTACTGTACACACAATAACCCTTATCCCTGTGTGAGCACTGGGCCTTGATAAGTGGTGAACTCCATGTAAAAAAAAAATAAATAAATATATATATATATATATATATATATATATATATATATATATATATATATATATATATATATATCATTGAGCTTCAGACAAATTTAGTATATTTGGTATAGTACTATTTATATGATATTATTTTCTTTCCTGCTATAACTGGAAAAACATTATTCTTGGAATATTTACAAGAAAACTATACATTATATTTGGTGGCTATTGGACAACACTTAGTGGATATAAAGGACTGTGGTTCTACATTCTCTCTGGAGTGTTTTTCAGTTCCATCTGTCTGTTCTCGAGGCGCTTGCCATCAGTTTTAGCCCACCCCCCTACTTTGTCCAAGCAGAGAAACCTTCGGCTACAGTTGGAACTATTGGGGAAACACACTCCATTTTTTTTTCGTTCCTATCCCTTTCGTTTACTAGTATTTCTACAAAAATAGGTTTCTTTTTTTTTTCTTTCAGACATATATCATTGAAAAAGTGGTCTGACGAAAAGCGTTTCAGGTTTTATTATATTTTGTGATTCTTTTAATCGACTTATTTATTTTGCCCAAATGTATATTTATAATATATAATCCCCCCCCGCCATTTTTATTTTTAGTAAATTTGACATTTAAATACAGTCCATTTCTTCTTCATTATTTTAAAATTTTGCCATTCCAATATATATATATATATATACATATATATATATATATATACTAGCATTTCAGTCCGGCGTTGCCCGGGTGTTTGGAGGTGTATGCTGAGCAAAAAAAAAAAAAAAAAGAGTAAATTTTTTTTTTAATTTGACCCCTATTATGACAGACAGACAGACAGACAGACAGACACGTTCACTTTTATATATATATATATATATATATATATATAGAGAGAGAGAGAGAGAGAGAAGAGAGAGAGAGAGAGAGAGATGTGTGTGTGTGTATATATATATATATATATATAAAAGTGAACGTGTCTGTCTGTCTGTTTGTCTGTGTACATTTCCCTACGCAATAACTCTGTCAATTTTTAGTCTATAGACTCGAAATTTGAAATACCGGGTACTGAGATTTGGGAAAATCGATGTGACGGGTGTCAGCCAGAAATTTGGCTGTTAAGGGGTCAAATTTCAACGATTTGACCTTTAAGAACTCTACCAAACTCCTCCGACAATTTTGGGTCTAGACACTGGAAATTTTAGATATAGGTTCCTTGAACCTGGATCTAATTTAATAAAGTGATCTGAGCCCGAAACTATAAATTTTAAGGGGTCATAATAGGGGTCAAATTAAAAAAAAATTTACTCTTTTTTTTTTTTTTTTTTTGCTCAGCATACACCTCCAAACACCCGGGCAACGCCGAGCTGAAATGCTAGTATATATATATATATATATATATATATATATATATATATATATATATATATATATATATATATAGATAGATTAACAGTAAAAAAAAAAAGTAATTTAATATGTATTTACCAAAGTTACATATAGGCAAGAAACACATAAATATAAAATATCTGATTCTTTTAGCATAGATTAAATTAATTATTTTTCAATAAATTTGTAGATTAATACCATCAGTTAAGCCCTCCGCCTCCACCCCCAATGAGATTATACGTTTTTAGGTGATTATGTGTTAACACCTAAAAAATATTTAGCAAAGAAGAAAAGAAAAACCAATTATTTTAGAATTTTAAGTGTGGGATTTGTTTCATATATAAATTTAATGTAAAATGATCGTCCATTTTCAGGACATTTTAACTGTTAGAACTGATAACTAAATTGTTTTTACCACCAATCATGAGTCAGACTTGCAAAGTCGTAAAACCACACGCAATTGCCCTCAAAATAGAGACCCCCCCCCCCAAAAAAAAAAAAACGTACAAAATTTATTTCTTATAGTAAAAAAGAAAAAAAAAATGAAAAGAAAAGAAAAAATGATCAACTGCTATAAAACTCTTGAATAACTATGAAATGGGGGATCATTTTATGCTAAAGTTATATCCCAAACTGATCACACTTTAAATTCTGAATTTTAGTTTTTCTTCTTTCTATAATTTTTTCAAGGTGTCACACATTACTGCCTAAAAAAAAAAGTAGAATCTCATTTTTTTTTTTTATGGAAGGGCGGAGGTGATTTAACACGGTGTGTTAATCTATAATGATACATAGTTGCGTTGGACCCTGGCAACATGTGAGTACATCTACTAGTTTATTATAACTAGATCGATCTCCATTTACTTATCTGATATATGTGTAAGTTAATTTAGTAGAGAAATGGCTTCAATGTCAAGGTTTATTGAAGGGAGATAACTCTAGTTGACTTGAACAGCAGTCGGCGGCTTTGTGTTCGTTGATGGACGTGACAGTTGAGTTTTTGCCGATCGAGACGCCACCCTCTTTGTTTTGGTGAGAGAAATTCTTGCCTTTTACCGGAGTGTCACGTCTTGGAGATTTCTTGGCAGTATTCCAGTACCATTCTAGGTTCCATTCGTTCCATTCGTATCGTCTCGGAGTTTTTTGGGAAAACGCGAACGGGTGATTTTATATCATCGTATCGACCCTCAACTGAGAAAAAAAGGGGAGGAATAAGAAAATGTCTGGCCTTAATAATTCAGGTTCGTATACGAAATAATCAGTTTTATTTTGGATTTCATTGAAATGTGGTTTTATTCGTAAATAATGTCCCTTTTTAAAAAATTATTAACAATTAAAAAATATTTTCCAGTATATAAACTTTTTTTTTTAAACTTAAAAAATCTTTGTCAAAAATGTTGTTATTGTTTTTATTTTCAGACGGACATGTAAACATTTTTTGTTTATCTATCAATAAGGAGATTTCTAAAATGTAATTGTTAGAAATATCAAGTCATTGTATTCTTATCAAAATCTCTATAGTTCTATTAATAATATCGTGTGACCACTCTGTGAGTGTGTTTCTCGCCTCTGCGTGACTTGCCTGTTATTTTATTTTTAATTATTATTAATCAATTATTTATCGAAATAAAAAATGCAAAATAAAACTAAATTTTAAGCCTTCTTAAAAAAATACAAAATTAAATCCACCAGAATGCATTTTGTTTCTTAATAAACAAGTCAGACATTTTAATATTTTGTTAATCATTTGAAAGTTATAGAATTAATTTGTGAATTTTCGAAATGTGATAGGAATTTGGAGGTGTTTAAATTGTCGATTAGAAAATCATTTCTGGCTTTAATCTTCATTTAATTGAAAGGTCAAAAGTTTTTTTTTAGCTTTTACACCTAATAATTTTATAAAGGATTAAAACAACATTTCCTTAAGTTATAGGTTGATAACAATTTGGTTCAATTAATAATTTAATTACTAACATTCAAAATCCTATTAAGAAATAAGTAAGATAATAATAAAAGGACGGGTGTTAAAATAAAAGGTCTCCCGGGCAACATCGTATGTAAAGTAAAAAAATAAATAAATAGATTTATAAAATTAAATTTTTAGAAATATCAAAAAAGATAATTGCTGTGTTGTCAAAATTTTCGACTTTAATTTTAAACAAAGAAACATCGATTATTTAAATTTTGTTAAACTTTGCTTGAATTGTTTATTTAAATATATTTTTTTAATTAATTGTAATTGAAGCCTTTTACTTTCTAGCTCTTTGGGTTTTTGTTTGTTTTGTTTTGTTTTTCCCCAAAAAGAAAAGATGGAACAAAAACCGATTCTAAATCAGCTGGACAGTAAACAAACAGCGTTATGACGACTGGGATTCTTTCTTTCTTTTCTTTATCACCCCCTCTCTCTCAGTTGAGTCTTTTTCTTTCTCCATTTTTCCTTCTCCTTTTTACTCCTCCTTCGCTTGCGTTTCGTCTTTCTTTCTTTCTCCTATTTTATCCTCTTCCCTGTTTGCGTCTTTCCTCTTTCTTTCACTTTCCTTCTTTTTACCCTCCGTCCGAGTCTTTTGCTTTATCTTTTGTATTCCCTATTTCGTTTGCTTCTCCTCTTCTTTCTTTTTTTCCTTCGCATGCGCCTATACCCTTGTTTCTTCCCCCCCCCCTTTTCTTTGCCCTTTTCTTTATTTACGTTTTTTTTTTTTGCTCTTTTCTTTTTTACTTTTTTCCTCTTCACTTTTACCCCTTCGCCTTTTATCTCTTTTTCCCCTTCTCCTTTTATTACTCTGTTTACTATTTGCGTCTTTTTGCTTTTTTCTCTTTTTCATCCCTCTTTTCTTTCTTCTTTTCTTCTTATCCCCTACGTTTGCGTCTCCCCCTCTCTCTCTCTCTCTCTCTTTCTCTCTTTCTCTCTCTCTCTCTCTCTCTCTGTCCCCTCTATTTCATTTGATTTTACCTCCTCCTTTTGTCTTTTTTCTTTTCCTCTCGTTTCCATCTCCTTTTTTACTCCATCCTACTTTTGTGGGCTTTCCTTCCTTACTTCCTTTCCTTTTTTGTGTTTCACGTGTTCAATGAAATTTTCTGAAAGCCTGTTAAAATGTATATCATTCTAAATAATTTACGTGACTAAAATAGGAATTTTCTTTTTTTCTTTCTTTTTTTTTTTTTCACTTTTTTAGTGGGTGAGGTAGAATATTTAAAAACCAAAATCATTCAAGAAATTTTTAAAAAATTAATTTTTGGTGTTTCCAGCCTCACTGGATGCATACAATCGCAAGAATCAAACTAGCAGATCAAGAAATTTATCGATTAGTTTTCAAAGAAAAGAAATGATTTGATTTTAAGTAGAGATTAAATAACAAATTATAATTTCATTTTAAATTAAATTAAAAAAAGATTTTTTTTATTATTAAAAATCTTTTTTATTATTAAAACTTTTTTATTATAAAAAATCTTTTTTATTATTACATTTTTTATTATTAATTTTTTTATTATTAAAAATCTTTTTTATTATTAAAAATCTTTTTTATTATTAAAAATCTTTTTATTATTAAAAATCTTTTTTATTATTAAAAATCTTTTTATTATTAAAAATCTTTTTTATTATTAAAACGTTTTTATTATTAAAAATCTTTTTTATTATTAAAATCTTTTTTATTATTAAATTCTTTTTTATTATTAAAAATCTTTTTTATTATTAAAAGTCTTTTTTTATTATTAAAATCTTTTTTTATTATTAAAATCTTTTTTATTATTAAAATCTTTTTTATTATTAAAATCTTTTTATTATTAAAATCTTTTTTATTATTAAAATCTTTTTTATTATTAAAAATCTTTTTTATTATTAAAAATCTTTTTTATTATTAAAAATCTTTTTTATCATTAAAAAATCTTTTTTATTATTAAAATCTTTTTATTATTAAAAATCTTATTATTAAAAGATTTCTATTATTATTAAAATATTTTTTTATTATTATTTAAAATATTTTTATTATTTAAAAGATTTTTTATTATTAAAAATTCTTTTTATTATTAATTTTTTTATTATTAAAAGATTTTTTATTATTAAAAATCTTTTTTATTAAATTTTATTTTCATTATTAAAAATCTTTTTTATTATTAAAAGATTTTTTTTTCATTAATTTGTTTTCGAAAATGCTTAAACTAAATTTATTAACAAAATTTTTTGAAAGTATCAACTTTATAGATTTAAAAAAAAATATTGTTCCATTTTTAGCAAGGGGTTAAGTTTAATGCAAACTGATGTGAGGCCTACTCGAGTTTTTTCATCTTTGTACACCTTTCCAAAAGAAAAATCCCATTTATTTACGAATGCTTTTTCAAAATTTCAAGCAGAGGAATCAGTTTGTTATAAAACTGAGCAAAATTTTAAAAATTAAACTAAAAAATGTTTTAATTTGATGACTGACTGATATAGTAATCTTGACATTTCTTTTTTTAATTAAAACTGAAAATATGTTTTATATTGACAACATGAATTGGAATAAATACATAGCAGATACTGCTAAGTCTGCTGCAAATAAAATAGGTATTAACAGGTATGAGAAGTTTTCTAGCTCGTTACCTTTAACGAGCTAGAAAACTTCTCATACCTGTTAGACATCTATAAAGCAGTCATTTGCCTTTAAATGGAATATTGTTGCTACATCTTGGCTGGTGCACCAACTATTACTCTCTCTCTCTCTCTCTCTCTCTCTCTCTCTCTCTCTCTCTCTCTCTCGGATTGGGTGCAAAAAAGAATCTCCAACCTAATAGGTCCCACACTGTCTACTTAGCTCTAACCTCTGTCCCATCAAAACAATGTTGCATTACTATGCTTGTTTTACAAATACATCCACGAAATGTGCTCTGTATGCATTGGACTTGTAGTCCTTCAACGAAAATAACCCCTAACCTATTCAACTAATAACAAAATCCCACCCCCTAATGTAAAAATTTCCAAATGCAGGAAAATTTTCTACTGTAATTACTTTTGTTGGACTACTTGCCTTTGGAATTTCCTTCCTGCTTTTTGTTTTCTGACTATACTAATATGCAGAAATTTAAATGTAATGTGAACAAACATTTTGCTACACAATTCATCACCATAAATCTGGTCCCTAATTATACATTTCAGTAACAATGTGCCTTGTTTGAGGTGCATAAAATAAAAGAAGAAAAAACACTCTTCAGTTTAAATTATAAAGATTTGCAATTCTTTGATAAAACAGGGGAACACAAAATGAATGTTGTTCTTTTGTTTAAAAAGTTCTTGTTGCAATGGGCTTATCTGCTGGTTGGATTGAGTCAGCTTCTTCCATGCACCATGGTTCTGAGTAAGGTTGTATAAGATGGTTAATCGATTGCGATTCCACTGTTGAAAACCAACCATCTGTGAACCTGGGAGCCCAGCCAAGTCTCCATTGATGGCTGTTGCTCCTGCCCTCAGCTGCCCTCCGATATTCTTGCTCACCCAGGTAGAGAGGTAGGAAGGATTACATCAGGAGTAATTCTTTCTATGAACACCTTAGGCCATAGAAGAAACGTCCCATTTACAAGTATCTTGAATTGTCTGCGATTGGTAACTCATCATTTCTTTCTATAACTGTTCAGATTATTCATCAATCAATCAAAAACGATACCCGTATAAAGTGGTCCAGTCCTTTTTCCGGAAGAGCAGGTTAAAATCATTAACATTTCTTTAATGGTATTACTCAAACATGACCGTCAACAACAAAACATTAACATTCATAATATACTATTGAAAACAAATTCTGTTTTGCTCAAAGAATTAATTTAATATATCATTGGTATTCTTCTAGTGTGTGTGTGTGTGTGTAATATATATATATATATGTGTGTGTGTGTGTGTGTGTATATATTTTTTTCTACATAGGCATCACCACTTATCAAGGCCAAGAGGCCACTCGAGGATAAGGGTTAAAAGAGTGTACAGTAGAAATTAGACAATATTAGACAATAAGTTAGTAATGGGAATTCAATGAATTTGTTAACAAGTGGAACGGCTCATCGAGAACTTGTGTGTGTATATATATATATATATATATATATATATATATATATATATACGTACACAACTTCCTAGACTGGCTACTTGTGAACCGGAAAACTCATCCAAGTCTTCTTTGATGGTTGTCCTCCACGTCCTCAGGTAAAGAGATAGGGAGGATTCTATCAAGAATTAATTCTCCCTCTCAGCGATGAGCTTCATGTTCGAACCAAGAAAGACATTGCTGCAACAAAACAGACAGCAGAGACTTCAGGTTGAGGCGTTGGTGTTAGGGGTGCAAATAATGAATCAAAATAGTCGATTTTTGGTAAAATCCTACTTCGGTCGCCGACATTATTTAGTGATTTCACATATAGTAACATTAAAACATTAACATTATGTGATAACAAGTTTTGTCGTTAATGTGAAATACCAAAATAAAAAATCTGATAGAAAATAAGTTAAGAGACTAGCTATGGAAGAACAATAACTCAAGTTCACAATTTTCTAGTTCAAAGACAATGTTCTGAACTTATAACTGAAATCATGTTAGGATTTTAATTCTGTTGATAGACTTTTTTTTTATTAATTTCACAAACTTTGTAAATTTGAATCCTGTTTGCTTATTTGCGTTTATAAGGTCCACATAGCAAACTGCTGCAGCTCCAAAGTAGGTATACTAATTAACAGAACACTTCGTTCGTATGAAATACATTCTATGAATGTACCAGTTTGCAAAACCTTTTTACTCTATATTTACTTTTTACTATTTTGTATATCAATCGTTAAAGCATGTGGGTCTCATCTTATCTCGGCTATGCACTGCAGAAATTCTCTACCTATCCTCTCCAAATTTTACAACAAATGCCTTGCTGATTTTTTGATAGCTGGAAAATTGCCTCTGTGGTACCAGTGTTAAAAAATTCTGTTGAAAGAACTGATCCTTAAAATTATCACTCCATTAGTCTACTCCAACTTTTGCAAAAATCTTTAAATTGCTAATCAATCTCGCTTTAATCCACCGCTTAGTTAACGCTAAGTTTATTTTATTGATATAAGTAAGCCCATTCTACTGCAGATATCTTAAAGGTCATCTCTGAATGCATATGCCATACATTGGACAAATAAGGTGAAGCTAGAGTAGTTGTGCTTGATGTATCAAAAGCTTTTGACAAGGTACGAAAATTAATTTGTACAATATTACTGAATGAACATATACTTCAGATCCTTCCTAATCAAAAGAAAGATCCAGGTTGTCCTTCAGAATCATGCATTTAAACAACCTGACATTTATGTGTGTGTACCCCAGGAGTCGATCCTTGGACTTTTATTATTACTGATCTTCATAAACGACCTCTCTTGATGCAATTGTGTCCAAGATGGGCATATTTGCCAATGACACCACATTCTATTCTATTTTCTAAATTTGTAAAGCCCCTTACTCTATATTTACTTTTTATAGTTGGTATATCATTCTTTATTTATTGCTGAAGTAAAATAGTTTAATTAAAATACACGATTGTTATGTTCTTTCTTCAAAAGCTGTCACTCCGATTCAACTTTCTGCACTTATCTATGAGTATGTATACTTTTTTCTCTCACGCAACATCTGATCTTTTTTGTAGGTGGGGCATAAAAATTCTTACAACTTAAGAGAGCAGCATAAAACATGAGATCGATTTTTAACATGGAGAATCTAATTCCCTGAAAAAGGGGACACTTTGGATTGAAATCAGAGTAGTATTTACATGGCCTCGATCTTAGGAGCACTCTTTTTCCTCAGTTCTCAGAGGACAATTATCAGCATTTATTTTCTCCAACCATATCTTCCCAAATCCGGAATTCATCAATTTCAGAATTAACAAACTCCTTTGAGTAATTCCCAAGGAAATTAAGGCAGTTTTAGCCATTTTGAGATTGGGTTCTGTGATGAAAGAGATTTGCACTTTACAAATTCACAGCATACGTAATGTTTTGCTGGGACCCTATGTCAGTAGTGATTAAGTTAGCTAGTGTGAATTTTGACAAGGGTCACATTTAGTGCATACCAAGATGACCTTAATCTGCAAATAGAATCGTCCCCAGAGACAGGTGAGTAAATTGAAGCAGAGGTCAAATGCTATAGACAAAACAGGAGTCGAACAATGATGAATGACGTCACGTTTTCTCAGCTAGAGAGAAAAAAAAACAACAACTGTAGAACGACATTTGTAGGCATGTAGACAATTACTATATAAAAAATTTAAAACCCCAAATTTTATAGTATAAACAACACCTCTCCAACCCTTAAAACCATTAGAAAGACTAAATGGTATCTATACATTTAAATTACCCCTGGGAGAACGTAACTCACATAATGATATTAAAGCTAATTGCTACATTGGTTATATGACAACTGTCCTATCCTGTCACCTTACCATGTATCTTGTGCATTCTAGCTCAATTTATCACCATCTACAAAAGCAAAACTATCCTCTCTTTGACAAGATTTTAATAACATTAAAATAATAATTCTGAAACCAATTTTAAATAGTTAAAAATACTCGAAGCTATCTACATCAAAACTCAACAACCTGCAATTAATACTATTGCCTATGAAACTAGTAATAATATTTTAAAATGGTTACTGTAATACAATTCATTCCGAGGACACTAATTCTGGCATATGGCATTTAAATTGTTAATGCCCGTTTCACAGCTGCTTTTAAGGTCTTCCTCTTTTCTCCAGCTTTTTGTTCATTTGCTTCTTTAAATTGACGCTGATTCAATGAAGAATCAAAAACGTTCGTAAACCCTATAGAACCTATATGCTTTTTTTTTAATTTAACATGAAAATAAATAAATAAATAAATAAAAGTATAATTAAGTAGAAACTCTTATTTTTAATAATGTTTGTTTAAATGAAAAAATGCTACCTAAATACACACAAAATTCAACGCTATTTCACACGATTAATGGTAGCCGAATGGATACGGCCTCCGCTAATCGAGCCAGAGATGTCTCGTGTCGCGGGGTTCGAATCGTTCGACTGGTAGTAATTGTGACACCCTGCACTGAAGAATCCCGAAAGGATGAAACACTAGTGTCTGTAGGTATTTAATTATTATAGTAAAAAAATAATTATGACAGCCCCTTTAAGAAATACGTTTCTTATCGTTGAGCACTTTCTGTTGAATAAAAGTCGGTCAATTTAGCTCTTATGCGTAGATCGTCGTATAACGATTTGATCACTGTCTGTCTGACGTAATGAACATTTAAATTAAAATGTTTAAAATTCAACGCTATTTCACACGATTAATGGTAGCCGAATGGATACGGCCTCCGCTAATCGAGCCAGAGATGTCTCGTGTCGCGGGGTTCGAATCGTTCGACTGGTAGTAATTGTGACACCCTGCACCGAAGAATCCCGAAAGGATGAAACACTAGTGTCTGTAGGTATTTAATTATTATAGTAAAAAAATAATTATGACAGCCCCTTTAAGAAATACGTTTCTTATCGTTGAGCACTTTCTGTTGAATAAAAGTCAGTCAATTTAGCTCTTATGCGTAGATCGTCGTATAACGATTTGATCACTGTCTGTCTGACGTAATGAACATTTAAATTAAAATGTTTAAAATTCAACGCTATTTCACACGATTAATGGTAGCCGAATGGATACGGCCTCCGCTAATCGAGCCAGAGATGTCTCGTGTCGCGGGGTTCGAATCGTTCGACTGGTAGTAATTGTGACACCCTGCACTGAAGACTCCCGAAAGGATGAAACACTAGTGTCTGTAGGTATTTAATTATTATAGTAAAAAAATAATTATATATATATATATATATATATATATATATTATCATTGTTATTATTATTATTATTAATGATACTAATAATAATATTCAGAATTTCAAGGTTTAAGCTCAATGGATGTTAATGTTTAATATCAGAGCAGGTATGAAAAAAAAACATAAGTTAGATTCCAGTAACCATGTCTTTTATTCAGCTTTAAAAAATCCAAATTTTTGACAGACCATCATATATATAATATACGTTATGTATGTGTGTGTGTATATGTACAGGATTCCTGAATTAAATGATCATTGTTAATTTTTATACACATCTGCTAAGCGTGAGTGTTCGTAATGTAGGCTATATTTAGTTTGATTTAGTTCCATGCAAAAGGAGTAGAAACCCTTTGTGAAAATTCAGATCCTTCCAAGTTTTGTGAAATTTTAATAATAAGTATTAGACATCAGTTAATAAATGTTCCCTAAATTCCGTTGAGATATTTTAAAGGGTTTTTAGGGAGCATAATATGGATACCTCCTCCCATTTTAAAATCAAAATGTATCAGATTTGCGTTGAATTTTTTCCATAATTATTAGACAACAATTCAGCAAGATTTCCTGAATTTTAATTTCTTTTTAAGACTTTTTAAAGATTAAGCCTAAAATTTTAGAAATTATCTCGAATCAAACATATATAATTGATTATAATCAAAATTGGAATAAGGATTTAAGACATAAGTTTTAATATCATAATATCTTGGTTTTAATTTCTGTAAGTTGACATAAAAGTGGTGTAAAACTGTTCTGTTTGCGAAATTAATTTTATCCGTCCTGGAACAAGTATTCTTCTGGGGCACTTAAAAAAAAAACTCTGTGGATCTTTATGAGATGTCGCAAACAACTCTATGCAGCACAAAATGATTTGTTCATATTGTGAAAATTTTGTTCATTCGCTATTGTACAAAAAATATAGTTTGGGTAATTTTAGGATATACCATTCTTTGTGTCATGGTAATAGGGATGGGGTGGTCATAGTCATCAATGTATCTCTTTATGCATCTCTGCATCTCTGGGAGATAGTTGATTTGTCATGATTAAATTTGAAGAAGCAATTCCATCACTAAACGTACAGATTGGATAGACACATCTTGAGAATTGTTTCTTGTTTTGGAAGCGTCCCAATCTGCTTTTCTTTTCTCCATTTCTAAAGGAATCTTTCTGCAAATCTAAAGGGAATCAATGAACACAACTTATCCACGTTTGTCCCATTCATACTAGGCAACAAAATAAATCACAAAGGAACCATTATTTCACAGTTGCGTTAATAGTTTGCAAATGTTTCCTTTCTATTCAGTGAAAAGTATTTGCTATCATTAACTGTAGAATAATCATCATCATATTTGTTTTAACATCCATTTTACATGTTGACATGTATTGGACGGCTTTCATACATTCTTTCAACGTGGCCATATCATCAATATCTCGTTATGTACTGTCCAGATTTAGTCTTCCTCTGAGCTCGTCAGATCTAAGCCTGTTTATAAAACTCACATTACACATCCATTGTATGATTCTCATATCATTTCTCTCCATGCAATGCATGTCCTCAACCCTCAGCATCCACTTTCATACAATGTAGAATTATTTTTAAAATTGCTACTCGGCACTATTTCAAGACAATTTATTAATACTCAGTCAATAAAAAAATAAGTGACTATAGTCAAAGATGACATTATGGCACTAGGTGTGATGCCGAGTAGACTTGTCAGTGTTATGGTTATTTTCTATAATATACCAGGATATCATATGAATCGAAGAAAGTTTGTTATTTTTCCACAGGAAATTAATTGTCACCCTGTGATACTATGGACATACCCCCCCCCAAAAAAAAACAAGTGTTAGGAAGTGATTAAAACAAGGAGGAAAAACTATAACAAAATAGGAAATAAGCTGATAAATAGAACAGAAGGTATAGGAAGTGAGGTTAGTAAATTGTTCACCAACGTATACAAAAGAAAGCTAAAAGAGGAAATGTTAATCAAGGTGTGGCAGTGACTGAGACAAAGGACCGGACATAGAGGACAATATATTAATAGTTTATGGACAGTTTTAGGAGTAGCGATGAGTTTTGAAACAGTTTATGACAGTTAGGGACAGTTTACAGACAGTTTCCAGTTTGGGACCATGGACAGCACATTGTGGCTCAGCCCCTTACATCCAAGTGGTGATATGTTTTGTAAGGGGTGGACATGAGTAAAAAAAATCAACTGATGGCAAAGAGGCCTTGACAGACTATGTAGATGTGGATGTAAGCATTTAGAGGGTCGTTTACTACGATGGTGTCACACACGCACTCAGAGCCCAACTGATATCTACGAAACCTGTCTGTTTTGGATTGTTTTAGTTTTTATTTTTATGAGCCACTACGTACCCCTTCAGCAGTCACTAATGTGAGAGAGAATGACACGGCCAGAAGAGAAGATGAATGAGAAAATCATGGAAACAGTGTTGGGGTTAGTGATTGTTATTAAGCAAGAGATCACATGGTTGTCCAACCCAATCAAATGAGAATCGAAATGGCATTCATTTCTAAAACTCATCTAGCTACAAACGCTGTCAAAAATTTTTCCTTTTATGTGCCTGGAGCTAAACGAAACTTCTATGAGCAGAGTTTTTTCCCCTTAGAACTACCCATGTGTTGGGCACAATAACACTGGACTGGTTTCCATCTGACTACAACATGGTCATTTTTAAGGTCAATGTTGGCAAATTCTTGTCAAATTGTCATATCAAATAATCGAATTCTGACCAATTTCAACCATTATTATCAATCATCAGAGAGTTGTTTCATTGCCCACCTGATAAACTCATTAACCCTTATTATCGAGTGATCTTTGGCCGTTGACCAGCGGTGGCCCATTAGTAAAACTAAAAAGAATTCATGAATTCATGTGTTAAGATTTGTTAAAAATAAAGAATGGGAGGACGAAAAGTATCCTGCTTGTGTGTGTGTGATGTGGTCTCCCTGAATTCATTGTGCATTGTGAGTTGATAAACTACTGCTCTCTACTGATGAAGACTAGTGGTGTTGAAGTATTTGCACTAGTTGGTCTAATCTTCTGCCACGTTGTGATGATCGATCAGAAGGCTGGAGTCCAACACCGGTCAGTAGAGTTGGTATCGAGAATGTCAGAGCCATTTCGTACAGAAACCAAATCGATAACAAACTACATTATTCTTAATTAAAAAATAATTTGTTCTCTGTGTGTATTTGTGTGGTGTTTGTGTGATCTCTATAGAAAGAAAGATTAGAGAATCTACATAAAATGTAAAAGTGTATTTGTATGTCAAAATTACTAGAAAAAAAAAATGGCAGTATTCCTAAATCTCTAAATACATAACAAGAGAGCTATGAGTGCATAATCCCTTTAAAATTTAAAATATATTTTGATGATGTATATAAAATTTAAAATATATTTTGATGATGTATATAAAATTTAAAATATATTATATTTTGATGATGTATATAAAATTTAAAATATATTATATTTTGATGATGTATATAAAATTTAAAATATATTATATTTTGATGATGTATATAAAATTTAAAATATATTATATTTTGATGATGTATATAAAATTTAAAATATATTATATTTTGATGATGTATATAAAATTTAAAATATATTATATTTTGATGATGTATACAAAATTTAAAATATATTATATTTTGATGATGTATATAAAATTTAAAATATATTATATTTTGATGATGTATATAAAATTTAAAATATATTATATTTTGATGATGTATACAAAATTTAAAATATATTATATTTTGATGATGTATACAAAATTTAAAATATATTATATTTTGATGATGTATATAAAATTTAAAATATATTATATTTTGATGATGTATATAAAATTTAAAATATATTATATTTTGATGATGTATATAAAATTCTTCAAGAGAGAAAATTGGGGTTGTTGCAAATCTTTGTGTCATCCTTTTTGTGTCAAATATCTACAAATATCTATATACTCCCATCTCTAAGTAACCCATGGAGACAGAACTCATTTAAAACTTCAAATATGTATACCTGATTTTTAGTGAAATTGAAACCTTATATACAAGAAACTAATTCAAATAGTTTCCAACATTTCAGCTACTTCTATTTTAAGAGACGAAACGGTAGATGGGAGCATTAAAAACAAAAAAAAAACGTAATATGGTGTTATAAGCATAGTGAAAGAGTCATGATTCTCATTTAACATCCGGTTTTCCTGCTAGTTATTATTAAACATTGATTCATCAATATTTAAAGATATGTTATGTGCTTTTGGGCGGGTATATGAGTAAGTCAATAACTTTTCAATAAGTTTATTTAAAAAATGGTCAGCGTTTTGGTTCATGAATATTAGAGAATGGGTATTTTCTATCTCAATTCTAACCCCTATAATTTCTTGAGGCAGGAGAAAAAGTGAATCTTGGGGACTTTCAGTATGTCAACTTATAATGAGAATTGGGTGGGTTTGATGTGCTCCGTAAGACCCATCTTTCAATCAGAATTTCAGTTGATCAGTTTCCAAAAGACATCAATGATTTGAAAATCACAATCCTTGTGATTATCGTGTGTGCATCATTACAGAACTTTCCAGGATGTATCTTTTGAAGCACATTTTTTTCTTTTTCTTTTTTTCTTTTTTTCAAAATATAGACAAACTGTTCGAAATAAGTTATACACCATCTACTATGACTATGCCATTTTTACCTGGAAAACAGCTATTAAAGCTGACATAGTGATATGGGACAAGAGGTAAAATATAGCAACCCTAGTTGAAGTCAATGTTTCCAATGATGCTGGCTTAAATCTAGCTGAGTGGAATAAAATAATGAAATCCCAAGGACTTATGTATGAAAAGGAACTGGAATCTTACAAAGATCTCGATCATTCTCGTATTCATAGGAGTAACGAAGATTATGAAAAAGAATTGAAAAAAAAAACCTACTTGGCGAATATACCCGGTGAACATAATTTAAGAGAGATACAAATGTGTTTAAAGGGGCGGTTAAAATCTTCAAAAGTTCTTTGGTTAGAATTTCCAAAATAGTGAGTGGATGCTTGGTATCTAGTAGGATGCCCCACCACCAGCAAAAACAAAAAAAATAAGAAAAAAAAAAATCCTAGCAACTTTCCTTTAATTCCAAGCACAACACATCTCTGTTCAAAACTCAGAATTGTTCAGCTGAATTTTTATCGCTACGCAAACTCATAATCCACATTTCAAATACGAACTGAAAGAGAATTCACTTGATTGATAATTCTGTCCTTGTTGGCATTTGTCATTTATAACTCTAAACTTGCTTTCTGTTCATTTTTTTTCTCAGAAACAAGCCCTTTCTTATCACATTATATTTAGAAGCCTCTTTTCTTTCTTTTTTAATTCGACTTTTTCTCTCTCCCCCCAATATGATTTTGCAAACATCATGTTAATCACTTTAAACCCTCTTTCGGTCTTGGCAGTACTGTCACTTGGAGTTAATATGAGAGGCTGCTATTGGCTAATTTGTGAATCACAATACATCTTTATTCTAAAACCATCTCTTTTAAGGTGTTCCAGTTTGAACACAACCTAGTCAGGTTTGGAGAGATCTCATGCCGGTCACTATAGATGTTTTAATCCCTGACCAAAAATGGACTCCAAACAAGGTTTACATATATTAACAGAGATACACTGAACAATCTCTTCCTAGAAGAGTTAAAACAATGGTCAGACTGTATTGATTATTCTAATATATTCGAGTGCATCAAAAATTTACTACTTTAACTCCTTATTTCAGCTTCTAGCATTTGTGATGGATGATCATCTTCGCAATCCACACACAACTTTTTTCCTTTTCAACTTCGATTAACATTTTGCTGCATAACCTTGTTGACAAAATGGTTTCTGTTTGCCTGTCTTTTCTTTTTTTTTAGTTAGTTAATGCTGAATATCAATTAGAAACGATTTATTGTATCCAATTAATTGAATATAAGTTGCTATTGTTACATATTAGGGACCTTACGTCAATGGCAATTAAGTTAGCTAGTGTGAATTTTGACAAGGGCCACACTTAAAGCATGCCGTAATAACTCTAATCTACAAAACAGAGTCGTCCTCAGAGATGGGTAATGTAAAGTTAAGACAAAGGGCAACAAAGAAAACGGTAGACAAAACAGAGAAGCTTTTGAATGATGTCACAATTTTCATAATTTTCAAGCAAGAGAGATAAAGTTTTTCAAATGAATCTTTCTGGAAGCTGTGCGAATGAAACACCGTCACTAATGTAGAAAACTTATAATCTAAGGCAAATGCTACTTTAATGTCTCTGTCCATATGCATCACTCATTTTAATAAATTAAGAAGTTAAGAATGAAATAATTAGTTAAGAGAACATTAGTTCTTTCTTGGGTGAATTCTCTCCAAATAAAACTTTGAAGAAAACTCTTAGCAAACGTCCTTTATTACTTTTCACATTAAAAGGAAGCTTATTGTATAGTAACCATTAAATGAAACTGTGACAATGTACAGAGATGATGGCATGAGGCAAGCATGTATAAATACATATCCAGGAGGTTGGATACTCCACATGACTGTACCAGTGCAATCAATTTGTCCTTTGGATAACATCTATGCTAGTTAATTGTAGAGTTTTAAGCAATTGCTTCTACTTAATGGTCTTTATGTAGAATAAAAGACACACGTATGAAGGCAGCACACAAAAGGCGTATGTATGTATAAATCATTTTGTTATTGAAAATGTTCCACTACTAGATGACGTCTGGAGGTAGTAGATATTTTTGCTGCCAAGAAGGTATGCTAAATGCAAGCGGTTAATATGAACACCGTACAACCACAAAGGTGAAGGAAACATGGACAAAAACATTGCAAGCTATCTACTTTACATCCTGAGTAACTTGTGTAGCAGTTGCTTAAAAAATATCACATTAAATGGTAGTGAGTATAATATCTCCTTATGTTGTATAATATGTTCTCTCTTGTCAGATTGCAACGCAATGACAGATTCATGATCAGATTGATTTGCAATGATCATTAAGTAGAAGCAATTGCTTAAAACTCTACAATTAACTAGCATAGATGTTATCCAAAGGACAAATTGATTGCACTGGTACAGTCATGTGGAGTATCCAACCTCCTGGATAAGCCATTGTAGACGCATTGTAGGAGGACTGGTGTTCAAAGACTTGGAAGCAATTGATTAGATGAGATTCTATAGAGTGGAGTTTAGAAACGTTGATCATCTGAACCATGAGGACTGGAGGCTAAGAAAAGTGATACTAAAAAATATTGGAGAAATTTAGTGTGTTAATGACCAGAAAGAGAATTAAACTCTGCTTGATTGATTCCATAGTCTGTGATAGTATCCATAGGTCCAATCATGCATACTCTGACAAATAGATTATGTTAGAGTCATAGTTCATAATTATAAAGTGTTGTAATCTTGCAGGCCGATAATAATCAAGACAAACACAGTGGTATAGTTAACAAAAAGTGCATTAGCAAAAGTATATTACAGAAAGAGAAAAGTTACTGGCTCTGTAGATGGTTTTGTATTCTTAGAGTTGCTTTTTTTTCGCCGTGGTTTCGTTTGTATGAAAAAAAATTTGACTGACAAGGGTAGGCAACCTTAATAAAGTTTGATGGGATTATCTTCCCTTTACCATTGAAATTTTAACAAGAGGTTGTACAATTTTTGTTTTTCTTTATAATTATAAATATACATTTACTGCTAATATTTATGTTTTGTCTTAGTAATTTTTTTCTTTTAGCATATGTACCACTTTAAGTCGTCGAACTCTCCATCTTGCATCCCTGCCAATTATTTTCACCTCGTTCCATAAAGGGATATGTGTTCCTTTTCTTTCCATATGTGATCAGCTAGTTCTGACTTTTTTACTAGAGGATGTGAACTCCATTTGTCCAGAGAATACGAAACCATCTATGGAGCCAGTAACTTTTTCTCCTTTCTTTTTCCAAGATTGTGACCAGCATGCCTGACGAAGGTTGGAGCCTATATTGACTGAAACATTGCACAAAGATGAGAACAATAGTCTGATCAAAACCAGTAATACAAACAGCCCTCATCTAAAAAATTCAGAACTATATTACAGAAGTACACATAATTCTGGGGGCCATAGATAACACGAATCGCTACTCAATAATGTGTTCAGTGCAAGTATATTTATAGTCTCTGGGCAAGTCCATTATTCCTAAAATGGATAGATCAGCTTACCCCATAACTTAAAGTGAAAGGAAGACTTTCATTGTTATTACTGACAAAATCTCAATGGCGACATACAAACACTAATTCTCACTTTATGGCACATTTGTGAGTTGAATCCTATCCAAAATCTCAACTCTAATTCTCCTTCGCATTTGATGCTTATCAACCTTTTCGCTATAATTCTATGCCTATTGTTCATAGACTGTGTTGCAGACAATGAAGCAATCTCACAGTTTTAATCGTAGATGCTATGTCACCAAATGCTTTTAAGAGCAGACAGATTCTGATGCTGCAAAGCATATTCTTTGGCACTGATGTCTTATTGAAGTGTAGATATTATTATCAGGTACAATGGGTTATATGGTATGATTGATGGTAGATAAACCTTGGGATCAATTTTAATCGCATATGAGTAGCAGATAGTGTATTATTTCACCATATGAAGTCTATAAGATGACATATTCTCCATAACAGCATTTTATTTCTACATGTAATTTTCATTATTTATATTAATAGAATTTTGTTACAACTTTTCATGCGTCAGTATGTTTCTCACCTTTACATGTAACATTTTTATTAAACAACGTCTTTATAAACCAGCCTAGGTGGGTTGAACAGGCTTTCCCCAAAAGAGAAAGTCTCTAGGGAATATTTAATTCACAAGCAGTCCCTTGTTGCATGTATATCCTGTTCAGGGTAGATGACAGTGTTATGTTTTGCAGTTCTTGCATAGAGATCTTGTCGTTCTCCCATATACAGCACCTGATATTTCAAAATGCTTACCCATCCGATATTGACCAGACTCAACACTGCGTAACTTACATGTACAGGGGTGTTTATATGTGTGTCTTTTATCACCTTGTTTGAAGCTTTTCCTCTGTGCCGTATTCATCAATGACCGTTTCATCTAGTGATTGTCGATCATCTTGTTGATTTAACTAAGACGAATAAAACTTTTCATACATGAAAGAGACAAGGGAGGCGTTCACTGAGTTTTCTTCAAGGTTTTATTTAAAGGGAATGAACATAGAAGAGAGAGACTAAAGTTATCATACCTATTTATTTACTTAAACTTTCTAATTAACGAAATGACTGATGAAGACACTGGAATAACATTTACTGAGATTATCATTGTTCTGCATCATTTGCCGTGTCTTGTTCACCGAGAGACTGATTTGAAAATCTTAGTTGTCTCCATTAAAAAAAACGTGACATCATTAGTCACTGTTCTATTTCTGTTTTGTTTATTGCGTTTAACCAGTGCCTTCTGCATCAACCTTACGTCACTCGTCTCTGAGAACAATTCTGCTTACAGATTAAGGTCTATACAATTTTAATTCATTTACAAATATAATAAAGAAGAAAAAGTTGTATGATCATCGTAACTTGCTGAAAAGCGAATAATCGTTTCTCAACCTAGTGTTATGTAACATAATATCAATTTTTTTGTAAGAGGACATTTTTATTGTTATAAAAGATCGTTATTATTTTTGTGTTTTTAAAAGGAAACAGTACAAGTAGACTCATCCTTAGAAAAATCTATTAATCAGCTATGAAAAACCCATGAGTGTCGGAAAGGCTTCTTGTAGCATTTCATAGATACAATAGAATAAATCTGTTTTCACAAATAAATTAGTGTACCTTCTGTTGTGATATCAAAGTAATTTTAAGAAGTAAAAATGTTAATATCTATTCCAAAAACTATGTTGTTCTGAAGTAAGAGACAAGTAGAGAAATGTTGCAATTTAAAAAAAAATAATTTTGTAAGCAGCTGGTTTTGTTGAGGTCACAAACTGAAAATGTTCCAATCTACCAAACTTATTAGCCGGAATAAGTATTTTCTCAAGAAACTTGAACGATTATACACATTTTAGTGTAAAGAACATGCTACAAGGATTGATAGGAAGAAATCGCTAGTCAGAATCAAAACTAGATTTGTATGATGCAATGCTATTTAGGTTTAAACTCGAGAATCAGACTCACTTTATATATTAGGTTTCTTTTTGTGACTGTAGATTTATATAACACTTGGGTAATTATTTAGATTGTGAATCATTTCAGAGATTCTAAGTAAACTCCCCATGAAGTCTGAAAACCAAATTTTTTTCATCCGTGAAATGCTTCACATCTAAAAACCTATTCATAGACTGGGCTTTTTCTACTAATTTTAAGGATGTGGCTGACAAGCAATCATCTTCATCTTTGAATCATTTGCTCACTGCCTCTGCCAGTGGTTCAGTCACCCTGTGAACTGTCTACGACCTTGAAATAAATCGGTTCAGCTCCACTGTCTACACACACTGGCACAGGATGCTTTTTTTTTCTGGAGGGAAAGCATCATAGAAAAATGGGGTATTGTCAGCTCAGTGGAGATGCAGCAAAGAAGCTCAGCACTGATAACTATGTCCTGCTTGACTTTTCAATTTTGGGAACATCTTGTAGCCGGATTGACATCGAAAATCCTGAATTACTAAATTATCTTTAAAAAAATATACATGTAAATATGAATGAAAGAAAAAGATGAAACTTTTTAGTGTGTGTGTGTGTGTGTGTGCGATAAAAATGATTTGAAATATATGAAATCTTTATGAAAAATTGGACATAAGTATGAACAACAACGCTCATTTCAAATGTCCTTTGATGATGCTCCAATGCTTATAAAGTTATGTTTGCTCAGCTGGTAGACGACTGGAATCTAATCAATAGCAACTCGGTTTCAAATCTTACTACATCTACCTATACAGATGATTTGTAGACATAATGAAACACGTCTTTGAATCGGTATATTTTATATATTGTCCTTGTGCAAAAAACACAGGACACAAAATGTTTTCTATTTTAATACTGTTTTTTTAATATGCACTTTTGCTTGCAAGGAGATAATTAGATGGATCTTAAATTTCTATTGTTTTTCGATGTTTTCAAATTTTTATCCTGATTTTTCTCATTATACAGGGTGGCCCATAAGTCGCGCACCAAAGGATTTGAAATAATTCTGATAGTAATAAACGTTATTTATTAAAACCAAACTTAACCAATAAACTGAAATAATAAACATCAGTTCAACTTGTTCGTCAATTGTTAAAGGCATGCCTGAAATTAAAATAAAAAATTTTTAAAGGCAAATCATAACTAAAAAACTGATTGAAATTAAATTTGACAGTTATAGCAACTGATAAATACAAAAAAGTTTTATTACTTTATAAACGAAGATGTATCTTATACCCCAAAAAAGAAAATATATTTTACCCCGCAGATTTTACAGTTTCACATCATTTAATTCTTTGGTGCATGACTTATGGCCCACCCTGTATGCTAAATATTTTTCATGAAACCTATAAAGAATATGTTCCTTACTTCATTCTATACACTTGTTTTTTAAATGATTTAAAAATTTTGCTTCTGAAAAAAGTTATATAGAAGTTTCTGCTTCGAAATTTAAACATTTTCTATATTTAAGACATCACATACAATGAGAAACGTCAAAGTAGCAGGAGGAGGAGGAGGAGAAATACATATGAAGAGAGAGACACACACATATATATACCAATAGGGAGTGAAAAACAACTATTGCTACTACTATTAAATCTGTGACTGTCATGTTATTTGAGGATATATTTTAATACTACATAATAAAACAGATCAAGAATGGGTGGGTTAAAAACTAGGTTTTATTAGTGCTTAGGAGTCCTTTTCGTGTACATTTGTAATCTTTCAAACAAACGCATTTCAGGTGAAACCATTATAATGTACTTATGTGTCAAGTTGAAATTAGTATAACTACCAAAAATTTTGGAAAATGAATTAATAGAAAAATAATTGCCAGAAAATCAAAAGGGGTTTGTGTCGAATAGGAATCATTTAAACTAACGCCTTTCACGTGAAAACATTGTCAGGTCTAAAGTAGTATACATTCCCAAAATTATGGAAAATTAATCTATATAAAAATAATTGCAATAAAACCATAGTGTTTGTGTAGATTAAGAATCATTTAAACCAACGCATTTCAGGTGCAAACATTATTACCTACTTACGTCTAATGGTGAAATCAGTATAAATTTCAAATATTCTGGAAAATGAATACATGGAAAAATAATTACAAGAAAATCATACCGTGCTTGTGTAGATTAGTGATCTTTTAAACCAACACATTTCAGGTGAAAACATTATTACATACTTGTCATGGCGAAATTAGTATAAATGCCAAAAATTATGGAAAATTAGTCAATAGAAAAATAATTTCTCCTGAGAGGGGTAGAAACTTTGTTTTAGTAGTGCTTTGGATGCCTTTAAATTCAGGGCATTCAGTAGCGCTTGGGGGGGGGGGGGCTTCAAGACTTTTATTTTTTTCACTGTTCACTTATGAAATCGTTTTTCCTTTATCTATTATATTTTGCTTAAAAGTAGTACATAAACTTGGTTTTAAAAGAAATGAGTTCCAGGATAATGAGAAATAAAGAAATATGTTAAACACACTTTTTTAGTATTGCTTTGTTATTGATGGCCCCTGGCGATAATCTGAAGCAAACACTAGAGCAATAAATTGTTAATACTATAAACACTCGGTAAATATTATATGTTGCATAAAATAGTGCTCAGTTTCATAGATGTAACAGGTGTGTGTAATAAGGCAGTAGGTTACTTGTAACATGGTAGATGCTGAATCCAAACACAACTGGCCCTGTCGGTGGGGCATTAGAATACGCCGACTGCCCCCCTGCAGAGGGTAAAAGTCCCTCAATGGGGGTCCTGGATATGACCTTAAACTATATCCAGTGGTGAGGCCCCAGGTTGTGGGCTTTGGGGAGTGTGGAGCCACCCTTTAATTACCATTGCTCCCAGGTCCACTCTGACCCGGAGTGGTAGTACCTGTTAGATCCCAACTATGGGTTAAATAGAAACAGACATAAAAACAACAAATATATTCTATTAAAAAAAATTTTCTTCGAAATCTTTGGATTCGGCATTAAATAACCCGAAAAAGGTTGATATGTCATAAAACAAAAACAACCAACCAACCAAACACAACTGGTATGTGTTATAATATAATTTGACTCTTATTAAGTCTTATGTTGAATTGAACAGTGCTCAATACCCTAGATAGAATATACATGAAAGATAGAGTAAGAAAATAGATATACAAAGGAGAAATAGAATTTAAGAAGAGTGATTGAAAGACAGAAGAATAAATTTAATTGTATATGCTTTTCTTAACTATTTTTATGTTTTTTATCCGATTTTAATCATTTTTTTTTTATTACAAAAATCTTTATTCTTTCAACCAAGTTGAATATCAAAATAAAAAATAATTTCAATTTGTTACAGGCATGCAAAAACATATTAATCCTTTTTAATTTAAACTAAAAAATAAAGTAAAATATAATCTGAAAAAAAAATTAAATACAAGTTAGAAAAGAATTTCTTGCAAGGTATAAATACGACTAAACAAAATGTTTTTTATAAAATTTCAAAATAAAGATACAAGATTTAATTTTAAAAAAGATTTTGCAAACTTTGAGATTATTAATATTTATATAGTAATCCCAACCAGATAGTATTCATATTTATATAGTAATCTTAACCAGATAGTATTCATATTTAAATAGTAATCTTAACCAGATAGTATTCATATTTAAATAGTAATCTTAACCAGATATTATTCATATTTAAATAGTAATCTTAACCAGATAGTATTCATATTTAAATAGTAATCTTAACCAGATAGTATTCATATTTATATAGTAATCTTAACCAGATAGTATTCATATTTAAATATTAATCCCAACCAGATAATATTCATATTTATATAGTAGCCTTAACCAGATAGTATTCATATTTAAATAGTAATGTTAACCAGATGGTATCAGCAAAATGATAGCAATTATTTTCTTTAACTCTTTCCTATGAAAAAAAAATGCATTCTTTGAAACTCTGCGGATCAAAGGAATCTTAATATTTATTTTTGAGTATTCTGTCGAATAATAAATTCTTAAGTCTTTAATTGTGTTCTTCCACACATACACACGCACACATGTATATGCATGTGTGTCTATATGTAAATAATTGTCATTGCTTGATTTTTGGTTTTATTTGAATAAAAATTATTTTTTTAAATTATTAACAATAAAAATAATAAAGAATTTTAGTCTGGAATCCATTATAAACCGCGATGTTTATCCTTTAACGTACAAATTTTCTTTTGGATTTCTTGTTTTTCTTCTTTTTTTAAAAAAATTAATATTGAATAAAGTTAAATTTAAGTATAAATCGTGTTCGTTATTTTTCTCCTATTCAATATATATTTACAAAACGTTTTTCATCTTTTTTTCAAAAGGCTCTCATTCATTATCACCAGTCTTACTGCTCAACAAATCTTGCTTGCTTTGCCTATTTGCCATGACGTAATTTTTCAGTTATTAGGCCTTGCTTCTCCGTAGTCGTGGCTCTACTCAGGGAACTGTTGAAGCTAATATTGAGACAAAAAATGTATGCATACATAAACACATACACCACACCACACCAGAATTCTTTTTTATTCAAACCTAAGTGGCAAGGATTAATCTGATTTTGTATTCAAATACTTTTAACTTTTAGGTCTTTTCTTTTTGTTGATAGGGGTACTGTACAATGTTTGGCATAATATCAAAAATATGCGACCAGAATCAGCATATTTTTGCTTGTGTAAATGAAGTTGATCTGTTTTAGAAAAGCAAATGCTTTCTGTTAACCTTGTTTAGAATAACTGAATAATTTTTTTTGAACGAACACAAAATAAAGCGTTAAAAAATCTAAGAAATACGTGATCAAAAACTACTTGTGATTTGAAAAAAAAAAAAAAATGTTTCACCAACACCTGTTTCAAAAATCCTGTCTCATTTTAACTTTCCAATTTTAACTCCATTTCCTGAAGAGAAAAATGATTATTTTAAATATTTGTGGTAGTTTTATGACGTTTTCTTTTTCTCACACCATCAATTTGGTTGTAGCACAAAAAATGTGATTTTCAAAATAACACACACAACGAAATCTCGTTTAAAACATGTGCACCTAAGCCAAATATTATGTTAAATTTGAAATACTTATTATAGTATTATTAAAACGATTTTTTATACCCCCCATGGCAGAAAACAAACAAATGAACCATACACAATGCACTGCATGCAATCATTTTTTCTTTCTTTTTGAATGTGTGTATATATATATATATATATATATATATATATATATATATATATATATATACACACACACACACACACTCCTATAAATTTGGGGGCTTTGTGTATTCATATTAAAACCCCCTTTTTTCTATTTTTATTTCTTTGTTTCTTTGTTATATATAGGTCTTGGAATTGCATTCATCTGCAAAAGATCTAGCTAATTTGCATATTCTTTTGAACATTCATTTTAATTAATTTCCTATTAGTTTTTTTCGATTTTTAGTTAACTATTACGTGTAATTATATTCATGCAGATATTCCACATGATTAATACTTACATAATATTTGCATAAAAAGGTTATAGTAAACACAAACCTCTTTCTATATATATTCATGTATGCGTATATATATTTGTTTTAAAAATTTTGCCTACCAAACTCCTCTGTCAGTTTTGGTCTACAGACATAAATCTTAATATATAAGGTATTAAAACCCATGCGAAACTTTATATTTAGGTTTTAGTAGGGAAAAATCGGAGCAAAAGTGTGAAAATTTAAAAACGTGGAATGTTCTAGTTGAATGTCAAACGATAACATTACGAATATGCATGCATAACGTGATAATTATTGGTTCATATTTTAATTTTTAGTCTTGTAGCAAACATGTCTTCATAGCTCAGGCATTAACGTCAAAGGAAAAAGTAAATCGTAAGCTAAACGTTTTGGTTTCGATTCTTGGTGGTGGCGCAGGAGTCATTTTTTTTTAACTTTTAAAATCATTGCTATATATTGGATTCAATATGATTTTCAT
Organism: Euprymna scolopes; assembly: GCF_053919585.1. Lineage (NCBI taxonomy): Eukaryota > Metazoa > Mollusca > Cephalopoda > Sepiida > Sepiolidae > Euprymna > Euprymna scolopes. Next base: position 64,291,378 of record NC_136506.1, on the reverse strand, counting down.
ATATAATATTTTGATTGCAGAAATTCCCCTCTGGACCAAAATACCGTAGGTTTGCAACAACAGATGCCGCATATAAATTTATTGCATCCACCCTGACAGCCACTATCTTATGTAGCTTACGACCACTATTTCTGCCTCATTCACTTGTGATAATATAATGATAATAAATCCGATGAGCAACATCGTCACAATCACCACATCTACCGCGGAAGAAGTTCTTATTTGTCTCTCTCAATATTTAGTCCTCCCACCACCCCCAGTTGATACTGGGTTAAATTTTCCTACGATATTGTGCTTGCACCGCCATTAACTGGTTATTACATACATATACATAACATAATCTTTCCTTTCTCGATTCAAAAGTAATAAATTATCCCTTCTCAAATTACGCCCATTTTGATTGGCTATTGGCATATTCCGGAATTCACTTCTACAATAATTAAACAAACGTTCCAGAAATTATACAATATGGCGTTGCTCTGCATTAAACATAAATTAAACATATTAACATCGCTAAAAAAAACAACAAAATTAAACATATTAACCGATTGTCGTTGCTTTCTACAGATTACAATCGTGCTGAAAAAAGTTAACATATTAACCGATTAGCGTCGCTCTATACCGAAGACAATGACGTTTTTGTGTGTGTGTGCGTGTGTGTGTGTGTGTATTTTTACATTAGCTCCACCTCCGCAATTTTCTTTAACATGACAACTTATATAGGTTTTTGACTATGCTGATTACGAAAATCGCATTTAAATTTGGCAAAGACAAATAATTTTCGATATTGGGGTTGTCTATTCCTAAAGCCATTCTTAACATGGGGAGGTTGGGAGTGTCTATTCTGAAAGCCGTTCTTAACATGAGGCGGTTGGGGGTTGGCCACCAACAACACTCGTACTTTAATTTTTTTACAAAGGGGGCGGGACTATGTTAATCTGGCAATGCTGGTTAATGGGTCCTGCTAGTATAATGGTAAATACGAAATCTGCATTAATCAAAATATCATATTTAAGCGTATTTTACAACTGGATGGCCTGCTACTATATATATATATATATATATATATATATATATATATGTGTGTATATATATATATATATATATTGTTGGAATTTAAACATTTATTTTTACATGTTTTTAACAGAGTGATTTAATCACTATATGATGAGCTGCACATGCGAGCTAAATTGACCGATTTAATTTCAACTGTAAAGTGCTCAACAATAAGAAACGAGTTTCTTAAACTTAAATATATATATATTTATATATATATATATAAACTTACTTTCAAATAAATAAAATAATAATAAATAACTTATATGCTTACAGACACTAGAGCTTCATGCTTATGCAATCATCAGTGTAGGAAGTGATAAGTACTGCTGTTCGGGAGATTTGAACCCAGCCAAAAAGCTACCTTTGACTCCTTCAGACTACGAATAAAAGGAAATTGATGAGTGTGTCTCAAAAATGCGTATAAACGTATTCACACTTCGAATAGTGATAAAACCTTTATTTATGAACAGAGTGAAATGGAATAGCTTTGAATATAGAAGATAAATGTAATTGAAAAATCATGTTTATAAATGTTTAAATTGCTGGGCATTATTCTCCAGACAATGCTGATAACATGTGAGTACATTTTTTGAAACTTTCTATACGTTTTATATATATATATATATATATATATATATATATATATATATATACAGTTGTGCCCGATATTATTCATACCCCCCCTTGAAAATTGAGTTTATTAGGTGTAACTTTGTTAGAATTTATTGTTTACGTCCATATTGATACATATTCTTAATAAACCTCTTCTGATCATTTTCGTCATTTTAAAATCTCGGGATACTTGTAATAAAAGAAATATACAGCTATTTATAAAATCTGCAATGTTCAAAAATAATCATACCCCCTTATTTTTTCAGTATTAATCGAGTTTCTGACTGTTTGTTTCCTGTTTGATTCTTATTTTGAATGCTTTTATACAACCTTTGATTAATTTCATTTCGTTTTTTGCATTTTTCAGAAATTAAAATGATATCAACTGAAAACCAATAAAAGAATAAAAATTATTAGAATGGGGAAGAAAAAAGAGCTTAGTAATGATCTTAGGGCTAAAATTGCGAATTCACATAAGGATGGTTTAGGTTAAAAGTCAATTTCCAAGAAATTTGAGGTCCCTACAGCAACAGTACAGAGCATCATCAAAAAATTCCAGAGCCACCACACAACAAACAACTTGATTGGTAGAGGAAGGAAAAGGAAACTGTCTGCTAGAGCCACCAGGAATATTGTAAGAAGTGTTAATGCAAATCCAACCACGACTACTAAGGACATTTTAGAAAATCTGGAGTCTTCTGGCATAAAAATATCAAGGCAAACATTGCAAAGGACTCTGCATGAAAATGGTCTGAAAGGAAGAAGACCAAGAAGGACTCCATTGCACACCGGAAGACACCTTGCAGCACGTCTAAAGTTTACTAGGAACCATATGAATTCTCCAGAGTCCGTTTTCTCAAGTATTTTGTGGACTCACGAAACAAAAATTGAATTGTTTGGCCATATGGATGTTTCTTACGTTTGGAGGAAGAAAGGAGAAGCTTACAACCCAAAGAACACCATACCCACGGTGAAACATGGTGGTGGTAGCCTAATGTTTTGGGGCTCCTTTTCGGCTAGTGGTCCAGGTAGTTTGGTCAAGATAGATGGAACCATGAAGAAGGAGCAATATTTGGAGATACTCCAGAAAAACATTAGACAGGATGCGGAGAAGCTCCATTTAGGACCAAACTGGGTCCTTCAGCAGGATAATGATCCAAAACATACTGCCAAAATAGTCAAGAAATGGTTTGAGGATAATCAAATTAATGTTTTGGAATGGCCTAGCCAGAGTCCCGACCTGAACCCTATCGAAAACCTCTGGCACATATTGAAAACTGAGGTTAAAAAGCGGAAACCTAGAAATTTGAGGGATTTGGAGAACTACTGCATTGAAGAATGGTCAAAAATCAGTGTTGATGCTTGTAAAAACCTTGTTGATAAATATCCAAAACGGTTACAGGCAGTTATTAAGAATAAAGGGCATGCTATTGACTATTAGTAAGAGGGGTATGAATAATTTTGAACTAGTGCCATTATTGTTTTTCTTTGTATAATGTTTCAAACTTGCATAATTTATTTATTTGTTGAGTTTAAATTAAATGCTTATGCTTGATTTATTGTTTGAAATCCCTTTAATATTGTCTACCTTCTGGTTTGAGCAATAATCTTATAGAAATCTCAAAGATCCGAGGGGTATGAATAATATCGGGCACAAGTGTATATATATATATATATATATAAACCGACTTTGTGTTTAATAGATTATATATATATTAGTGATGGGATGATTCCAAAATTTTTCCCGATTCCGTTCTAAATTTTCGATTCCGATACGATTCTTGATTCCGATTCTGATTCTTTTAAAATTTATAAATATTTAATTAGAGATCTGTTTTCTTTTAATTTTAAAATTATTACACAAGCCCCGCTAATTTTCGTGTAAAATTTTTTCTCACATGTGTTCCTAGTAATTGATTGAAAATTGTAAGCCACGAAAGATTTATTGATTTTAAAACAAAGCCAGGTTGTATCAGTTCGTCTTTAGTGTACAACATGCTACTTGAAAGTTTTCATAAACAGTTGAAAATAGTCAACGATTGTTAGGTAAAATGAGAAAACGATGTAAGAACAAAACATTGAATGCCCCTTGCTATTGTTACGAACCAATTTCTAAATAATAAGGTTAAGAGAGGGTGAAGGCTTTGTTAACTATTCAGTGCCTTCTCTCTATGAATAAAATGAAAATTTTATTTTAATTATAAAAATTGTTGGGTTATCAAATTAATTTGCTTTGGTGTAAAAAAATAATAAAATAAAATAAATAAATTTGCAGATTAACACTCTCAACAAAATCCCTATTCCAAAATGAAATATTACTTCTATAAGTGATTACGTGTGAAACCCTTAAAAAACTTGACGGGAAGAAAAGCAATCATTTTAGTATTTAGAGTGCAAGATCAGTTTCGAATATAAATTTAACAAAAAATAATCATCATTTCTGGGCCATTATAATTCTTTATGGGTGTTAACTAAATTGTTTCCCACTAACTTAAGTTCGATTAGCAACATCGTAAAACCATGCGTAATCGCTTTAAAAAGTAGACATTCCACCCAAGTTAACGCACATAATTTAATTCTAATAGAAAAAAGATATTTTGGTTTTAATTAATTAAATTCCTAAATAAATTGTTTATATTCATTTTTTTTATATAATTATGGTTTTGTTTTGTTTATTTTACGCAAATAAAAAAGTACATCTTATTTGGATGTTACTATGATCTATAGAGTTTAGTTTTACTAATAGTTTAAAAACAAAGATTTATCATCAGTAGAAGCAATGGAAAATTAAGTTTAAAAAATATTAAAAGAATCGATTTTGGAATCGGACATTAAGCACAAATTTTTTCCGATTAATCATCCCAATACTAATATTATATATAAGTTACTTTGTGTGTTAATTCCTTCCTTATAGGTTCCGAAATGGCTGAGCTTATCGTTTTCAAATTTCACACAAAGGTAATTTATATGTCTGGCAGTGTTCTTAGATCTGTTTTATACAGAAATTCATCCAATAAGTCTCGAAAATTGAAAAAATCAGATCTTAAAAGTAGTCTTTCTCTCTTATAGATAAAAAAAGAAGAATTTTACTGGGGAATATTTTACGTTACACCGGCCAGAGGAAATAATAAAGTCTCAGCAAATTATTTTCGAAAATCAAAAAAAATACAATCTTAAAAATAGTCTTTCTCCCTTATAGATGAAAAAGAATACATTTTTACAGAGGCATGTTTTACGTTACACCGGCCAAAGGAAATAAAATCTTAGCAAATCATTTCTTCTTAAAACAGATTTATTGTCATCTGGAGATATAGCTGAGTGGTAAAGCATTCGACTACAGATCGAATGACCTGTGTTCAAGCCCGGGTGTACCTCACCATTTTAACTTTTTTTTTTTTATTAATGAGTTCAATTTACAATAAAAGAAGAGGTACCATTTAAAATCGCCACCAATCATTTCTTTGTTTGCATATTTTAAAACTAAACATTAATAAGATATAACTTTTCCAGGGCATTCATCATCAAGCCCAAATATCAGCTGACGTGATATTGTAAACAAAGCCAGACGAAATTTGATGAAGGACATTATCATTATTATTTTTTTATTTTTTATTTTCCTTGTGAATTAGTCCACCGGACAGATTATTCCTCATAATATATAATATTCACTAGAGGATTGATTATATAATGATATATATACGCAATCGGCATGAATGAAAATATCATGTTTAAACTTGTACGACTGGGCAAATCCGGGTGGCCAGCTAACATATATATATATATATTCATTCATAATAAAATGTGATTTTTTTAAAAATTTATATATGCGCCAACTTCACATAACTCATTTCCCGGATTTTACTTTATTTTAACACTGTCGTCTTTAACACCTTGACGTATATTTTTTTCGTCTTCACGTTATCCCCCCCCCCCGAGGGGTTAATACCTTTGAAAAGAATATATTCATCGAAAATCTTAGCCTTAAAAAAATTAATTAGTTAATTTTAAAATTGCTCTGTTGTTTTGCTTTTTAATTTTAAATATCCACATGTCCGCTGCATGAGGGAAAGTGAAAGAAAGAGTTCATTTGTGCGCGCCTTTCTTTTCTCCTGATAATGAGAGTAAAGGCAAGGTTTATTCGTATACGCCCTCCTCGACACCAAGGAGACCGCATCATGCATAACATCTCTGTAAGGACAATACAAACATGTATAAATAAAACTTGTATTAATGAGCACGTTGTTTCTAAGCAGTTTCTCTACTCCCAACTGATTTCAATAAAACAGAAAGATATGTAATCTTAATCAATTTGAGTTTTGACAAGATTTGATGTTTTTAAGATGTGTACATTCTTCATCTTCTCTATTCGGTTTTGATGTAGGCAGCACCAGCAACTTCTCATGCCTGCTTTCAATGCCATCCAATCTAAAGGTTTTATGTAGTCATATCTTATGCACTCCAGCTTGGTCTCTCATGCTCTTACATGTCTGGATTATCCAGGCATGGTATAGAGTTGATACACAGGTGGCATGCTGTACATGTCCAAACCACGTGAGATGCCAAGCGTGTAAAGTCTCTATAATCCCACACTACAAAAGTTATGATGAAGTAATCTGCACATTTACCGATGATAATATATTTTTAAACTTGTACGTGACAGATCAACGGACAGGTAATACTTCATGTAGAGATATACGGACGCATCTTCTGTTTGTTTAATGTTAGTTTTTCCATGTTCAGAGGTAAAAGCTCACTCCCTAGTTTTTACAGCTCAGCAGAGCAACTTTCTTCAGATTTCACTCTGGTCTTTACTTGATTCCAAGTATTCCTTGCCCAGCCAACCTTCCTGCAATTCAAGACATGCATGTTTCTGCAACGGTTTACCCAGTAGGACAAATGCTCTACATGAACATACCAGCATAACTGGTTTGTTATTAAGATAACTTCTATGCCGTGCAAATGTAATGATTTCAGCAAATTCTCTAAAAATACTATTCCAACTTAAGTGTGGCAGACTAGCTAACAGACTGACAGACAGATTATCAAATGATCGACGCATGGAAACTAAAAATTTCCAAATTTAGATGGAAATGCTCGTAGTAAGAAAGCTTAACAAAATTCGAAGAAATTGATTTTTTTTTTCTTTTCAAATTTTTCCAAAGCTTAGAACAACTTTTGAAAGATGTATTTTTATAGGCAATACAATATTCAATAGATAAAAATCTTGTTTTGGTTTTCTTTCCAAACTTCCTTTTAATTTAAAATTATTAACAAAGACACAAAAGACTTTTTATGCACTAAACATTTCAACCTTTTCTTTGTTTTCCCGGTAACATAAATAAGCATATTGAATATGGAAACTCAGAATTTGATTTGGAGAATCAATAAATGTATTCTTTTCGACTAAGAACTCAACAAACTATAAGCTTTATAAATCTTACAAAACGTTGTGCTTTTATATCTATTTTGCATTGTTATACTCAAGTTTCTATTTACTTGCATACTCGTGAGGAGGGCAGAGTTAAAGTCGATTTTTAATGTGGGGAAAATGTACGTCTCCGTCGCAAATTGCCTTATTTGGAGTGAATATGAATTTTTACAAAAGGGGGTGGGGGACACTTTGGATTGGAACAAAAAATAAAAATTGCTTCAGAAGGATTTCTCCTCCACTGATAAAGACGGACAAGATGAAGTGTAGTATCAAAACAGATTTATGGTCTTTCTCTGTAAACATTCACAGCAAACACTCGTCTAGCTGCAACAACTGTTAATAATTTCATTTACTCTCTACCAGTGTCTTAAACAAAACAAAAGTTCTATGAGTAAAGTTTCTTTCCTAGAACTATTCGTCTATCGAACACTATATCGCAGGGCCACTCTGCAGCTGACTATAACATGGTCGTTTTCAAATATAATATAAATAAGTTCTTGTTGAACCGTCCTCCTCTTAAATAATCAAACCAACCTAAGTTCCACCATTATCATGGTGTTGTCCTACAGTTTACTCGACACTCATTAGCCCGTACCTTCAAGTTGCACTCGGGCCAAGATAATAACCCTTAGTAAAAACAATACTACATGTTACTCCTTACCAAAAAGCAAACTGAATCAATTAATATTTGTTGTTTTCTTCTCCTTCTTTTCCTACTTTATATTTACACAAAATAAATTCTTAGTTCTGAGACTGAGTTAAATTGATCTTATTAGCTGCATTTTGTAATTAACTGAAAAAGTCTCCCATCTCTTTCTTAGCTTTCTATGTATTTCTCTCGTTCTCTCTCACTCTATTGATTCAAATACTTAATAAGTAGTTTTGTCTCAGTAAGTATTTAGAGAAAGAATGACTATTTTCAGCATTGCCATTGTAATTTGTCATCTAATTTACAGATGTGTTTGTGGTGCATAGAGATACTGTGTGCACCACAAACACATCTGTAAGTTAGATGACATACTAATAGGTCTCTTTGCTTCAGTATTATTTCTTATAGATAATGTTTGAAAATATTAATATCACGTGTTTTGTCAATATACATATCATCAGCGAAATTTGAAACCACAACCTAAGTTTGGAGCCTGAAGCTCTGCCAATGAGCCAATCCCCACTAATAATAAATCTATCGCCTTTTTTATAGATGTTATTTATTAGTTTATTTAGTTTTCAGATACATTTGAATGGAAAGCATTCTAAATGCTAATCGAGAATAATTTTCTCTCACTAATGTGATGTTCGCTTCAGCCGTGCTGATGGGTTGTATAACGATAATTATAATTGTTGACACACACATATATATATATATATATATATATATATATATATATATATATATATATATATATATATATATAATATATATATATATATATGTCGCTCCCCATCTGAGGACATTATCGAGGGAAGATTATTTCTGTTTAAATGTATCATAAACCTATATAAACAAATAAATGATATACTTATGGATGTAACGGGATTTTGTGTTATTTGGATTATTCAGACTATTTTTCTTATCTTGAACGTTATTTTCACATTGTTTCAGTTGATGTAACCTCCGATCTTCTTCAGATGTACCTTGACAAATTCTGGGACCTTTTTTGTCGAACTCTAGAATTTGAACAAAACCCTCTATTTAATCGACAGGATTAGCATTCTCTCATTCCGTTAGCCATGACCAGGTTTACCCACAATCCTATACTTGCAATAGTTAGCCTAAGTAATTCACAATTGTATTTTGTCATCTGCACTAAGGATTGAATCTTCAACCTCCAGGAGAGTGTAACTTCCACTAAATGTTAACAAATACTTTATCTACTGTACCATCGATCCTTGCGGACAATTTTAGTGTGAATTTTGGAAGACTTAAACTTATTCTTGTTTTTAGATGTCCAGTCCAAATAATATGAATTATCAAACCTAGTAAAAAATTCAAAAACATAGTAACGGGAATTATTTTTAGTTATGCAAGATGTTACAGTTTATGAATTGTTGAATAAATATTTATAGTGACCCATTGACATTTTATATGGGTATTTGTGCCTTTCACAATTTTTCTTTCTGTCAATAGCATTTCTGTACATTTTATAGACCCGTTTTGTTTACGTGGAACAATCAGATATATTCATGTTATTATCGAATCTTTCCAACGTATATTTATCAGAAACCTTAAATTTTCTTGGAGTGAATAATGACCATGTATTATTGAAAAAAGAATTGTGAAAAAATTAGAAAAGACCTACATCGAGACATTTTTGAGTAACCATTTGTAATTTATAGGTAAAGCTATTCCTGATTTTATTTTAGTTTAGATGTAAAGTATCTGTTATTTCATAATAACTTACAAAAATATGTTTTTATATAAAAAAAATGTTTATTCTCTAAATGTTTATTCTTATTATATGGTATCTTAACTGGAGTTAAAAATGCACTATGAAATTAATAATCAATTTCAGGAGTTATTTTATAAATTAAAAAATATAAAGAAAAAGGGCGGACGTACACGGATGCTATCCCTGTAGCGAAATACGAAGCAGCTCCGATGTTATATGTTATTCGACTGAGGGAGAAGTTATTATTTTTACAAGGAAAGAATTTTTGCGTGCGTGACCTTTTTTTTTTTTTTTTGCTTGAAATTTGCGCATGATTTTTGTTATTATGATTTTATCTGATTTTTTTTTTGCCAGAGTTTATATAATTATTAACAAAAAAAAATTACTGAAAGTCAAAATGGAATCCGCGCTATTTTTAAATATTATTTTCAAGTTTAATTACGTTCACGGGACTGTAAACTATTAACAAAATTTTGTAGATCTGCTTACTGATGTTTGCACCAACAATATTGGAGCCTACTGGTCTCGTATTAAAAGAAAACTGAAATATATAGGAGAAATGAAATGGTTTTATGTCGATGAGGCCATGTATAGAGAGGCTTATAACATGAAAAGTGAAAAAATATTAGATAATTTTGAAACATTTTTAGAGCATGTTCATGAAAAATATGGTAATTAAAAAAAATCCCTATAAGCTTTGGGGAAAAAAACATGTCTTGAACAATTGTTCTCGTCGAGTAGTTTTTATTTTATTCAAGAAAAAGTACTTATACACTTATTGAGCCGTGTTGAAATAATGACATTATTTAGAAAGCCATTCTTAACATGGGGATGGGAGGGTGTTGTGTACCTATTCTTTACTTTCACCTAACAATTTAATAAAGACAGGTATCATAAAACTTTAATTAAACTTGAAAATACTATTTAAAAATAGTGCGTGTACTTTCACCTAACAATTTAATAAGAACAGGTATCGTAAAACTTTAATTAAACTTGAAAGTACTATTTAAAAATAGCGCAGATCAATAAGTGCACTAGCACCAAATAACATTTCACTGTGTTTCGATCTACGACATTCCATGAGGTGCGTACTCGCTAAAGCTTTTTGTTTATCGCCACAAGTGCTCATTTTGACTTTCACCAATTTTCCTTTAAAAAACAATTAGAAACTCTTCAAACATTGGTCGAGGCACTTAAGCCATTAAAAAAAATAACGATAACATAAGTGCATAAGCACTATTTTTTTTTTGTTTTGTTTGTTTGTTTTGCTTTGCTTTGCTTTGCTTTCATGTTGTTTGTTTGTTAAATCCAGCCAAGAAAAAGATAAATAAAAATAACAGAAGAATACAAAAACAATAAGAAGAAAAGGGTATCGTAAAACTTTAATTCAACTTGAAAATAATATTTTAAAATAGGGCGGAATTTATTTTGACTTTCCCCTATTTTCCCGCGGCAAAAAAAAAAAAAAAAATATCCCTAAAAAAAACAACAAAAAAAAACAGATAAAATCATAATAACAAAAGTCAGTGAAGCTTAGTAGGTCCTGCAGACAAGCCTCGTTCTGACATTCGGAAAGTTTAGGTTAACAACCGGTGAAGCTACTGAAAAGTAACCCTTTTGAATGGAGATGGATATAAACAATATTTTTAAAATTAATTTCTTAATTTTACTTAAAAACAAAATGTAAACATATAAACAAAATATTTTAGAAAATAATTTCCTAATTTTAAATAAAAATTGATTATAAAGAATTTTTTTTAAAAAATAATTATTGAAAAATTTTGCAGTGTTTACATAGCTGGTTCTTTGGGATAATAGGGGCGCATAAAACCTCCTTTCCAAAACGAAAAAAGCTTTAGTGTTTTTACTATTTTAAAGCGCTTTTTTTCTTTTTTTTTTAAGTTTGAAACACAAGTAGTGGTTAGTTAACTTAGAACAACAAGGGCGCATGGCAGAAATTCTTCAGGATTTAAATGTATTGTAATGCTTTTATGGTGGTCGAAGAACGTTTTTCAGCTGTCATATTACTTCCTATTTGTTTGCCTCCCCACAAGGGCAGAGTTAGACACATGGTTGGTTTTTAATATAGAGAAGCATTTATTATTAAAAAACGAAATGATGAAATATAAAAGCAAAGTAAGCTAAAAGTAAAAAAAAAAATTCTTTTAATTCAAAGAATTAAAAAAAGAAAAAAATTCATTAAGATAAATAAAGATTACCCTTAAAGTAGTTTATAAAATTCTTGTACATCATATTAAATACGTTATGAAAAGTTCTATGACGTTTTTATCAAATTTTTGACTGCATTAATCTCACTTCAAACAAACAGTTCAACTTAAAAATATAAGAGAAGCGTAATAAAAGAACCGTAAATCTAAGGTATTTTTAACCATACGATTCCGATTCCCCCCCCCCCCAAATTACATGATTCTTATGGTTAACGATTCCGATTAATCGCCTCCCTACTAGTTAAAATATTCAAAAGTTATATATTTAAATATTAAAAAATATTCAAATAGCATTTAATAGTCTGTTATAAGCTAGTAAAAGTTACATATTGAAGAGACATTCAGTTAGTTTTTAATTACATAGTTAATTCGTGTCAGACCCTTTATTTTTGGAATGATAAATTTGTGGCCCTAAAGAAAACAACACTACAGCTTTATTTTAAAACTTTCATTGAAAAAAATCAATTCAAGTAACTTGATTATGTAGTAGAGCTGACATCTATTCAATGTAGCCGCCTGGACCCGTATCACCACCTTGATACGGGTCCAGAACTGGGAGCATGCCTTTCCCACAAGTGCCACCGGGAGCTCGGCAAATACTCAGCAGATGCCGGCGATCAGGCTGGTTTTGATGTTGTGGGAAGTCATGTTGGTGATGTTCTCAACGAATGCCCAAACAAAGTAGTCTAGCGGGTTCAGATCGATGGAGGAGAGAGGCCAGTGAAAGAAGGGTACAAAGGGTGGCACTCCTTTTGAAGCCAAACTTGGATCTCTTTGAACTTGCAGGCCAGCGCTGAGTTCTGCTGCTACACCTAGAGTCTGCCAGCAGCCACCTGATTGCATCAGGGGATCACCAAACTCTTAGGCACATCCAGGTACACTTGGACATTGACTTTTAATCTTACTTTGAAGATATGAGGTGGCATGATATGGCCCTCACTTAAAACCACACCAAACACCATAACCATGGCTGGAAACTTTGTTTCCATCACCCTGGGCACGTCTCTGTTATTCATGGCAATCTAGCGATGTATTTTGAGGGTGCTCGCAATAGTCCTGTTGTCATGACTTTTCAGGACTTAAAAAATATATTGAATTTAGTAAAATTTTATTTAGACTTTTTTCAGATTATTATGCATAAATATTTATGATAAAATAATTATTAAATAAAATGTTTTAATTAATTTTTTTTTAATATTAAAATTTATTTTCTTTTGGAGGTTGGAGCTCTTTTTAAAACTAAATCGCCCTCAGTATTTTCTTTAATTTTCTATTTTTGAATGGTTATTATCAAGATGCCTAAGATGTAATCCCCTCATGTCAGACGTTATTTCTCGTTCTCACGTAAGACTCGATGCTACTTTTTTTCTTTTATTGCATAAACGCTTTAAAAAAATAAAATCACTAACAACTTAGCCAGCTAGGTAGAAAAATCGATTTTGCCCTTTTAAAAACAATAGTAAATAAGGTGGTATCCGCGACGGAATAGGAACTCTGAATCCCCTAACTGCATCCTCAGTAATTACTGCCTTCCATAGTTGTTGTCATCTCACCACATTTTGGCCAACTAAGCATCTGGCTGGCTTTGGGTAGGATTGAAACCGCTATCTTCGGGAAATGTTGGGAAACAACAACTAAAAAAAGATGAGGATTATAGTCTGCAATAATAAATGAATAAATAATACAAATTACTCATCTCAATAATGCATTCCAATTAATTAAATAAGACAGTAAATAAGTATAAATATATTTTTTTTTAATATTATGCGGCATGTAGTCTCGTTTTTGAACTTAATAAACGCTTTAAAATAATTGAAACCACTAACAACTTAGCCAGTTAGATAGAAAACGAACACTTAGAAAATCGATATTATTTTTTTTTTAAACAACAGTAAACAAGTAAAATATATATTTTTAAATGTTATGGGGTATAGTATCTTTTAAAAACAATATCTCCTGCAAGGACGGTTATAAAATGTGTTTTCAATCGATATTTATTCAATAATGGACGATTTTTCTACCTAGCAAAAATGGACGAGTTTTCCGAGCACCACCAAAAACATACTTTAAAAGTAGTTTAAACTCAAATAAATTTATTCAGGTATGTGGAAGAGTCTTGCCTGTGGCAACATTTATTTGTTGAGTATTTGTTTATTATTTCTTTTCTTTTTCTGTTAATTACAGTAGTAAATGTCCCAAACCAATTCTTCTTTTTGGTGTAGTGTATAAGTTTAAATGTAGATATAATTTCTTTTTTAATTAAGAAAATCTTCAGAATGTTTTCTCTTTATGTGTCTCATTCAAGATTTTGATGAACTCAACGGAGATTTTTATCTATATTTTTCACTTGCGTACAAAGAGAAGTGCCATAAACTTTAATTATTTCAGAAGAAGTCGATGGGAGACACCGCCAATGTACAGCTGGCACCAATGAAATTATAAAAAACCTTCCAGAGTATTTAAAACCTAATAATCAAGTGAACTCCCTCGGGTGGAGGCATGTAGTCATTTAGTAAATAGATCCTTAATGTTTGCAAAAGGAATAGGCAAGTTATCTCGCTGATAACTGACCAATAAATAAAAGAAATTAAAGGCTTCGAATCAATGTTAAATTTGTAAATGAGATTTATAACCCGTTCTGTGCCCCACCCCCTCAGTCTTATGTTGCAAATGAACAACTTTAATAAAAAACAACAACAACTTGTGCTTGTTTAATTTTTTATTGCCCCCCCCCAAAAAAAACCCTGAAATAATCTGTTTTGAATCGAAAATTCCGATACCCCCAAAAGTTCCGATTCCTGATTCCCATTAATCGTCTCAACCCTAATATATATGTGTGTGCGTGTGTGTGTATATATATATGTATATCTATACAATACTATAGGCGAATGAACCCTTTTTCAGGGTCAACGGCCAACTAGCACCGTGTGTTTGTGTGTATGTATGTGTGTGTTGTGGTGGAGAGGGCTCCTGTAATCCCTGGTGAAGGTAAACTTTCTAGGAGAAGCAAATCTCTGATTTAAAAAACCATAAAGCGGGAGACCAGTACCCACATAAGGCTGGTCTGCAGTTTAACTTATTGCTGGCTATCTTGCTCTTGCTTGTTACTGGATCTCAACATTTTGATTGCGAGAGAGAGACTTAGCTGTCGTACAAAGCTAAGACTCTGTAAGATCATTTGTGTATAGATACTCCCTCAGGCATTTGTCTATAAAAATGGTCCTGTGGCGATGGAAAAGTTGTGACGTGTGGAGGCTGGAAATGCTGGAAGCATGTAATAATTGATTTCAATGACTGTATTCAGTGTCATGCCTGCTTGAGCGTGTGAATTCACCGGTCGGTAGAACTAAAAACAAAAGTCATTTTTGGGCTCATGGACTTTAAGTGTCTGAGGGAGTGGCACTCGTCTGACAAGACGTTGCAATCATCATCTATACAAAGATTTGTATGGAGTGCCAATATACATGTGAATCTATGTATTTACATACATATATACATAAAACATTTATTCACCTTAATATTTGCATTAATTATATGCAAACACACTGTTTACATGCACTAATTGAACTGTGTATTTATGTTACACATTATGGATTATTGTAATTGTATTTTACACATATATATCCACATTAACAATTGTTTCTATTACAGATACGTACATCCACATTTCCAATTGCTGTATTACACACACTTTTGCACACACACATTTATTCTTTAATATTCCTGTTATATAATCACAAATCGAAGCAGAATTTGCATAAAAAGAGACTCAAAACCAGTAAAAGGAATAAATTGCCTGTTATAAAGTCAAAAACAAACAAAATGTTTAAAGAAATGAAACAAATATTTTTTTTCTACGTTAATTTTGTTCCTGAAAGAACTGGAATCCTGAAGAAGATTTTCATTTGAAACGATGGCCGTACAGATTTTTTCTCAACGAGCAATAATTACGCGGCACTTTGAAGAGAGTACAAATATTAAGAAAAAAAAAACGCCTTTAGCAAAAAAAAAAAACAATGCACTCAAAGAGTGCAAACATGTGCAAAAGCTCAACAATAGTTCTTTACAACTAATTTAATGAGTTAGCTTTAAAGTCTGTTCTTCAAATCCCTGGTTTTTCTGTCTTACGGACAATCAACAAAATTTTCATGTTAATGCCAAAACAGAATATATGTTTATTTATAGAAATATTTCTGGCTACATATATGAATACATCTTTCAGCTATAATCTGATATAGGCAAAGATTCCTTAGACACAAATCTTAAAAACTTGATGCTGTGAATGATTTTTAAAAAAATTGGCGAAATTATAAACCTTTCCTTACATTATGGATAAAAAAAGTGACTTGTGTTGAATTAATTTTTTATAAGAGGTTTTATTTTTCCAGCATTAAATGTTCGGAAAAGTGTTGATATGCCATAAAATGGACAAACTAAACGAATCAGTGGATAGTTTAAAAATTATAATGTGACTTTGTATTAAATAAGACACAAAAGTTTTGACCGGCTGTCATAGGAAAGAAAGTTCTTTCATCAGCTGTTCAAGACGAGAACTAATCAAATTTCTAATTAAGGGCAAAGTTCGAACTGGATAATATTTGATTCTCTCATTGGTCATAAAAGGTCAAACGTTATTGTTATCTGAGCTGCTTATAGAAAAAGAGAAATCAG
This sequence comes from Euprymna scolopes, assembly GCF_053919585.1. NCBI lineage: Eukaryota > Metazoa > Mollusca > Cephalopoda > Sepiida > Sepiolidae > Euprymna > Euprymna scolopes. The sequence goes on along the minus strand of NC_136506.1, from coordinate 64,274,987 downwards.
ATTTATGATAGAATGACAGAAATCAGAAACAATACGTGAAGGGGGGGGGGTCTGATTTGAACTAAGGACAGGGGGCAATATTTCTCACTCTATGGTTTAGACAGATAAGGTTAGAAGAAGAAACTGATTAAGTTTGTAAAGTGAACTATGGTGGATTTAGCTTGTTTGTCAGGGGCTAAGAAAGCAAGACCCTAATACTCTGAGAGAGGAGACGAGTTGGTGAATAAGACAGGAGGTGGCACTGGAACGAAACCAATCTTGCATGGTCAATAGCTTTGTGTCTTATTAATTATTTTGAAATCCTTTTCTTTAACTTGCCATGGACTGCGAGGCTCAGAGTGCCAAGTTCGAGATGTGAAAGACATTGTATTACTTTTCTAATACCCTTGCGAAAAAATATGGATCCATACCCCCATTCTTCTAACTATAGGTAAAATAATAGGATAGATTAGATGTTAAAGATGGCTTTGAGAAAAAAAAAACTTAAATATTCCTCGGTTTGAGAATAGTTATGCTTGGAAAATCCTTTATTTTAAATGATTTTAATTAATCGCAATTTGTAATTAACTCATCGAATGATCCATTTTTTATTAAATTTCTTTCTATCACTTTCACCCTCTCTCCTTGTATGCTGTTTGATTCCACCCCCACTTCACTCTTATTTTATCTCTCTCTTTCTATTTATTAATGGCCAAAGGTAGTAAAGACAGTGAAAAATAAAAGATAGAAATGGTCCATTATAAATAAAATCGAATATCACCAGGATTTCTCGTAATATTACTTAACTCGTAGCTGTAGCAAAACAAAGAGACTATTTGTTATTTTGTGTTTTTATTTCATATCAAATCGGCAATTTACATCAAGTTCAGTAGGGATCATATTTTGTCATAGTTTCCTATAATAAGCATCTCTTCCTTTATGGATTCAATAGAATCTGTCATTGATATGACAACAGACTACATTCGGTGAAATAAATAAACACGTAAGTTTACATTTCAATGTTAAAAAAATTATTTTAACAAAAATCAAAGTTAACTTTAGCATATCATTCCCAAAAGCAGTGACGTAACATCGTGTGATCCACACAAGTTAGCCATCGTCCACTTTGACGACAGAACCAGCTGCTTGCCTCTCTAAAGTCATAAAAGCAGGCAATTTTTTTGTTTTCCTCTCTCACTTGGTAGTTGTAACAAAGATGCTGATGACTAGGGTTGTGACAACAGCATATTCTTTTTATTCTCGAGTATATATCCGACACAGTTAGACAACCGAGGACCACATTAGTCTATATAAAAACATATAAGATATTAACAGATATATACTCAAGAGTCAAAACAATGAAAAGAATATTCTGTTGTCACAGCCCTACCTAATGACCTATTACTTACCTAAGTGCAGTGGAATTACTTTTAGGTTGAGAAAGGATAACAACAAAATAATAATCCAACAACCTTGTTGCTTAATGACTCATGTTCCTTGATATTTTATTTTCTTAAGGCATCAGTTTTAAATTACCAATTGCCTGCTGGTGAACATAGATAAAGCTTAACGCAATGCAACCAAATCCAATCAGATCTTCCTCTCATTGTTGCAACTTACTGTACATGTATCTATAGTTTAACATTTAACTTCCAATTGAATTTTCTATTCTTTTATGCAATCTAAAATTTGTGGGGAAAATTACCGATTCTAAACATATTTTAACACTATTACATGTAAATATAGCCATTGTTGACTGATTTGCTGAAATTTTAATTTCTGGCAAATTAAAGTTTATAAATCGAAATTAATATTTTAAAATGACAGCATGAAATATATTAGAGATTTGCACCATTAATCAATATTTGAAAATAGTAAAACGTTGAGGCATAAAAATATTAAGTGTCTAGTTTTGGTATTAATACCTCTTCAGTGTGCGAAATTGATGTTCTCACTAACAATCGACACCAACCATATTCTTGTATTCTTTACAGATAATGAATTGTGAAAAGGGAGCCCATTAATCTGTGATAATAGGCTTTAAATATTATTGACTAGAAATATTCTGCTGTCTGGCACGAAACTACAGCCATGATGCAATCAATATTATTGATTGATAAAAGGAGAAAATTTCTGTTTGTGATCAACATTTATTTGATCAGCAAAGGTTTACAAGATCAAGTCTTTGTCAAAAACGAAACCCTCCAAAAATAAATTTGTGCAACATTTTGCACACCTGTGTTCCAGAAGTTTTCAGATGTTTCCTCGCATCTATTTAAGAGGTTTAGTCTATCAGTCACACTGAGAAAGAAGAGGAGAAGGGAATAGAATAAGAAGAGGAAGAAGAATATTAGTGATAGGTAAGGGGGAGAAAGAAGCAAGAAGTTTGGAAAAGAGAGAGATAGATACAAAATATAATTTTCAATAATTATTTTTACTTTTGTGTGCAACCATTATGAATGTGGTGTTTTTAGATCAGTGAGATATCTGTGCTCATTAGTCTTCTGATCTCTGCTTTCTAGTCTTTATTATTCTACTAGTGTGTATGTATGACCGTAATTTCACCTTTATCAACCTATGATCGGGTAAAAGTTTTAATTTATGTGAAAGTCTTAATGTTTGAGTGCAAGTGAATCAGGGCTCTGTATTGAGTCCGTATTTTTTATAATCTGTGTCTTGGAGACATTGTCCAGGGAGTTATGCACAGATTATCCAGAGGAGATGCTGATGAGTTAGCATTTATCTGTGAAACAATGTAAGGTTTACTTATCACATTCAAAACTTTGAGGAATTCTATGGAAAGTAAAGGCCTTAAACTGAATGCCGCAAACAGAAAAGTGTTGATCAGTGATTATAGCGTTGAAAATCTTCTGGAATGAGGAAAAGGCTGCAACATTTTTTGCGGTACTTACAAGTATTGGATACACAAGAAGTGCAATAGAATTACTGGTAGGTTGAGTGAGAATAATCAGTTTGTGTGTAAGACAGTGGCAGCTCGTGGCTAAGATTAGTGGAAGTGCTGCTTCAGAAAAGTTTTCCCTATTGTTTTAATATTGTGTAAAAGGAAAAGAAATATATACAAAATTTATACTCTACATAAACATAGTTTTATTTACAAGCACGTTTTTGTTATGAGCAAAATTTTAATTTTAAAACATATTTTTGTAAATAAAACTGTTATTAAATTTAAAAAAACTTTTTTTTTTAAATAGTAAAACTTCGAACCTTTCCCTCGTGGTGATGCAAGTAAACCAGCAAGTCTATTAAATAAAAAAAAGTGATAAAAAGTAAGTTATAAAACAATTGCTAACTAAAATGTATCCTAAATTTTAGAAATTTTTCACTTGTTTGCTTACAGAAAAAAATAGTAAACTTTTTTATTCTGCAATGTTTACCAGATTTAAATGTATACTTTTAATTAAAAAAGGTTTGTTTTTTTTGTTTTTTACATAGGCATCATCACTTATCAAGGCCAAGAGGCCACTCGAGGATAAGGGTTAAAGAGTTTACAGTAGAAATTGGACAATATAGTAACCGTTAATAATGAAGATTCGGTAAATTTGTTAACTTATATGGAACGGCTCATCAAAAACTTGTTTACGTTAGACTTGAAGACAACCATATTGTAGTCAGCTGGAAAGTAGAACAACGGAAGACAATTCCATAGGCGTGCAGTTCTAAGAAAGAAGCTTTTTTCATGGAATCTACGCTTAGGTTTAGGCAAAGATAGTGGGGGAAACTAGTGATAGTGTTTTCTGGTAGACGAGTGTTTCTTGTGAAAGTTTAGCGAGGGGGTACCATAGATTGAATCTCAGTCGAACACTTTCCATGAAAATAACAATACAGCAGAGACAAACTCGCAACATCTCTTCTGTGAGAAAGAGGTTGCAGGGAAAAGAATAGGACATCCCCCACAAAGCTACGAAGTCTATTTCAAACTCTATCAAGGCAGGATAAGTCCTTTCTAGCAGCTCCTGCCCAGATGTGGCAACAGTACTCAATCCTTGGACGTAGCTGGCTCTTATATAGATAGAGAATTGCATTAGCAGTGAGATATTTACTGGGTCGATAGAAGGATCCCACCATTCGCAACAGATTTCATGAATGTGTTCCATTTAAGATCAGGAGTAAATGTCAAGCCCAGAAGCTTGTCAAAACATGAAGCCTCCCCAAGATGAGAGCCATTCATTTCAATTGATGCCAGATAGGGATCAGAGCATTGATGATGCAAAGATAAAAGCTTGGTTTTAGATACATTAAATGTAACAAGCCACCTCTTTCCCCATTGTACCACTGGAGACAGAATCAGAGAGAACTTGGTTATTGACGGTCTTAGAGGTGCTACCATAGTGTCATCAGCATAAATGTCTACATATGATGTGAGGATGTGATTTGAAAGATCATTAATATAGATCAGGAAGAGAGTAGGGCCCAGGATTGACCCCTGATGCACTCCAGTATTAATGCAAAGAGCTTCTGATTTCTGCCCATCAACCACTACTCTTATGAACCTATCAGAGAGAAATGGTTTAATAATTGAGAAGACATTTCCAGCTACGGTATAGCTGGAGATCTTGTGAAGTAAACCTTTATGCCGTACTCTATCAAAGGCCTTTGATATGTCAAGAGCAATTGCCCTAGAAAGGTAGCCTCCGTCGAGAGATTCGCTAATCCTATGAGATATAACTGTAAGCACATCTGCTGTAGATCTAGTAGAACGGAAACCATATTGCGTGTCACTAAACAGATTATTTTTGTTAAGATGGTTGATTACTTCTCTATTTAACACAGATTCCAGCAACTTACTAATGATGCACAGGAAACTTATTGGCCTATACTGTAAGGGAGATGAGTGATCACCTGAATTCTTAAATACAGGATATACTGATGAGATTTTCCAGGGTGACGGGAAGCAATTCTCCTTAAGACAATGTTTAAATAATTTTGTAAGGATGGGCGCAAGTTCTGGTTGAAGTTTTTTGAGTACTATAATTCGAATACTGTCAGGGCCGGTTGCTTTACTGGAATCAAGATTTTTGATTAGCTTGGCAACCTCACGTACATATATTTGTATATCACATAGCATGTTTTCTGATACAGGAGGAAATATTGGAGGTTGGCAGCCTTGGTCGCAAAGGTTAGAATTAGCTGCAAAGTTCTTGGCAAAGAGTTTGGCTTTGTCTGATGCTGACGAGATTACCTCAGGTCCATTGATGAGAGTTGAGATAGAGCACACGCTTCTGTTCAAGATTCTGTTTGCTATTTGCCAAAACTGGTGGGAACCAAGCCGCTGCTCAGCTACTTTGGACTTGATGGACTGAGCATACAACTCTCTTGCATTCGTTATTACTTTTTTACAGTGGTGGTTGGCAGTTCTGAAAGCGGCTTTAGTCTCAGTACATCTATTACGTTGGAAGCAATGGAAAAAGTGATTTCTATGCGCAATGGCAGTAGCACATTCCGGAGAGAACCACGGCTGGCTGTTAGGTTTTTGCTGGAATTTTTTCGAGCGTATGAAACGGTCTATACCTACAATTAATCATTCTGTCAGGTCTGATACTATAGCGGACACATCCTTTTTAAACATGGAATGCAGAGGTAGATCTGATATAAATGTGCAGAAGCTATCCCATTTAGCCATAGAGTATTGATATACTGTACGATGGAGAGGTACATTTGGGGACTTATTACATTTCATTTTTATCTTAACTGATACAACTGAGTGGTCAGAAGATCCAAGTGAAGACAGAACAGAAGCTGAACACAGTTCAGGGCAAGTTGTGAGAAAGAAGTCTAGGAGACTTGCATACTGACCGTCAGTATCGGGAACATGGGTGGGTTCATGATCAATCTGAGTGAGGTCATAAGCAATGGAGATATCATGACATAACCTTCCCTTATCATCGGTCTTATTTGAGTGAGTTAACCATTCCACATTGTGAAAATTGAAGTCTCCACAGACATGAATATTTGCTGAAGGATAAGCAGATAGGGCGTGGTCAATTTTTATCAGATATGCTGTTGTAGGGACGATAGAGAGCAAATATAAATGCAGTAGTTTGAACTAGTGCAAGTTCTACACATTATACGTTTACGTCTATTAGCAAGTTAAATGGCAAAACGAAAAGTGTGCATATTTAAAAAGAAACCAAAAAAAAAACAGTTGTCTTTATAAGCACATTTTGTTATATGTACATCTTTAATTTAAAAAAAAAACTTCTGTGAATAAAACTCTTTTTAAATAGTAAAATGTTTTTAAAAATATTTATTTCTTTGGTCAAAGCCTTTAGATCGTCTTTATCCAATATACGGTTAAGCTTAGCGGTATTTCATCAACTAATAATATTATTTTATGGTAAATAGCAAAAACTAAATTTAGTAGAATTCGGCTCTGAATTCTACACTTTATACCACATTCAAGAATATAAGCACAGTATTATGCAGCGTTAAAAGGAAACACTGCATTTCACCAACATCAGAGACAAGGAACGGCAGTTCTCCACCAGCCTCTGTGCCGCTGCCTATTTGAAGCTTATGCACAAGATCACACAATGAAATAGGCCTAAGTCTGAATCTCATAACACGTTTTTTTTTTTTAGATTTATTTTTACATGAATTTGGTGATTAAACTTCAGGATTTTATAATGAACACATAAAAAGAAATAATAATAAAATAATAATAATATAATAATAATAATAATAATAATAATAACTAGTGGGACCTGTGGAAATTCCAGAGCGGCATCTTTCATATGTAATATATTCCTGCTGAGCATTCTGTGGGCGTTCAGCAAGAATGAAGACACCACCATATTATTCTAGCCCTTTTGTTAAAATTGTATCGACCACCCCTTACTAAAATAATAAATTTATATATTGTCTGGGCTGATTATTTCATTACAAACACACCAATCAAATAACTCACACTTCAACATTTTTTTTTATAATTCTTGGATATGTTACTAATTTTGACAATCATTTTTCACAATTTAGTCTACATTATCACCCACCCCTTACTAAAATAAGAACTTTAATGCAGTGTGTCGGCTGATTATTTCATTAAAAACCAATCAATTAATTCACATTTCATCATTTTTCATAATTCTTGGATATGTTACTAATTTCGACAATCATTTTTTATAATTTTAACCGACATTATTGCCCCCCCCCCTTACTAAAATAATAACTTTGTGATATTGTCTGGGCTGATTATTTCATTACAAACACACAAATCAAATAACTCACATTTGATAATTTTTCACAATTCTTGGATATGTTACTAATTTCGGCAATCATTTTTATTATTTTAACCCATATTATACTCCCCTTGCTAAAATAATAACTTTGATATGTTACCTGGACTGATTATTTCATTAAAAACACACCAATCCATTAACTCACATTTCATAATTTTTCATAATTTTTGGATATGTTACTAATTTCGACAATCATTTTTCATAATTTTGACCAAAATTAGCGCCCGCCCTCTTTTTACTAAAATAATAACTTCGATATATTGTCTGGGCTGATTATTTCATTACAAACACACCAATAAATTAACTAACATTCCATCATTTTTTCATAATCCTAGGATATGTTACTAATTTCGACAATTATTTTTCATAATTTAAACAAACATTATTGCTCACCCCCTTACTAAAATAAGAACTTTTATATATTTCCTGGGCTGATTATTTCATTACACACGCACCAATCAATCGCATTTCATCATTTTTCATAATTCTGGGATATGTTACTAATTTCGACAATCATTTTTTCATAACTTTTACCTAAATTATCGCCCCCCCCCTTACTAAAACAATAACTTTTATATATAGCCTGGACTGATTTCATAACAAATACATCAATCAATCCTGGGTATTCTCATAGTATATATGTTCCACTTATCTTGTCCAATCCCGGGTGATGCCGCATATTCTACTAGTGTATATCTTCCACCTATCTCATTTGATCCCGGGCGATGCTGGGTATTCTGCTACTATATGTTCCTCCACTTATCTCATTCAATCCTGGGCGATGCTGGGTATTCTACTAGTATATATTTGCACTTATCTCATCCAATGCCGGGACTAACTTCATGTCAGCCACCCCACTGTTAAACATATACATGAAATAATTTAATGTCTAAATCATAAACTGTTTCAGCAATTTACGGGACTGGCTGCATCTCCCCCGCCCCTGCCCCACTGTTAAAAAGATACATTAAATAAAGTAATGTTTAATGCGTAAACAATTTCAGCCATTTCCGGGGCTGATTTCATATCCCCCACTCCACTATTAAAAATATACTTGAAATAAAGTAATGTTTAAATCATGAACTGTTTCAGCAGCTTTTCGAAATTAATACATAAAAACATTAACACGGTTAAGGATTAGGCAACCATATTTCAACATGAATTTCTGAGTGTAGCATCAGTCTCAGCATTCAAGTGACTTTAATCCACACTCTCCTTAAGAAGAGTTTTTGCAATTATTGCCATGAAGATATTAAGGACGAAAATATGAACTCAGGATTACTTGATATATTTACGTTATTATTGGGATGTTACAAATAAGACCCTAGCATGTACTGATCTATTTACATGATTTTTGGAATCAGTAGTACATCCATGTGATTTTTGGAATATGACATCTTATGTCAATGTGGTACATCATAAATATATTATATGCATCTTTTTTAACAGAATATAATGACGTCATCACTGGAAGTAAACACATTAGACTATCATTCCCCCCTACTCGAAAAGAAGGGATAGATTATGCCTGGGATCTCATTAAACACTAAGCAAATCCATTAACTCACATTTAGTATAATCTAATAGTTTAGTATAATACGATAGCGTGTCTGTTCTTAAATCTCAACCAATGAAATTTGCCGGAAAGCGTGATACACGAAAGAACACACATGCTATCGTATTAATATATAGATAATAATAATAATAATAATAATAATAATAATAATAATAATAATAATAATAATAATAACAATCATAAAACGGAATTATTATTTTATATTTTATCGATAATATTGAGCAGTATTGACAGAAATAACTTGGGGTGCTGCATTCCACGGTTCCATCCACACAAGATTGTAAGACAACAGGACTAATACAAACTCAAATATGAAGATAATAATGGAAGTGATAAAGATCAACTTGAGAAAAAAAGAGATAAGTAAAGACCTGGCCAAAGATAGGTTGGCTTTAAAGTCAATTTGTAAAAGCCGTTCAACACGTGTCAGTATGTAAAACGGATGTTGAACCGAATTATGATGATGATTATTCTTAATTTTTATCACTTGTAGTAAGGATTGAACTTTTAACCTTCAGAAGATTCACTCAGAACTGATTTGTAACCTTTATGGTATGACTAATGTGGACAGTTCCAGTGTGAATTCTTGAGTCCCTTAATCCTAATCTTGTCTGGATGGGTAGTATTAGTACTTATTATAGAATTATACAAAGGTCGAATGGAGGTTACCTTGGCTGAAACAACCAAGATGGAATAATATTTTGAAAGATCATAATATCTATCAATCCTCATCTTTAAAATTTCGCAACACTATAATACTTGCTTTGGAATTTATATATAGCAATATAACACATTTAAAACTAGATTAGAGTTAAAGCTCCCAAAATTCATACTAAAATTGTCCACATGGACACGTGGCGTAACGGATAAAGGTGTTAAGTAAAAAGTCAGTTCTAAGTGGCAATCTTCTGGCGATACTGAGAAAGAATGAAATAAAGTTTACTTAAGATTTCTACTCAGTCATAGCTGACGGAACGAGAACAATCTTTCTATGGAAGTCGCTCCAGACATGACACGATACCATTTGTTTAATGAGTTAACAAAAAATACTTCAAGGTCAAAAACCAACCAACAATAAGTGTGAGATGGATAGAAAACAGCAATTCTTCTCCATTTGTCGTGCTTCTGTCAGCCAGATTACAAGTCTTAAATAAATTTTATTCTATTCTTTAATCTACCCTTTTGGATCAAATAAAGGATTCAGTTTGAAATTCTGTATAGATTGTCGTGTTTGACAAGATGCACCTGAAGTCAGGGATTACATTAATTGAAACGTTAGAATATCATCCAAGATAAGAATAACAGTTCGAATAATGCAAGTTATAATACTTGTTTGTATGTATAACATAGTTTTCTACTTAACCTATTAGCGGCCGAGATGTAAATGTAGATTTTTTTGGACGTCCCATTAATGGAATGCTGGCAGGTAATGGATTAATATTAGACTATATAATCTATTTCTGAGCTTCATATAATACGTTTATGAATGCAGAAAATCCTTTTTTTCTTCTTCCTGTTAAGATTTTCTGCTAGCATAAATATTCATGGATAAAATATTTGTATTTTTTAAAAGACAGAATAAAAGTCCAGTTATTTTTGGAATATCCGTGACTCATGTGCTAGAAAATCAGCCGTACAATTCTTTGAATGAATCCGTTTAATAAGCAGAAAGTGAAAATATACTTCTTAAATCTACTCATTCGTAATGATTGCCAATGTCCGATGATGACATGTGATTGGTTGATTCCATTGATTTATTGGTCAATCACTTTTCTCGGCTGTTAGCATATTAAAGAGATTTTGTTGAGTTTTTGGTTTTGATTTTGATTTTCTTTGTTTTTGATTTGTGTATCAAATTATTTGATGTCAAGTTGTTTCGACAGCAAAAAAATTGATATCGATCAGAATTGACATCAAATGGATTCGTCTACATATGTGCATACGTCACTACTTAGAGATTGTGAATGTGTATATCTACTCTTTTTCGTTTTCTTTGTTTCATTATAGCTCGATTAACTCTTAAAACTACCTAACACATGCAAACATGCAAAACGGACATTAAACCAAAGATGATGATGATGATGATGAGTTTTTGAAGTCAATTACCCCCTTCATAATGGTAAAACTTGGTTTCTTTAAGGGATACATAGATATTCAAATATTTTTTTCAAGAGCTTCTCAAAGCATTGAAGAATCGTAGATTTCCTTTCAGCAATGAACCACTTGATTTTCTTGTGAACTCTTGGCTTTGTCAGATCTCGGGACGAGAATTCATCTGGTCTGGTGAAGTATCCAACTTCATGTTGTTACTTGTACTATCACTAGGAGAAAATGCACCGTTTTTTTTTTCATATGAGCTGGTGTGTAGCCATGCTGAGCAGATTTTATTTGGGTTTCAAATACGACGTTATTTTGAATATTTGGCCAAAGTTTATTTGTACGCTTCGGTTGTTTTGACAAATCCCTGTACAGGGAGATCAAAGACATTTGAGATGATGTCTAGTGAATATTAAACATTTCTTGTGTGTGTGTGTGTGTGTGTGTGTGTGTGTGTGTGTGTGTGTGTGTGTGTGGTTTAAATGAATGAAATGAACTCTAACTTAATCTTGTGTCATGATGAAAATAGTCTTCATTTATGAAGAATCTACTAAAGTAGGTAGAAGTGGCTTGGGGAAGTAATGAATTACGGAAAGAAGAGAGTATAAAGTCGAAAGAAAGAGATGAGTGGGTATTATAATGTTTTTTCTTTTTAACTTTTAACAAAGTTAGAAGATTGGAAGAGAAGAGTAGTTGAGAGAGAATAAGGAGAACAGGCAATGCGAAAAATATAGCTTGCAACATTTGGCTTACATGTTCTAAACGTTGCATTCTGTAGAAAATCATTTTTTTTTATAACCAAATTGAAGGAGAAACGTTATAAAACGGACACAAATATTTAAAATTGTGAATGTCTCTAATAATGTTTGTCTTCAGGAAATGGAGTTAAAATTGGAAAGTAAAGACGAAATAAGATTTTCAAATCGGGTGTCGGCTACACTTTCTACTTTTCGAATCACAAACAATTTTTAATCACATATTTCTTAGATTCTTTAACGTTTTATTTCGTGTTTGTTCAAAGAGATTTTATTATCCAGTTATTTTAAACAAGGTTAACTTGAAACATTTGCTTTCGTAAAACAGATAAACTTTATACATGCATACAGTATCCATTAAAAGTGTTTAAAAACATTTTAATCCTTATCATTAGAGTTGAAGTGAAAAAAGAAATTGTGATATACATACCAGCCGGATTTAAAAAGATTTGATTCAAATAGTATTGCATCTGACACATAGATATTTAATTTTGCCTAACCTGTTTGTTTTCCTTCCATTATGTTCTTTATATTAACAAAATTAGTTTGTTTGAAGAAATAATTATTCTGGCTAGGAAGATTGTTAAAATGGCTTATGATTGTCAATATACCAGAATTTTCATTTCGATACGATACTAGTATATTAAAAACAAAAACAATTTCTCTGTTACTTTTGATACCACAGAAAAATACTATAATAACATAATTTGTAACTGATTCTAAATACTACATGGCTTCTGATGACTTCTAAATAATTTGATTGTACCAAATTTTCACTCAAGATTTGATTTTGCTCATGGCTTGTAGTATTTAGCCACATATACATAAACATATAGACAAGTCACAGAACTGTAAATTAGACAGAAAACAGACTTACATTTGTTTTACGGTATATCAACTATTTATGGGTTGTTTAATGCTGAATAAAGTTGTCAAATGAAATCATATAGGTAACCTAATTATTTTATATTCTTAGAAAACATCGCATAAACGTTATTCTTGTAAAATATTACTCTTAGAAAGAAAATTTACAGCAAGAGTGGAGACATTGCTATTGGAAAATATTATTCTTTGGTATTAATCTTCTTTATTCCCAAACTGATTGATCTTAAGTCATCGCCTTCTAGTATCTATTTGAAAGGAAAATAAAAAGTAAAATTTTGATTTTCAGAAAAACCTGATAAATAATACGGTTAAGGATAAAATTATAGGTATGACGTAACCAGCCAATTGACTGGATCAGGGCTTTTGTCTTGCCAAAAAAGATTGTCGCAATTCACCAAGCTACAGCCACCGGGACCTCATCCGAAGGCATCATGGATATCCACCCACGGGTGGACCGGGTTTTGGAGAGGGGTGTCGGGGTGGGGGTGGGGGGTTCGGAGAGGGTTAGTGAATTTATTGCCCTGCTGACAAATGAGAATAGAAAAAAAAGACGTTCAGGAGTTAAAAATCCGACCAGGAGAGACCACAGAAGTAACCCAACGAAACGATTATAAAACAAACAAATAAAAGAACTTGAATAGTAAACCATGAAGATATGAAAAATCAATATCATATCAAAAATATATCATCATAATTTTTATATAACGTTTATGTCAAGCATATAAATAATATGCATAATTTATACAGCGTTTGTATCAAATGTATAAATAACGTACATAATTTTATACAGCTTTTGTATTAAATGTTTAAACATACCTAATATCTTCAAAATCAAATACAACAAAACATTGAAATATCTGTACTATTGAGGACGCCACCCCAAATTATTATAAAACCAGGTTTAATTCTTATCCTATTTGTTCCTACATTTTTTATTACATTTTCACCCCAAACAAGACACAGTGCCACTTTGATGGAGGGGGCTACTAACAGGGACATAAGTTGCAGGGATATTATGTACAGAGTTGAGCAGCAAGATGTCTGTTTACATTACACTTGAATTTCTGCATGTCAGCGCAGTTGGGGAAGCAGGAACCCGGAAAGGAATTCCAAAGTCTAGCAGTTCTCGGGAAGAAGCTATTAGAGTAGAAGGATTTTTGACATCTGAGGATCTCTACTTGCTGCTTGTCAGGTTTGTCAGGGGTATTTACGTCAAGGAGTATAAGGGCTTGTAGTTCGTTGGAGCATCCACCATGAAAATACTTGTAAAAAAGGCAGATTCAACATTTCGTCGATGAGACAGAGTTTGGAGCTTAGATGACAAGTTGGAGACATATTAGGTTGGCAACTCTCTTTTGAACCCTGTCTACGAGTGAGACTAATAGCAAATGCACCAGCCCAAATGTGACAATAATACTCTATATATGGGCGAATTGTGGCCTTATAGAGGTATTGGATTCTTTCAGGTGTAAGTTACATTCTAGCAAGGTAGAGAGAGCCACCTTCCTCGCAGCAGACGAGGCAATACCCTCGGTGTATCTGTTTCAACTCATGTTCCCTGTGGATATTAAGCCAAGGAGTTTGAAAGATGTACTTTCAGGTCATGTATCTTTAGCCACAGCTATTTGTGGTTGAGAAGTTTTCTTGTAATTATTAAAGGAAACGAGCTTAGTCTTTGCAGCGTTGAACGTTACTATCCATTTTTGTCCCCATTCCATTACAGATTGAAGATCTTCCTCTCGGGTTTCTGCCATTACCTTGGATATGTGTTTATTCGTTTTTTCATACCTGTTATAAAGCGTGGTGTCGTCAGCAAATATGCCCATATCAAAGGCAATTTTATCAGGAAGATCATTTATGAATATCAGGCATAATAAAGGTCCAAGGATCGACCCCTGAGGTACACCCACATATATTGTTTTGACGTACGATCATTGAGGACAACCTGGATTCTTCTCTTATTTTAGAAGGATTTAATTATGTTAAGTATTCGTCATGTAATACCATAGGATCAGATTTTCATGAAAAGACCATTGTGCCATACCCTGTCAAAAGCCTTAGATATATCTAGGGCTACTGTCCTCCTCTTCCCTACCTTATCTACTGCATGGTATATACGTTCAGAGATTACAGTTAGAATATCTGCAGCAGAACAGGCTTGCCTAAATCCATATTTATGGTCGGACAGTAGTTTAGCAACTGTAAGGTGGTGAACTAGAGCTTGATTAATTATCAACTCAAATATTTGAACGAAAAGAGAGAGGAGGTTAATGGGGCGATAATTTAATGGGCCAGTTCTTTCGCCAGAATTCATGTAAACGGGTATCATACAAGCAGTTTTCTAACGGCCAGGGAAGCAAGATTCGTTAAGGCATTTGTTGAAAAGTTGGAAGAGAACTGGAGTAACCTCAGCGGAGCACATTTTTTTTTATAACCATTTTACATTTCCTTTATTTTACATTGAACTTTTTGAATATCCAGGTGTACCCGCAGGTGAACTTGTGTCCTTTTACGTCATGATTGATGTCAACATGCCATATCAGACTCTGCTCATTTGTATGCCAAGTATGGTTGAAACACTAACCCTATTACTGCTTGTCTAAAATGAATAGATAAACCATGCATGTTTTGGAAAAGTTAAGTTTATATTAATTATTCACACTTACTCATCACTTTAAATTTTCACACAACAGAATATAAACTACATAAGTCTCACTAAGGTATACATTGATGCTTTCACTGTAGTCATGTGATCCACGGATCACTGATCGATGGTAGTCCAGAACCTACAAGAATGTAGTACCGCCTGTTGCTTTGTATGGCTTCAAGTGCTAATTGTCAAAGAAGGAAGCACAAAGAAGATTATCAGTCGTGAAGACTGATTTTGTGTTGGATTTCCCCTTGATAAGGTCTATTAGTTCTATTTCTGCAGGTATTTGTAACTTATAATGATAATGCTTTTTGTATTTATTCAGCATCCTCCCGTGAGTATGTGCTATTAATAAATATCTAATGAATTGGACCATTTCTTTGGGTTTTCCTTCACTCAACGCTACATATTTTATGAAGCAGTGTAGGTTAATGCCTCACATTGACGGTAAAATATCACAGTGTTTTTGTTAATGCAAGGATTCCCTTGCACACACACACACACACACACACACACACACACACACACACACACACACACACACACACACACACACACACACACACACTAATTGCTGGTTCCTCCTTGTAAAACATTCCTAGCAATAACTTGTTTTGAAACCATCACTGTAAGGAATGTTCATTTCCTTCTTCCATGTATCTAAAACCAAACGTAATGAACAATTCTTTTTAAGAAATTCTCACCTGTATAATAAAGAACACATTTACATGAGATATTTCCCTGCAGGCTGCAACATAGTCGTCTTCAAGTCTAATGTCAACAAATACTTGTTGATCTGTTGTTCAATAATAAAATTTTGTCTATTCCATTCATCGTTTTCTATCCTGTTATAGTATTGTTTATTATCCAACTGATACTCTAATTGACCTTCAGCTTCGAGTGTCTTTTGAACTTGGTATGTAGTAACTGGGTTGTATAAAAATGTCAATTACAAACACATATCATTGCAAACGTGTATCCTCCTCACAAGTTCTAGATTGGACTTGTGTTCAATTAATAAGAAATTATTTTCATTTCGATACGATACTAGTATATTAAAAACAAATGGTTTTTCCTTCACACATTAAAAAAGGGTTGATATGCCACAAAATTAATTGCATGTGAAAGTGTGCTTTATAATAAAGAGCAATGTGTACATTTGCTTACAGATATATTCTTCCCTCTCATTACGAAAGTAGAAAACGTGCTAGACGAAACCATTTTAGCGTTTAGGGGAAGAAAGAGAGCAAATAGCAAGTCAGACAACCCCTTCCCTACTTTACCGCGTAAAATCAATATAGAACGGAAGCACATGAGACATTTTCTTTTTATTCTTTTCTTTTTATACCGATTTATACGTTTGTTTTCCTTTTTTAAAACTTCCTAGTTCAAGAAATGTTCTTTCTTACCTTTTAACTTCACCAATTGAGATGTTATTTATATGAATATTAGCGCGAATACTGGAGAAGCATATTTTGTTCTTTCTGTTATTTGTGAGGGTGTACACTAGTTAATATAGTCTACTTAAATTATCAGCATAGTGACAAGGCGTCAGTGACCCACAGGAGGAGGGGACAACTCAACATGTCTTCTCCTCGCTCTATGCGCAAACATTCTATTTTTCCTTTTCTAATCAATTTTGCGATCGTGAAATACTTTCAGCACCTGCTACCGTTTTTACACCTTCTCCACCACCACCCCAACCTTACACCGATGTTATTTATTTTATTGTGTGTTTGCCGAACAATCTATTTTGATCGGAGGGGTTGTGGTTATGAGTGTCAGCGACGGTTGGAGAAACCTTTCTGCCAGGATTTTGAGGCTCTTTGGAAGGCATCAACAAAAAGGGGGAAAAAAAGGAGAAATTTAATTAAATTAAAAAAAAAAAAAAGAAAACGATATAAAAGTTTGAAAGCGCCCCTTTTTGCAAGATAATTACATTATCATGAAAATAGAAAGTTGCTTTTATGGAGGAGAAATATTGTCTTTCCGGTAGAAATCCCCCCTCCACGTGTGTGTGTGTGTGTGTGTGTGTGTGTGTGTGTGTGTGTGTGTGTGTGTGTGTGTGGAGATGTATTTATTTCACACTCATAGTATTTTATTCATATGTTTATGTAGCACGTCTTACACGTATTTTATTGAATATCGGAAGTATGCCAAATAATTTATCATGGACAGATATGTATTTTTCAGAAAAAAAATAGTTTAAGAGATTTTTTTTTTCCTTGGAATAAAAAGGATATGATGAAGGCAAAATGTTGATGAAATGAAATTCACAAAATATTAATAAATAGCAAGACCCATGTACCGGCATGTTCTGGTAGAATTATGACATAAAGCCAGAACAGATTCAGTAAAGGATTCCCATCTCGTATAAAAAAAAAACATTAAACTACGGTTGTTAATGAGGGTCATTGCCGGCTCTGGAAAATAGCAGGCACCAGCAGTTATGGCCGAAATGAAATCATCTGGCTTCTACTGTCGGGCATTGCCTCGCAGTGACAGCTAACAGAAGCCACCGGCTGTAATTGTCATCACTGATAGTTATTGATGAATAGTGTTGGTTTGGGCGATTACTTATATGTACTGGCGTTCGCTGGTGGGCACTGGCTGCCTTTGCAATTGGAACTCACTGGCAGCCATGATCAGTGCCAGCTGCCATTGGAATGCTCCTAATTGAAATAATCTTTCTTGATGATGAACTGCCGCATACTGGCATCCACTAGGTGTCACTGGATACCTGTTGCAGGGATTGATGGTCACTAGCAGCTGCTTCTGTATTGAAGCATTCCCTGATGCTTACTGATGGACCTTGGCTGCCTTTATAACTGTCACTGTCAGTTCCCTGTGCAAAGTGGCGATCAATGGTGGCCATGAGCAATAGCAGCCTCCATTGGACTGATCCAAAATGAAATTAAGGCAGTTATTTGTGTTTACTGGCGAGCACCAGTTTCCTCTACAATTATCGATCATGACCAGTGTTGGGCCTCATTGGACTGCTCTGAAATTAATCTAATAACTGTGGTTACTGTCACGGGTGGGTAAATCGCTTGTCCTCAAATGTTGGGCACCGTCATCCATGGTGGTCATTGCTTTTTTAAAGTGGTTACTGTCACTTCATGGCATGGGCGGTCATAGGTGTTTGTAGGCTGTTACTGCTTTATTGAGGAATACATACCGTGCTATTTTTTAGATTTGACGTTCCAAATAAATGGAACTGTGTGCGATATAATGATAATATTGTTACAATATCTTTTTATTAAATTGTCAAGTGAAAGAACCGAATAGTCCTAAAAATCCATTTTTGTATTACACATAGGCACATTTGTAACAAAATAGACCTGTTATTTTTTTTTTTTAGCAAAAAGTAAAAATGAAGATGGATAATTTTGTAAATTGTTAGGTGAAAGAACAGGTGAATCAAAATACGACTGTACTGATGTCAGGTGAAAACCTCAGTTTGATGTAAAAACGGTCCAATTACCAAACCGGACTCCTTGTTTTCATTTAAAATACATGATAAAATTGGCATGAAAAAAAAAATATGTGAAACTTTTGTACACAATTAAGCAATTCTTGATTATAGTTTGCATATAATAAAAAATTCTACTTATGTACTGTTTAATTTTTTTGTTGTTGAAAATGTGTTTTATTATTAGAAACCATATATTACTTGTGTGTAAACACTTCTTGTTTATTTAAAAAAATATTTAAAGCAAAAGAACCTTTGGTATAAATAAAAAGACACTTAAACATGGCTGTCAGGCATTTTAAAATAAAATATGGAGCCCGGTTTAGTAAGTGTAAAATTAGTACATCAGTACGCAGATTTCAACTGACACCGGTATGAGTAGGCTATGCTTCTTATTTGCCAAATACTAATAATAACAATAAATAATGCATGTAGTATTATTAATAGTAACACAAATAACAATAATGATGATAATAATAATAGTAGTAATAAGAGTAGCAATATCTAAGCAATTTATGCAGGATTGTTTGTGTCTATAAAAGTTAGATAACAATAACAACAAACAAAAAACAAGAACAATGCTACGATATCTGTTTATAAAAGCGTTAAGTGAAGGTACCGAAGTGTCATAAAAATCATTGTTACCCAACTAAGCATCTTTCAATAAATGAAACTGTTTTAATTTTGTTTTTAATAAAATAAAAAAAAGATGTGAAAGTAACGAGCAGGTAAGAACCGCTTTCCCCCTAATAGTAGCTTTAAAATAAGAATACTGGTAATAGCAATAAATAATAGAATAATAAAACTATAGGGACTGCCAAAATTCACCACAGAATTACCCCACCTTATATGTAACACGATGTAACTTTATTATAAATTAATATTATCAGTATAACTTGTATACCATTTAAAAGAAGGGCAAAATAAACCAGTAATAGACGAGTAATAATTAAAAAAAAAATTTTTTCATCGAACGAGAATAATGAAATTGCGAGACGAAAATCGTGTTTACATAATTGGCGCTTTAAAATAACATTCCTATGTACGAGTAGTACATTCCGAACGTGAAAACATACCCATGTTTAATAAATCTAGCAAAAATCAACTAATGGTCAGATTTTCGTGAAATTTTCAATATTTATCCATTTTAGAATGAAATTACATATAAAATGCAGTTTCCGTAAAATATATGAGGAGAAATATTTTTTAGTGCGTGTCCCCTCCCCCAATATTTATTTTTTCGAAATGCGAACAAAATATATTTAAATCTATCGACATTTCTATTTATTATGAAACATGAAAGAGTTCAAATAAGTAAAAAATATTAATTTCTTTTAAGTTTAAATACACGTACTGAACAAAAATTTACCTTGAAGTTGCAATTAAAAAATACTATAAATTTAATATTATTATGTTTTGTTTTTTAAATAGCGTTTTTTTGCTTTTTTTTCGAATTGATGTATACTATAATCAGTTGAATTGCCAAGAAAAAGAAACATTAATTAATTTTTAAAAGATTAAAACGATTAAAATTCCATTATTTCAAAATGTTTCGTTACAACATAGATTTTTAATTATTTGTGTTTAAATTTTTTCTTAAAGATTAAGTTTTTACATAAACATGGTTCTTGTCAGCTATTTTATCGCTAGATTAGAACCGATTTGAAAATATTATTGCACAAATATTAAGCATTTTGTAGGCCCCCCTCATGTTTTGTTTGTCTCTTTTTACCGAACAAAATATGGAAGCCCGTAGGTAACCAAAAGAACATTCAGTAGAACCGTATTTCATATTTAATATACAAATGTTTATAATATTATTAATCATTAAACTGTGTAAATCTTAAAACCTAACAAAATTATAACAAAGATTAATTAATTAATTAATAATTAATTAATTAATAATTATTAATTGCAGTTTAAAGAATATAAACAAAGGTTTTAAAAAATCATTAAGTCGCTTCTGCCTTTCCATAGTTCGTATAGTTAACACAAGTCTGACGTCACGGAAACATGCGCTCCGTTTTTCACATTGTTTTGGGGATACCTATAAAACTAATAACAATAACAGCAAAAGTATTAGTAATAATATATTTTGTGTGAATCTGAAATCCAATTTTCTGTTGTGTAAGTTAAATAATTAATGTGAAGGATTGTTTTATAGTGAAAAAAAACATTTAAAAAATAGACAGAAAAGTTGCAGTATGATCTGTATCGGAAGCTACACTGAGAAACGTTTTTGTTATGTTTGGAAATATGAACCGCTAATCTTAAGAACGACTAGTCCTAACGTTAGCGTGTTTATCCAACTGGTGATTGCTGGCTATTTAGTGATTCCGCTAAACTAAGAATTAAACAAGAGAGTTCATCATTTTCTAGACTTGCACTAACGTAATATATGTGAAACTAATGCATCTATGAAGTAAAATAATTTCCAAGTGGCATGTGGCTTAGTATAACTTTGAAAAAAAAAACCCTGATGATTTGGGGGTTTTGTGGGAGGACTAAATTTAAAGAGGGGGAAAGATTTGCTACTACTTATGTTGGATTACAAAGCTGAGAGAGTTAGGCAAGGAGGGAAAATTATATTTTTAAAACTGACGAAATGTGCGTAATGTTGCTAGAGAACACGTTGCAGTATTAGCTTAGAATGGTGAGCGTGAAAGATTTGCAAAGGAATGTCCTCTAGTTACCTATAGTGTCGATAGTTAAGGTGGAAACGTTATCATTTTATTATACATAGAGATTTTAAAAAAATCACATTTAATTTAATCGGAATTATTAGCGCATCAAAAGTTCTTAATTGACGAAATTTCCTCTCATAAATAAATATTCGCATTAGATTGATGTAGTCCTATAAATTCTCATCCTGATAATATTATTAAAATATTTATTAAAATTTCACTATACTAATCCCCTCCTAATGCAAAAACATTGTATATTTTTACTGACAAAATTGCTGTGTCAAACATATAATTACTTACTCTTAATATATCCAGGTTTGAGATATTCAAAAGTAGGAACTAATGAACTCAACGAGGTTGTTAGATAGTGCTCAATAAGAAAAGAAAAATAATTTTATTCATTAGAAGTTTCATTTGGTCGCTACAAACAGCCATCCGTTTCAGTCAATTAGACGTCATCATGCAACCCTGACCCATCCGACGCTAAAGAATACAGAGAAAAATGAGCTCTTAAAAAAAAAAAAACACAAAGGTTATAAGTTGTGAGCTCTCTAAAAATTAAGGATAAAAATGGAAAAGTCGTATTTCGACCAAAATCGGTCAACTTTTATCAACAGCTGCACATATAGAGAATTTAAATTTGAAGTTATTAAATTAGGACGTATTTCACTAGAACAGCAAATCGTGTTAGTGTTTGGCGGTTGATTTACATCGGTTGAACATTGAGTTTCCTTAAGGATATCTGTTGATAAGCTAATTTTTGTGTGTCGAAAGGAGTTTGCGTAAGTATATTCACTGATCAACTAATTGTCGTGTGTTAGAGAAAGTTGAAAGGTTGGGGGGAGTGATTTCATAAAACAGAAATAAGGAATAGAAATAGAGAGACTAGTTAATAACAAATTGAATTTATGTGGCCGTTAAGAGGGGCCATATACAGACAGTCGATATGGCGAAAAACAGAAGAAAGATGGAGATTAGGAGTGGGAAGAGACGGAGAGAGAGAAACTGGTCACATTTCTCTGATAAAGTATAAATCCCTAAGCGTACATAGACTCAAACAAACATACGTACACATATACTTACATTCATACATATATGTACGTTGTATGTAGATTGTAAGTAAATAATTAAAAAATATTAAATTTATAAAAATAAGTTATTAGTTAATGGATAATATTTAAATTTACGATCAATGATCGTTATAGAGTTATTATGAGAATTTTAAAATTTAATCGGGGTACATGTAAACGCACATACACATACGAATAATAAAATGCGTACACGTACGCATTTTATTATTCCTATTATTATCAAAATTATTAAAGTAATCAACAATATTATCAAATTAATATATGCGTTATGTAAGGTGTTAATTTTACCTGTGATTAATTGAGTTAATAGTGATTAAAATTATATTAATGTAGCGGAGTGTAAACTATCCATCAAAATAAGTAACTTCTTAGTTATGACTTTCGCTATTTGGTACATATTAGATTAAAAGCACAGGGAGAATAAATAAATATTATTTAACTTAATGTTTATAATATCCTTGGTTTTTTTAGACCTGTATATATAAATTGGAGTGGGGGGGCGTTTCGGGTTTAGTTCATGGATTTGAAAATTCAAGAGTGGAAGATTTATACCATACTAGATAAATAATGGTAAACTAAACGTATACGCATGCATATGATAAACATACATGTACACAAACACCTACAGACATATAAAAATAGGAGGATAAATAAAAATACAATAGAATCATTAAATGCATTAGTTTTGATGATCTGCAAACAATATTAGATCTAAAACATTTTTCTCCTTCCCAGCTCATACATATACATACATGTAGTTATATAAATATTGAAACATAAACTTAAGGGGAGGAAAAGTACAGAAGTTATATACTGGTAGATACACATATATAACGTGAAAGTTAATTAGATTAAGTTAGAGGGAGAGATGGGTATAGTTATGGGTATGTTTACAATGTAGTTGAAAAAACATAGATATAGACATGTGTTGACATAAAATTTGTACAGAATTCACAGAATACATACGTATAACATATAAAATAGATTGGTAGGATACATATACATAACAAATATGAAGGAGTAATATATAGTTTCTCATTAAGGCATAGGTAGCAAGGTGAATTTATATACGTACAAGTGTTTGCTCTCTTACGGATATTCCAATTTACAATTGGTGATGATCCCTGTTCAATAAATTCATTAAAGTATGTAGATCGTGATGTTCTGTCTGTATATTTTGGATTTTCAAAGGAGTATATATATATATATATATATATATATATATATATATATATATATATATATATTCATAAAAGTTGTGGTAATGTTTGACCAATTTTCTAAAAAGGTCGAAATATGACTTCTCCATTTTTTTATCCTTCTTTTTATAGAGAGCTTTGTGTTTTTTGTTTGTTTGTTTTTTGTTTGTTTTTTGAGAGCTTATTGTTTCTTTATTCTTTAGCATCAGATGGTTCAGGGTCACCTGATAAAGTCTCATTAACTGAAATAGATGACTGTTTGTAGCGACCAAATGTAACTGTTTACCTTCTAATCAATAAAAAATATTCTTTATATATAAATTTATTTTTAATTAATATTTATTATTTATTTATTTCAACTTTATTTATCTCATTTATCTATCTATTCATTTCTATATATCTATTCATCTCTATATATATTTCCTATCTAAAATTAATTCTAAAACCCAAACCTAATGATCAAATCCAAAAGTATTTCTAAAATTTCTTCCTGCTACGCTAAATAGCACCTCTAAAATCCAAAGATATCATAAGGTACCTTAAACCTTTCCAGCCATAAAAGCTTAAAGACGTAAAGTCATAAATAAATAGACATAGAAATTTCCACATATCAACCCTATTTAATTAACTCAAAAGAATGATATTGTAAGATGGTTGGGAGCACGTAAATCGAAAACTGCTTTTTCTAAAGCTTATCAAAATCTATTAAAATCCGTTATTTCTGAACAACTTTTGGTTTTACCTGAAAGATAAAACCCTGAAGTTTATTATGTTAAAAGCATAGTAATATGATACTCTTTTTTTATAATTTTTAATAAAATTTTAAGTTTAAAATTTTTCAAAAATACGCGTTTGACTCAGTTTTAATATTTTTAAAAGGTTTTCGAATCAATTAATTTTTTTATGTATAAATAAAATTTACTATGATTGGCCATAAGAATATGCAAAAATATTAGAATATAATTACCTTGTATTTAAATAAATTCAAATAATTCAATTATTTAGCATGATCTTGTACATTTTAGGAACCATGTGCTTACCGCCACCATTTTTGGATTTTAAGAATGCGAACCCAGTCACGTCTAAATATTTATTTAAGCATTTTAATGAATTTTAATGTAACTAGACAGGCAAATACACTTTTTAAAATAATTGAATTAAATTATAATTACAAACGTCATTTTTGGTGAAATATGTTATTTTTAGCTTTATAATTTTTTCCATTCATAATAATGGACAATCAAGCTTTCAATTTTTCCTAATACTTTTTAAAAGTAAAGAAAAACTGCTTTTTTTCTATTTTTACATCAAACATAAATTTTTAGCATGATGTCTCAGTTTTAATATCAATGTTAGTCCGTTTTTAATTTCATAATTAAAATCATTTTTCCTTATTTTCTAATTAATAATAACCAATGAGCCACACTCTTTTTCCATATATTAGATCATACTGTATTTTCCCCAATTCTTTATTGTATAAATCAAGTTGACAAAGATTTTTATTAGAATTTGATGGCCCTTAAAAGGGATGTTTTTTGTAAACCGTAATGGACTACCGTATCTTGAAAAAAAAAACGTAAAACGCAGATATAATTATTACTTATAATTTTCACACCCTGTTTTTTTTTAGTGTTTTTTTTTTTGTATCGAGTCTTTAAAGCATTCTTTATGTACTTATATATGGAAAGTTTACACATTCTAAAATAACATTTTTAGTTTATTTTTAGAGATTTAACAGTATGTATATTTTAGTGTTTTTGTAAAAAAAAAAAAAAAACTTTTTTATCCTCATCTAAAAGATAATAATTATTGATAACATATTCAATGAATCTCACACTTCAAAACGCAAAAGATAAAAAAATTAAACACATTCAATTTTCGGATTTCAATCTTCGATCTCGAAGGCACCCTGTGAATTGTTTTGTTTTTTGTTTTTCTACACTCGTTCACCCTCCTACCACAATTTCCGATTCCAATTAATCATCCCAACACTAGTAACTTGTTCAAGTCAAGTCGTATAATGAAAACAAACAAAAAAAACTTTAAAAGTTTTCCTTGATATAAAGTTAAGTTTTCTGCAAAATGCTACTTAGGTCTTCAGCACATATATTCTTAAATATTAAAATATAATTCTTATAACAATTGAGGGCGATCAAAGAAAATATGGCCACTTTTCAATATCCATTGCGACGAAGTTGTAAAAAAAAAAGCTGATTTGATATGTCACGCATGTTTTCTTCATGTAAACAGATGAGGGCATTTTAGAATATTCCTTCAACTGGAACTATATATTATAGTTCATTTGCAGAATGTCATACCTCATTTATCAAACAAAGGATTTACATTTACGCAGTGTTTGCATATGTTCTTTATTGAAACCAAATTAAAAAGTCTGTGAAGTTCATAAAATTGTTATGCGGTGCACTTTTTCGTATGCTTATGTCTCCCGACATTATTATGTTCGTTGACGATTCAACACTTGTTTTCTTCTGTGGGTAAATTTGTCTAACATTTAGACAAGTATTTTCTTCCAGTAAGTTTAACTCTAAATGAAGACTCAAAAACAAAAAGGTAAGGTTTAACTTTACTGACTTTTATTGACGTTATCTTACCACTGCACTCCTTTCGTTATGTACCATGGTGTGACGAACCAGGGGCACAAAGTACGGGACGTCCTCACAACTCGGTGCCAATTTTTGCTCTTCTGTTCTTAGTATTCATGAAAACTGTTTATTATTATTTTACAATTTAATTCATAAATCAAAACCTGTTAAAACAATGTCATCTAGATTAAATAATAAATTGAGAATTCACTCCCAAACTTAACCTATACTTTATTAGCCCGCTTTTGTGACACCGTTGTTTACTACTAGTTATCACATTATTATTATTATTATTATTATTATTATTATTATTATTATTATTATTATTATTATTATCATCATCATAATCTATATATTAATACGATAGCGTATGTGTTCTTTTGTGTGTCACGCTTACATCCGGATCGTTTAATTGTTATGAAATTCCATCCATTTGAAAAAATATTTTTTAAAAATCGGTGTCGCTGTTGAGGCAAAGTTAATAAAAATGATTTATTCTTCTTGGCCAAGATCAAAGTGTAGTATCTATTCTTCAGACGCGACATTTCAATTTCTTCTCCCTCAGTGGAGGAGAAATCCTTTCCGACTAAGACATTTTTTTTTCCTTTTCTCCACGTTAAAAAACGACCCTGATGTCTAAATCCGTCCCGGGGGATGCATTGTAAATAGGTACTATATTTAATGCAACAAAGTTTTAATATTACAAAAGTAACTGGGAAAAGTAATTTCTTATTTAATTACAAAATGCCCTGGAAATGTCCCTTCTGATTAATTATAAAATGCACTGGAAATATCTCTTCTGATTAATTATAAGATGCCCTGATTATTTTTATTTTTTTTTTTTTTATTACTTGCCTCCCTACAAGGGCAGAGTTGGACATAAGGTCGGTTTTAAATTTGGGGGAAAACTCTGGTCAGTAACAAAAATAAAAACTGCATCAGTAATGAAAGATTTCTCCTCCATTAACCAAGGCCAAAAAAGGGGGAATTTAAGTCACTGGAATGCTGAGACTGATACTATACTCAGAAATTCATATTGGAGCAATGGCTGCCTAATACCTAACAGAATAATTAATTTCGAAAAACTGCTGAAACAATTTATGATTTAAACATTACTTTATTTCAAGTATATTTTAAACAGTGGGATGATGGATATGAATTCAGTCCCGGAAATGACTTAAACCATTTACGATTTAAACATTACTTTATTTCATTATATTTTAACAGTAGTGTGGGGGATATGAAATCAGTCCCAGAAATGGCTGAAACCGTTTACGCATTAAACATTACTTTATTTAATGTATATTTATAACAGTGGGGTGGGGGATATGAATTCAGACTCGGAAAAGGCTGAAACAGTTTACTATTTGGGCATTACATTATTTCATGTATATTTTTAGCAGTGGGTTGAGGATATAAAGTCAGTCCCAGAAATGGCTGAAACAGTTTACGATTTAAACATTACTTTATTTCATGTATATTTTTAATAGTGGGATGGCAGACATGAAGTCAGTCTCGGGATTGAATTAGATAAGTGCAAATATATACTAGCTGAAAGCGTCGCCCAGTATTGAATGAGATAGGTGGAAAACATATAGTAGCAGAATACATAGTGTCGCCCCGGATCGAATGAGATAGATGAAAGATATATATTAGTAGAATATGCGGCGTCATCTAAGATAGGTGCAACATATATACTATGAGAATACCCGGAAATAATTGATGTGTTTGTAATGAAATAATCATCCCAGGCAGTACATCAAAGTTATTATTTAAGTAGGGGGGGGGGGTGACATAGTGGGTTAAAGTTATGAAAATTATTTCCGAAATTAGTAACATATCCAAGAATTATGAAAAATGATGAAATGTGAGTAACTTGATTGGTGTGTTTGTAATGAAATAATAAGCCCAGACAATATATCAAAGTTCTTTTATTAGTGGGAGTGGGCATAATGTGGGTTTTTAATTATAAAAAATAATTGTGGAAATTAGTAACATTTTCAAGAATTACGAAAAATGATGAAATGTGAGTTAATATATATTGTCTGGGCTGATTATTTAATTATAAACACACCAATTGTGGTGTGTTTATAATTAAATAATCAGCCCAGAAAATATATCAAAGTTATTATGTTAGTAAAAGAGGGCGATAAGGATGGTTTAAATTATGAAAAATGATTGTCGAATTAGTAATATATCCAAGAATTATGAAAAATGATAATATGTGATTTAATGCATTAGTGTGTTTACAATGAAATAATCAGCCCAGACAATATATCAAAGTTATCATTTAAGTAAAGGGGGCGATGGTGTGAGTTAAAATGATGAAAAATGATTGTCAACATTAGTAACATATCCAAGAATTATGAAAGATGATGAAATGTGAGTTAATTGATTGGCGTGTTTGAAATGAAATAATAAACCCAGATAATATATCAAAGTTATTATTTTAGTAGTGGGTTGTTAATAATGTGGGTTAAAGATTTAAAAAGTGATCGTCGAAATTAGTAACATATCCAAAGATTATGAAAAATGATGAAATGTGAGTTAATTGATTGGTGTGTTTGTAATGAAATAATCATCCCAGGTAATATATCAAAGTTATTATTTTAGTAAGGTGTGCGATATGGTAAGTTTAAATGATGAAAAATTATTGTCGAAATTATTAACATATCCAAGAATTATGAAAAATGATTAAATGTGAGTTGATTGATAGTTGTGTTTTTTTATGAAATAATCAGCCAAACAATATATCAATTTTTTTATTATAGTCAGGGGAGAGGCGATAATGTGGGTTAAAATTATAATGAATTATTGTCGAACATAGTAACATATTCAATAATTATGAGAAATGATGAAACGTGAATTAATTGACTAGTGTGTTTGTAATGATATAATCAGTCCAGGAAATATATCGAAGTTATTATTTTAGTAAGGGGGCGATACAGTTTTAATAAAAGGTTTAGAATAATATGATTGTGCCTTCCTTCATGCTGAACAGAACGCCTACAGAGTGCCCAGCAACAATATATTACATATGAAAAATGCCTCTGTGGAATTTCCACAGGTCCCGCTAGTTATTATTATTATTATCATTATTATCATTATTATTATTATTATTATTATTATTATCATTATTATCATTATTATTATTATTATCATTATTATCATTACTATTATTATTATTATTATCATTATTATTATTTTTATCATTATTATTATTATTATTATTATTATTATTATTATCATTATTATTATCATCATTATTATTATTATCATTATTATCATTATTATTATCATTATTATCATTATTATTATTATTATCATTATCATTATTATTATCATTATTATTATCATTATTATTATTATTATCATTATTATTATCATTATCATAACTTTATGCTGGTATAATGACCACAGAAGATACAACACTACATTTCTCCCCAAAAAGTGGTTAATGTTTGGAAGGATTGTCTTATCACAACAAAACAGATACTACATTACCTCTAAAAATAGGAGGTAATGCTTAGAAAGATAGACAGAACACATACAACACTACCATCATTCTCTCTCCCCAATGGAGGTAATGTTTGTGAAAATTGTCTCATGACAACAGAACAGATACTATACAATTTCACTGAAGTGATCATTAAGTGGTAGTACATTATTGTACAATATTAATAGAGGTAATAGTATAGTTTCGGCTTCAGACATACAGGTATCAAATCACCATTAGTGATTAGTAGTATTGTGATTAATCTCTCAATCTTTCCATGGGTAATTTCGTTACTCTGATAGATATAATAATTTCAATTTTACTATCGGTTTATCTTAATTAAAAATGATTTTAAAAATAAAATAAGTTTCGCTAACTCTGACATTTAATATTATCAGTGAATTAGAATTATGCTTATTAATGGTGTGTGTGGGAGGAGGGGGCGTCCATGACATTGTGATATGAGAGCAACAAATCATTTTGTTTGTTTATTTGTTGATGCTTTGGTGGGGCTGTTTTCCATGGCGGATCTCTTCTGTCTGCCAATTACACAAATATGTTTCCAAGCTGAAACGATCATTTTAAATTGGTCCTTATGTGTTCACCGCCATTGATTTGCATTCTCCCGGGTTTTATCACGTGTCTTTGGAAATTGAAGTCGAAAACAAGATGTAACAATTTTAACATAAACTCAATATTTTATAAATCGCTTTGTAAAGTCTCTCTCTCTCTCTCTCTCTCTCTCTCTCTCTCTCTCTCTCTCTCTCTCTCTCTCTCTCTCTCTCTCTCTCATCATATGAGATATTTTAAAATAAGATAACAATATTATAGTACATAAATGAAGCATTCACCTGACGAAAGCCAAATTGGTTGAAACGTTTGTAGAAATATAGATATACATTTTGATGATAGCAATAGTCCAAAGATTAAACTGCAGATAGAAATTGGTGGAAATAGCTGCCAAATCATTTTCCCCTCATAATCTTGGAAAAAGGTATGAATTCCTTCATCTCCACCTCCTTACTTTATAGCTTTTAGGCAACTAACCTAGGGGAAAAGAAAATGAAGAAATAACACAAGTTATTTCTCTATTTATTCCAATATTGCTTCCGCTCTTTTTATATTTCTCCTTGCAACTTAAACAATATCGAATCTGAAGAAGTGTGGTAAATGTTGCAATGTTTGCTTCACTCAAAATTCTTCATTGTGCATGAATTCTGTCATATGATATCCATTTAGTTTTAAGATAGTCAGAGTCCAACTGTTTAATGAATGGGGAGGATGGTAATGTATGGTGTGTGTCTGCCTATGTGAGAGAAAGAGCTAGGAATTGTGTGGCTCTTGCTTCACTATAAAAACCTCATTGTGCAAGTGCTCTGTCGGAGTTATCCATTCTCTTACAAAACAAATGAAAACCAACTGTTTGTGTGTGCGTGTAAGAGAGAGATAGAAAATGTATCCACAATGAAGAGAGCATTCGCTGCCAAATAGAAAGAAGAAACTTTCCCTCGAGAGTCAGCTATGTCATCTCCCTCCGGAATTGTTTTCCACTAAGACGTTTCTTTTTCAGAATATCTACTTCTCTCTCTCTCTCTCTCTCTCTCTCTCTCTCTCTCTCTCTCTCTCTCTCTCTCTCTCTCTCTCTCTCTAGATTATTTTCACTAAAGAATTTACATTTTCACCATACACACACCCATATATATATATACTTCATGTAGACATGTATGATATAAAGTGATATATATTATGTATAGATTTTTAGTATTTACTTCAACAATGCTCAATATCTGAGTAGAGCTTATGAAATATATAGAAATTAAGCTACACAAGGGGGTCGAGTGAGAGAAGGGTAACAAGTCATAGCACTCCTTCTGAAACCAAACCTGCGTTTCTATGGACTTGTAGGCTGGTGTCGAGTCCTGCTGCCACACTCGGGATCTGTTAATAGCTACCTGATTGCACCAGAACATCACCATACTCTTCAACAAATCCAGGTACACATTGGTGTTGACTTTCAAGTCGACTTAGAAGACGTAAGGCATGATGTGGCCTTCACTTGAAATCATGCTAAAGACCATAACTGTGGGTCGTCTGTTGTGTTGAGCTGTGCCCTCAAGCATTGAACTGTCCAGATTTGAATTTTA
This sequence comes from Euprymna scolopes, assembly GCF_053919585.1. Classification (NCBI taxonomy): domain Eukaryota; kingdom Metazoa; phylum Mollusca; class Cephalopoda; order Sepiida; family Sepiolidae; genus Euprymna; species Euprymna scolopes. The sequence continues at coordinate 64,243,100 of NC_136506.1, read as the reverse complement.
ATGGTGCTGGAAATAGTCCTTTTATTATAACCTGGATTGGTAGAAAGAATGAGTTGTATAGCGGTGCATCTCCGATTTCGCTTGTTGAACATTGTGTCACTTTCAGAGATGACAGAAGGCTCCTATCGCTCTTGGGATTTGTACACAACTGGCCAACTAGTAGATAGTCTGCAACAAAAAAAAGAAGCGGTTTTTATCAAATGGAAATGGAATCATGTAGTCTTCTCTAGGATGACAATTTTATCGTTCCACCCTGTGTATATATATATATATATGTGTGTGTGTGTGTTTGTATAATAAATAATATATATATGTGTGTGTGTATATATGTGTGTGTGTGTTTGTATAATAAATAAAATAGATATGTGTGTATATATATGTGTGTGTGTGTGTTTGTATAATAAATAAAATAGATATGTGTGTATATATATATGTGTGTGTTTGTATAATAAATAGAATATATATATATATGTGTGTGTTTGTATAATAATAGAATATATATATGTGTGTGTTTGTATAACAAATAGAATATGTATATATCTATATCTATATATATGTGTGTGTGTGTGTTTGTATAATAAATAGGATATATATGTATATGTGTGTGTTTGTATAATAAATAGAATATATATGTATATATATGTGTGTGTGTGTTTGTATAATATATATATATATATATATATATATATATATATATATATATATATATATATATATACGATAAACAACCACAAAATTCGCGCATAAGCCTGAAGAGTCCTAGAGTGGATGAAACGCGGAATATTCAGTGTAGCTTAATCACCATATATATTTTATAACTTACTAACTAGCTCTACCTACGTATTGAGCACTTTTGAAGTAAATACTTAAAGTTCACGCATAAATCTATACTTTCGTATATTAATTTTATGTGAGTAAATGAAGTAGTTATATATATAGTCATCCACATACAGTACTGTTTCGCTGTTTCACAGCTCATCAGTGCGGCTAGACAGGCAACTACCTCAAGCCAGGATTGAAACCCGACCGTCTGTACGACAGTCAAGGCTCCTAACCATTACGCTATTGGCGGCTGCTGAGCGAGTAGTGAGTTTAACGATGTTTTGACATCGTCCGTGCGTGTGTGTGTGTATGTTTTAAAAATGAACTATAATGGATATTAAGACATGTGCGTTCAAACTGCACTTTTAACAATGAAAATGTTATTTTGGATTTGAGCTTAAGACTGACCGACATAGTGTCTCCTAGCGAGGTATGTGGAACACCTAAAAATCAAATATAACTCTTAACCACTACTACTATACTAAAGCTGAGTTAATCAACGTTTCTTTCCTTTGCTTTGGTAGGCAATTAGTCCAGAAGAAAATAAAACAAACTCTGAAATAACACTGAGTCTTTTTTCATTTATTCCAGTCGTTTTGGAATTATTCCTGTTACTGATCTTTAGCATTGTCAAATCAGGGCAAATACGGTTAGAGATTGTGCAACTCTTGCTTAACTTTTGCTTACCCACCATCTATCTATCCAGAAACCCTAACCTTAAACACCAGAAACTCTTTATTGTAAAGGGATATTTTATTCAGTATTTATTGTCTCTAAACACAGAAAGAGGCCAGTGATTCACCTGATATGCTATAAAAATGTTTTTTTTTTTATTATGACTCATCACATAAAAAACTTTATTTGTCAAGAAATTGTTTTTAGTGAATCATAAAGATACTTTTTATGAAAATGAAATAAAAATGTTTATTTTCTCATCCTAAAATCTCATTGGCCGAATAGATACACGAGATTCTAAATCGGAACATTTTTTGTATAAGGAAAATAGAAGGAAACAGGCAAAAAAAAAAAAAAAACAAACAAAAAAAACTAAGGAATAGATGTTACATAACTAATGATTTCCATGGAGACATTGGCTCGGTTTGAATTTCTGCCATGAATGTTTTAAGTATTTTCTCAAAAATAAGTGTTGGAAAAAAGGAATGAAAAGAAAGACTGTGAAAAGGAATGATTGAAACCAATGAAGCAATGAAAAACACTAAGAGGTTAAAGTACATGCATACACCTTTGTCAGTGCTGATTTAGGTTTCATGAGACTGTATTATTGTTTAGGACATTGGAAGATATGTACAAGAGTGTTATTATGTTCTGCAATAATTCAAAGAAATGTCTGATTTGTACAAAGAAATGTTTGGAAAAGAAATATTTAATTTGAACATTTTATAAAAATTATACCTGTACATCTCCAAGCATGACACTCACGGATAGTATTAAATGAATACAATAAACTAGCAGAATCACCTGGCATCGCCTAGGTTCCTAATTTCTGTAAATTATTTAGATTATAGCAAAAAAAATAAATTCAAGCAATCTGTTTAATGTTGTAATTTGAAATGTTTATTTTAGGACAAAATCAAAGTAAAAATAACTATGCTTGAGATGAGGTTTGAACTTATAATCTTTGTTTACTAAGTGTGGCATTTGAACCAATTGGTCCACAACAGCAAATCTTGACATACACAAACGAGTTGTAGATCAGAGGAGAGTAATAGCAAAAAAAAAATAAATAAATAAAAATAAAAAAACATCCCAATGTTGAATTCCAGATGAGATGACCTATATTCCATTTTACAATTTCGTTTTGTACAACCAATTTTAATAATAAACATCTCATCATATCCTTTACCAATTACCACATTACTGTCATTAACTCTTTTATTCTCATTATTATTACTTTCTCTTCTTATTGCATGGATAATATTGTTACATGATCCAATGCCGGTCTCCTTGTTTCAATATTGGAATGATCCATCCACATGTGACAATTTACAAAAGGGGGTATACAGGGCCAATATAAGCAGTACTCTATAAACAATATTAACCCAGCATCCCAAACTAACACCACTGACTCCTTTAAAGAAAGAGTGTACTACATGACTTCTTCGTGCTAGCTTAACTGTTTTATTTTGACTATTTCAAAAGCACCCCCTCTTTAACATCACAAGATCTTTTCTATATATAAAAGGCAAAATGTGCGTGAGCATTTGCGTTTGTCCGCGAAAGACTTTTTAGATCGGGGTTTTGTTGTCGGCTAAATTCCGCAAGAAGTTTTCCTATAATTCTGATATCATAATATCTGAGATTCGCAAACGGACACTGTTTATTTCCTTCTTTTTTTTTTTTTTTTTGATCGAGTTAAAAAAAATCCCACTGTGCCATTGTCTTGAGTGTTTGTCTTTTTCATATAATAAAGCGAAACTATTCGAACACAAACAAGCTTACCTGGCCCCTGGCCAGGTTTAAAAGCAACGTTCATTTCTGTGCATGCATGGCGACTCCTATGCTTCTTAATTATCAACTCCTTGAATTCACTATCCTCTTTGATCTAATGGCTAGCGAAGAAGACTAATTACTCTACATTTTCGAGTTCGATCCCACCTCTCTATCTTTTTTAATTTTTTTATTTCGTCCTTGTGCCAATATCCTCCAACCGGGCAATGCTGGGTACTCCCTGCTAATATTTAATAAATCACAGTTTTCTATCTTTCAGCCTCCTATTTTCATTCTAATAAAGTTTAAATGCAGAACTTTTTTGCAACTTTCTAAAACAATATCATTAGACTTTCTTTCTTTTTTTTTTCATAATCCTAAAGTCAATAAAGTAATTAAACAGTTCAGAGACTATAATTATGGATTAAGATAATCCTTTTCTGATGGTTCAATAGCATCTGGTTGCAATTGGATTCATAATTGAAAGATTTCAAAAAAAAATAAAAATAAAAAAAATATGAGATATAAAACCAAAGAATGAGCTTTATTAGGATGTGCTCGTGTAATCTGCATATTCTATTTTCTCCTGTCTATTTATCCACGGAAATATTATTGTGGTAAAAGTGCAGAATAGTTAGCACTTGACAATTGATAAATTCGAGGATAAAAGTTAATGAGTCTCAGATAGACTGTGAGGTAACACTGTGATGATAGGTTATGGTGGAACTTGGGTAGAGTTTGATCATTTAAGAGGATGACTCAACAAGAACTTATTTATGTTAGATTTGAAAATGAACATGTCATAGTCACACAAGTTCAATCCTGGCAGAAAAGACATAATCGAGTTGTCTTACACTATTTTATTGATATGGTATTATTCCTGTCATAGTTTGGAGAATTAATCCTGACACGAAATAATCTAAAGTTAAATCAAAAAAATAATTTAAAATAACTTCTGCGGTGAAAAATGGATTCAAACAAATATTAAGACGCTTAGGAAATTAATTAGGATTTAACATAGTTTCAAAGACGAGAGGATATTAATGAATTTTCTTCAAATGGATAAATTCGGAAACAGGTAAAAAGAATTTCTTTAATTTATTATTGAAATATTTTTAAAAAAATGTAGAAACAATTGGTTTTATGGAAAACTGTCAAAACAATTTAAAGCCGTTAATCAAACTCCGTGTTTATTTCGCAGCTTTTTGCTGCCGGGAGTAAACTTCATCTGGACTTGACAGATACTTCAGCTGAACAAAAGATGACGAAAAAAAAAAGCTTTGTTGTTTTTTGTGAAGAATTTCATTTTAAATTGAAAAAAAAAATGTGCAACAAAATTGTTAACAATTCAAACTTTTGGTTCATCAGAGTTGAGGTCAGTTTTATTATATTGCATATCAGCACTTTTTGGTCGATTTAATGTCGGAATTAGTCATTTTGGTAAAAGTGTTTATGCTGCAAGTGCTTAATATCTTCAAATATTTATAGGTTGTTGTGTGGGCGGCTATTTTGGGAATAGTCTGCAAATGATAGATTATATTTAGCTCACAGACCTGATCTCGACCGATGTTAACAATTCAGGTGAGAGTAGGCATAGGAGTAATGGTAATTAAGACAGAGATTTCATATTCTTATTCAAGATAAGAAGTACGTGAGTAAAGAATTCAAAAAGATCCTCTAAACACGTCGAATTGCCCTAAGGATTTTGCTTATTATTTAGAAAAAAATGCACATGTCATTAATAAAAAGATGATAAAAAAAACTGTTATGGTTCTGAATTTTTGAGATGAGAATTGATTATTCTGACTATTTTGATTCTTTGGACTACTGTTCTTATCTTGAGTGCAAGGACCCGTGGCATAGTGGATAAGGTACTTGGTAAAATTCAGTTACCTTATTACACTTTTTTGGAGGTTGAAGGTTCACTCCTCAGTGCAAGTGATATTAAGAATACAATTGCAAATAACTTGGGATTTTTACCCAGCCATGGCTGACGGAATGAAAGCATACTACCTTCTTGTATGAAATAAAGGCCTCCATTCAAAATTTTGAGCAGATTCTAGAGTTTGACAGAAAGATTTCCAAGTTCGACAAGATTCACTTGAAGATGGTCAGTATTTGAATCAACTGAAACGTTGTGAAAAGCATACTCAAAATGAGAACAGTAGTTTCAAGAATTCAAATAATATGAAAAAAAAACTATGGTTAACAAAAACAACATTCATTAATCATCAATTATCATAATTGTATTTGGTTTAACATCCGTTTTACATGCTGGCATGCATTGGATGACTTTTAGAAATTGATTTCTAAATTAACCTATCTCTCCATCTATCCATCTATTGATAACCTTGAGCTCCCGGGGGAGCATAGGCCATCCACAACTTTGTAGATGTTTTTGTAGCAAGGAGTTCTTTTTTCAAGGTGAGGGTGCTGGCTCAACGCCCAACCTTCCCAGAAGGTACATACAGCATCCAGTTTCCCAAATGGTCACCCATCTGGTACTGACCAGGCTCAATATTGCTTAACTTCGGTGGTCAGGTTTATAACTTTTCTGTCAAATCCATCCTTGTTATCTCATCTGTTCTACGTCTACTAACTCAAGAACTTTCCTATATTCTTTTAATGTAACTAAACCAACAAAATCTCATGTTTTGCACACATCTCCCTTTACTGTCCAGATTTAATCTTCCTCTGGGATCATCTTGTCTTTAAGACTCACTTTACACCTCTATCATATCATTCTCATATCATTTCATGCAACACATATTCTCAACTCTCAATAGCTAGATTTCACTTTCATACATCATCGGACATATTTGATGGTCAACGGTGGTAAAGCTCTAATAGTAAGCAATGGAAGAAGTTCTCTGAACTTTATCCATTCCTAACTTTTGTAATCAAACTAACATCTGCTCCATTCTGTGTTCCAATCCACCATCAAGGTAACAAAACTTTTGAATAACATCAGTAGCTTCACTATTCAATATACTTTGTCCATATCTGACTTCTCATCTGTCTCCATTATCTTACACTTCTGGCAAACTGATTACCATCTCTCAATTTACCTGTAATTCGACTATACTTCTTGTGTACCCAATGCTTACAAAGACCACAAAAATAATTTATTTCAAATATCAAACATGAGATACGTATATTTAGATTACACATTAGTAACTTGCACATAAAATGCACACATAATTGATAAGAAAAGTAAAACGTTTATGCATAGATCAAAACTTACATTTTCCCCATAAATTTTTTTTTTTTATGTTGGAGAACGTGACCAAGATCCTCCTTGTAGGATGGTTGATCAGCAACAGAGGACAAATTATGGTCTTAATTCTTGAGCATATGTTCATACAAGTGTTGATACCAAGTCGTCTATAGTGTACAAGATTTGGGGAATCTCTTTATTACCAAAGGAGCTCTAAACTTTTTCTTTTACCAAGGCTGTAGCCTATAATTTATCACAAAAGAAGGTAACGTTGAAGAAAGATAACTTGGGTTGTCCCTAGTGATAACTCCACACTTCCAAATGGACTTCATCGGGTGCATTTTCTACTTAGAACAGGTTCTATTTAATTCATATCAAACAATACGCTTAAAAGTTGTATGTTGTATCAAACTATTCCTGAAAATTAAAAATAACAATTGCAAATTCAGGTCAATATAAAATAATCCTTTTCTCAAAGCGTTCATCTAATTTCCTGTAATAAAATTTTTTACCTCTAACTTATTAATTTACTATTATTATTTATTAATAACTAGTGACTACGCCACGTCGGCACACACAACGCCGAGTCAAACACAAAATCGAGTACACTCAACATCAAGTACGCTCAACATCATCTTACCATCAATGTTTACCCTGTGTACTCGGAGTATGGAAAATTCCCATATGCACAAAACAAAATCACTGAAAAAACAAAAATACCCTAATTAAGGGTAAGGATAATGAGTAAATGTTGGATAAAATGATGGTTAAAATTATTACGAAATTGCCAGGATTCGAACCTGGAATCTTCTGATCCGTAGTCAGGTGTGTTATCCATTGTGCCACAAGTCCTGTTCGTATGCTGAAAGATGTTACTGTGACTGTATACAGACAGTGCTAAATTCCGTTGACATGGGCAGGTATTTTTTTCAATAAAGTCACGAAACGGCCCCAAAACCCTTATTTCGGCGTTGTTCGTTACAAACCATATATAGATAAGGACAATCTAGGGACTCCTACCTTTCAGGGAAAAAATGTATTTTTCAATTTGATGCATCCGTTCGAAGTTTTATTGGTATATAGTCACACATAAATATTTAAGTGCTTGTGTATGATTATGTAATGATTAAATAAATAAATAAACATTTAGAATTTTATTAATAGTATAGATGAAGATTTCGTTGCTGCTCGAAGTTGAAACTACATTATTACTTCTGTGAATTGTATTATTGTATTATCTTTAATGCTCAGTTCAGTTCACTATTCCAAACTAATGTACTATCTTTCCATGCAGATAATAGTGTAGTATCTGTTTTACGGCCATGATACAATCCGCCAAGAGATTTTCTTCTTTTTGTTTTATGGAGTAGTATCTGTTTTATTGTCATTAGACCTTCTTCTCAGGCATTACCTTCTCTTTGGGGGAGGATGGGGTACATCAACAAGAAATTGTCACAATCGGTTAATTATTAGCAAATTCAACACTTGCATTATATATGCTATAGAAAATATGCAATTGGATGGGTGGAGCATATTTTTCCTAGTATAAATTAAAATAACTTTTTGAATATATAATTTTTATTTCGATCATAATTGATAAAATAATATTGCAGTGTTTTATTATCGAGGCTGGCAAACAATTTGTTTTCACAAAGAGAATCGGGACTGAAATTTATCCATACTTGGGTTTTTCAAACATTTATTTTATTTTATTTTTTTTTTCGAGTTCAATCTTTACTTTACACCTCGAAATTTGACCTGATGAGAGATGCTGACAGATGAGTAGAGATGATGAGAGATAAGAAAAATAATTAAGTAAATTATAATGTTTTATTTGTTCATAAAATCTTTTCTCAGGAAATGAACGAATGAGTGTATATGCAAAATATATGTGTACTGATGAGGGTAAACATGTTTATATTTGAGTGTGTATGTGTTGGTATATTTAAGTGCTTGTGTATGATTATGTATGCGTGTAGTATTTCTATTTTCATACAATGAGCATTCTGTCTGATGACCGTGTGTAGGCATATAAATGAAGCAAAATATTATCAGTAAATTTTTATACCATTAATAGATATTATGCTTTTTATACCATTAATAGATATTATTTTTTTATACCATTAATAGATATTATCTTTCTCACTCTTCCTTTTATATATTTGTCGAAGGTAGCTCACTTGAGATTCTTTTTATTTTCTTTTGTTTTTTTTTTGTTTTTGAAGGTGAAAATTAATAGAACCACATCTTTTTTTTACTTATGAGTTATAACTTATAAAAAACACTTGCGAATAAAAGTTAATGAGATGAATGGATTATCAGTTGAATGATGATGAATGTTATGAGAAGATTGAAAATAATGAATGAACTGGCAGTTTATTGCAAGTATTTGTTGACATTGGATTTGAAGATGACCAAATTGTAGTCTCCAGGAAAGCAGTTCCATATTAATGCGTTACACAGATCGGAAGTTCTTGGAAAGGAATTCTGTTTATGGAAATCCTTTTTCATATTAAACAGAAGGAAGAAGAAAGGAAACTTATTTGTAGTTGTGGTATTGTGATAAGTTCATGCAGTAAATGTCTTTTGAGGAGGAAGCAGAGACGGGAGTAATTATTTAAAAATTGCATTATTTTGAAAATCCAAATTCTTTCTGATTCTTTTCTCTAATAAAGTTATTAAACCTTAGATTTATAATCAATATTTATAGTTATGATGCTTGATTATTTTTGTTAATACAAAACGGATAAAAGTCAGTTTTATTACGCGACTTCAATTGGGCAGAATCAGGAAAAGTGAAGATATATTTAATTGATTCTTGAAACATGGAAATTGTGCCTCAAGAGAATTGAAATTTCCAGGTATTTTCATTAAAATTGACTAGGGAGTGAAAGGGGTAGGGATATGAAGAGAGTGAGAAAGAGAGATCAGTAGAGGGGGACATCAAGTAAAAGATAGAAAAAGTAAGATAGAGAGAGAGAAAAAAGAGAAAAAGAGAGAGACATAACAAGAAAAGGGCAAAAAAGAGAGAGAGCAAGGGCGAGGGAGAAATAGAGAAAGAAAAGGAGAAAAAGAGATAGAAAGAGGAAATGAGAAAAGGGGAAAGAAGTGTGTGTCTGTGTGTGTGTGTGTGTGTGTGTGTGTGTGTGTGTGTGTGTGTGTGTGTGTGTGTGTGTGCATATATATATATATATATATGTGTGTGTGTGTGTGGGAAGTGTAGCCAACAATTGAAGGGGCTGGGAATTCATGAATATTTCTGGTAGGATTAAAAAACACTGATAATTTGAACATATATAGAACATGTTACCATGGGATTGATCCTTGCTAGCTACAACATGGTTGTTTTTCAAATTCAATGTCAACGAATACTTGTCATCAATCATCCTCATAAGTATTTTAGTTGTGTTCATTTCATTCATCATTTTCAATTATTTTATAATATTCTGCATCATTTTCAATTATTTTATAATATTCTGCATCATTTTCAATTATTTTATAATATTCTGCATCATTTTCAATTATTTTATAATATTCTGCATCATTCAACTGATGAATCTATCCATCTCATTAATCTTTATTCTCGAATGGTGACTCCTTGGTAAAAAAAGAAAAGAAATGGTTAACGAATTTTGTTGGTGTGTCTGTGTTATTGCATATCAACCCTTTTTGAATTATTTAAGGCTAAAATAATAACTGTGTACGTTTCATTAAAAAAATTGATATTTTACCTGCAGAAAGCATAGGAGAATAAGAGTTTAGACTTTTTCCAGTACTATTAATGCGTCATGTTTTTTATATTGTATTTTTATATTGATAAAATTGTCAGTTTTTAAAACATTGTTATACATTTGAATATTTATGAAATTTGAAAACCAAAATAAACTATGTGAAAATTATTTCGTTCGTAAATTCAGTCATCTTAAACCTTGGCTTTCAGCAAAATTTGTCATTTTCAAAGCGAGACATTATTTCTTTCTTTGTTTTTTTTTTTTGGTGGTGGGGGGTATTGTCTTTCCTGATTGAGGCACATCTGGAGACAGTAGCTCATGCGTCTAATCGTAATGACAGTTATTTTGAAAATATATCTTAATGAGTTCATGTGATGGTACATCAACTCAGATGTGACACCAGTGCTTTTTGCACACACTAAAGCAAATAATTATTATGTACAATCCATTGAACACAAATTGCAATCTTGCATGCAGAGGGGTGTAAAAATGTGAGTTCATACCTTTCTCAGCATAATTAGCAGCATCATTGGATGCAACAGATTCGATCGGATTTGAGCTCCATTTGCAGTTTTCATAATCAAAAAAACAAAAAAAAACAATACTAATTCCACCATCTACAGTCCCATCCGCTTCTTAATTACCAAGGGAGAATCTGCAGCCAATCATTTGAAAGCAATCAAAATATTTTGCTTAAAACCATCCAAGCATCCCTTGCAAAATCGACGTTATCAGACGATAATTAAAATTTGAAAAAAAAAAAAAAAAAAGTCTTAATTCCATCTGTTTAAGAAAGTTCGGTCAATCCGAGTATCGATTCGATTGAAAACGATGCCATCTTTCTTTTTCCATTTGGTTTTTAATATCCATTAAGAAGTTTGACAGTTGTTGTCGAATTGAATACTTTTAAAGAATTTCCGAATTGTAGATGTTATGGAATTAAATGGTTCTTGTTTTCGCAAAGATAATTTCATGTAGAAAGTTCAAGAATTGATCAAATATTACTGCAACTATTTTTTGTGGTGGTGATGGTGAGGGGGAGGTTTTTCAGTTAAAGATGTGCAATCAATGTACTAGTTTTCTCCTGATAATAAATTAGGTAAAAGAAGAGAAAGTGGGAGAAAAGAGAGAGGGAGAGCAACGAGAAAGAGAGAGCGTGGGAGAAAGAGGGAGAGAATGGGAGAACAACAAAAAAGAAACAGAGAGAGACAGTGTGTAAGAAAAGAGGCAGATGAAGAGAATGGGATTTAAAGAAAGGAGGAAGTGGAACAAAAATAGAAGAAAGAAAGAAAAATAGAAAGCGCAAGATAAAAAGAAAGAGGAGGAGAAGGGGGGATGAAAGAGAAAATGGAGTGCAAAATAGAAGATATAGAAAGAGTAAAATGATAAAGAAGGAGTGCAGGGAAGAGGTAGAGAACGTGAAAGAAAGGAAGATGTAAAGATTTAAAGAAAGGTAGAGAAAGAGAGAGCCAAGAAAAGAAAGAGGTAGAAAGGGGGGGGGCAAAAGGAAAAAATCAGCATTTTGAACAACGTTATGTGGAAACTATTTTTGAAGACGCAATTATTGCCAAAGTTATAGTAAACAAATTTTACTTTTATTTTCAAATAAAAAGATAGAATAGCAAAAAAAAAAAGGAATTATATATAAATAATTTCTTCAAAAAACCTAAAAGCATTCTTTTATAATTGGCCAATCTTAGACTCTTTGAGAGAAAGAACACATAAAATCATAACTAAAATGGTAGCAAACTAAAAACATAACCTATCATCAAATTCCAATTAGTGTCTTTCAAAAGAACCCGACAACATTTATCGACTAAATTGGTTAATATTAGATGGTTGTTATTTAAAAGTTCCGGACTGTTATTCTCAACACAATCTTTCAACGGTAATTCTCTCACGCATTCTAAGATCGAATCGTGTTTTTGCATTCTTGTCTCTTGCTGTTATTTATCACTGCTCAATGTTGGAGATCTGGAAACCAATAACACAACTAGTTCTTTTAAAAAGAAAAGTATACTCTGAAGAGCTTTTTATTGCAACTCGGAATTCGTTACTAAAACTGCGATTTACGTGGTAAAGAGACAAAAGGCATTCATTTTCAGAGAAGATGAGTTTTATGTCTTCCAAATCTATTTGTATATGCTAGACATATCAGCTTGCTCTTGAGCTGTGGTGTCTTTCGTGAGCGATTAGCCATTAATGTTTAGAATCCTTTTGAAGCCTGTTTGACAGAACTTTTCCAGGATCTTAGTGTGTCAATAGTACGTTAATCATGTCTCCGAAGAGTACATAGAAATAGACAACATACACAATTTGTACACACTAAACTTTGTTTTGAAGATAATGGCTCTGGTTAACTCACCCCATGTGCTTTTTAAGGCTATTTCTATAATACACACCCGCTCGTTGTAGATGGTGTTACGAGTGCATTTTACACTTGTGTTGTACCTAATATGAATGGTTCAGTAATCTTTTCATAATAGATATTTTTTCTTTTTCTGGGGTAAAGTAAAGTCGAAAAGTGGGAATTTCCACTAGAAATCTTAAAGTAGGAATTCAAGTTGATGCGTTTAGGAAGTTACATGACTGACAGGAAGTTTTCAGTGACACGTAGCAGATAAATTGATATGATCTTTTATTTGTTTCTGAACTGTGAAGGAATATATTTAGGATATATTTAGTTGTTTTTCTGTTATGGGGTTAAATGGTAATAAGAACGAAGGAACACAGGACTTTTAAGAACGAACATGTATTCACATATATTACAGGCAAAAACATGTGTAGCAATACCCTTCCTCAACGGTTGGGTGTTTGCACCCGACCGCCTAGGTCGTGTGCCAAACTCAGACTGCCGGGCACCAGTACTAGATACCGGAAATGACGTCACCAGAGGAAGTGACGTCATGAGATAGTCCATTAATCCCATGGCGTCACCCCCCCCTCCCAAGCTTTTTGTTCATAAAAGCTGTCAGTACCTCTTCCTTTGAGGGTTTACCATCAAGGGTTTGTTAACCTTTCTCTTATGGAACGACCGCTGTAGTTAAGGTGTTGGTTGAGGAGGTTCAAGATCCAAAGTTTTGAAGACAGTATCTATCGGCTCATCTTCCAATGGTGGACTGTCGCTGGTTTCAACTGATCGACATCTTCTTAGTTGGTTCTGGTGACGTTTGTGGGTATACGTTAGTCCTTGAACGATATATACCATGTCACCGACTCTCTTAGTAATTGTACCCACCTCCCAGAATGATGTGTTGTTTTTATAACTTTTGAAAAACACTCTTGCATCTGGGTACATAAGTGGTCACTAGTTGTCTTGACTGTTTTGGTAAGAGCTTGTCAAAAACGGATCTCTCTTTCCATGCAAACATCGTTTCTGCAGGTGAGACTGCTGTTGGTGTGTTCAGGTTGGGTGTAATCCTATACACGTGTAGAAATTGTTGCTTTGGCTTGGGGAATTCTTTTGGCGCGGGTTTTTTAGCTTCCGGCTTTGCAGTTTCAGTTTTTTTGCCTCCTTTGGCAGCTTCCGCTGAAGCTTTCTTTTTCGATTTCTCTGTTGCTGCAAATGGGACATTTCGTTTCTTCTTGAAAACGGGCAAAATGTTTTCTGTTAGTTCGAATTTTGCTATAGCCTTTGTACATTTTCCTAGTCCTGGAAATTCCTCTTTTAACTCGTCCTTCAGTTGTTGCTCCTCCGTAGACGAGTCTTCTACCCTATGACAAAATTTATTCATAGGTTGGTTCCACAATTCGAATGGCTCCATCCAATCAGTACCAAACAGATTTTCAGATGTCCTATGTACATACATTTTCACTTTTTTAGTAATACCATTTAAGGTCACTGGTCTCCATCAAATTCCACTTTATCGCCTGTCACAGCTCGAGCTGATTTTTTCATCTTCTGCATGATTGGTTTCCTTAGACTTTTCCACGTCTTAAGGTTAATGATGGACAGGTCTTATCCAGAATTCAATTGTAGATGCACAGTTTTATTTGCGATGTTAACTTTGACATATTTGTGCCGGTTCTTATCCGCATCCAAGTCGAATCTAGTCTGTCAGACACTGTTCTTGACCTTGTTCTTCATGCACTGGGTCGCTTTGTTGCCCTTCCTGCCACATTCGTTGTGGTATTTATCTTTGTAAAAACATTGACTCAATCAATAGCACAGGCTTGTAGGGGATCCGGCTCTTGTGACTGGTACTTATTAGGTGTAGCCTGAGTTTTCTTACTTCCAGCTTTGCTTTTTCAGGGTGAGTATTTTTCCAGTCTGAAGTTTGTCCTTCTAATGAATGTTGCGCCTGACTCCTCGACGTGTCTCGAGTTGTTCCTTATGCAGGCTACCCATAGACAATCCTCAGCAAACTTCTGGAGGGTGAGGTCCTGTTCGCTCTCAAGTCTTGAGAGAACACGTCATCTAATCTCAGCGTTTTTTGATGAGACTAGACCCTGCGCAAAAATTAAACACTTGAAGTCATTTGCCGATAAGTCAGATAGACAGAAATCATCGCAGTGTTTATTTACCACAGACGCGAAGGTTAGGTAATCGTCGCCATCGCTTTTTTGCAGGTTAAAGTACTTCCATCTTCTATGAAAGTGTAGAATTTGGGTTGAACAGTTCGGATAAAAGTTTGACAGCTTCAGAGAATTCCAATTCACTCGTCTTCCTGGGGAGAATATAATCCACAAACTTGCTATGTTCTGTGGTCCCTAATTTCCTCAAAAGTAGGCAGACTTTCTTAGCGTTGCTCCAATCTTGACAATCCATGGTGAATAGGTCCTCATATCTCTGATAGAAAGCGTCAAACGTCCCATCCACCTCCGGTTGGTAGTTGAACGTTTCTATAGCGTTCCATATTGTACTTTGGGTAAAATCAAAAGTGTCATGTCTGTGTTCCGTTTTATCGAATATTTTTGACAATAGCTCTTCTTGTCTCTGTTGTTGGAGTAGCATTCTTTTCTCCAACGTTTGTTGTCTCTTTTGAAATTGTAACTGAAGCTGTTTATCACGTTCTTTTAAATTTTCCTCAGCCTTCTGCTGCTGGTTCATCTGGGCCTTGATTAGCTGTATTAATACTGTTTTAACTTCCTCCATCTTGTAATGGGTTTTCCAAATGCACGAAAAAAAAAATTGCTTCCATTTTTGACTGGAGAAGGGAGATCAAACAATAAAAAAACAGAAAATGTCCTTTCCTTGAGTGTATGCGTATGAAGAGGGAGTAATATATCCCTTGCTTTTTCGTAAAAACCTTAGAGATAACCCAATATGAGGGTTGACAAAAAAAAATTACTTGCTAACCAAAAAACAAAAGAAATGTACTGTGATAAAATACAGTTGCAAAAGAATAAAAATAATTGCAGAATTGTCTGTCAGTTAACCAAAATGGCTGTTTTTTTTTTGTTTTGTTTTTTTTTAATGTGTGTGGAGGGTCCCACACGGCAGAAAAAAAGAATTTTTCACTTTAGAAACGACAGTTAAAAATAGAATATTTCAGAAAATTCCACTCAATGAAAAAGTATCTTTCTTTTAGTCCAAGTAAAACGAAAAGGGGAAAAAAACATTTCTCTCCTGTTAAAATATTTCAGAAAGTTAGCAGCATAAAATAAAGACAAAAAAAAACGTTTCACTTCATTTAAAAAATGTTCAAATTTGCATACGAATAAACAGTCGACAGTTTACAATAGAATTGTTCTCGTGGTGAAAATTGGCCTGCAGGTGTCCCTCAAGGGTCCATCCTGGGCCCAACTCTCTTTCTGATCTACATTAATGATTTCCCTAAACACATACTTAAATCATTCGTTGACATCTATTCTGATGACACGACCATCTATGGCAACACATCAAAGGCTGTAAATGACAAAGTTCTCTCTGATTCTCTCACCTCTGATCTCAAATACGTGGTTCAGTGGGGGAAGACGTGGCTGGTTATGCATCTAAAACCAAACTCCTATCTTTACATCATAAACGCTCTGATCCCCATCTGGCATCAATTGAAATGGATGGCTCTCGTCTAGAAGAAGCCCCATGTTTTGACAAGCTTCTGGGTGTGACCTTTACTCCTGATCTGAAATGGAACACGTACATCAAGTCTGTTGTCAAGGTCGCTGGAAAGATGGTGGGATCCTTCTACCGCTCCAGAAGATATCTCACTACTGATGCAATTCTCTATCTATATAAAAGCCAGGTATGTCCAACGATGGAATACTGCTACCATATCTGGGCAGGAACTGCTAAAAACAGCCTATCCTGCCTTGACAGAGTCCAAAATAGACTTCATGGCTTAGTGAGGGATGCCCTTTTCTCTTCCCTGCAACCTCTCTCCCACAGAAGAGACGTTGCGATCTATCTTTGTTTTATCGTTATTTCCATGGAAGGTACTCGTCTGAACTCCAATCTCTCTCACCAATCTTTTACAAAAAACACCCGTCTAGCTGAATCCACTGTCAAAAATTTTGCCCACTCTTTATCTGTGCCTAAATCAAAACGTAGATTCCATGAACAAAGCTTCTTTCTTAGAACTGCACGCCTGTGGAACTCTGTTCCATCTGCCTGCTTCCCACCTGACTACAACCTGGATGTCTTCAAGTCCAACGTAAACAAATTCCTGATGAACCACCCCCTTAAATAGACACTTTATTAAATCTCCACACTAACGTACTGTACATACAATAACCCTTATCCCTGAGTGGCTTCCGGGCCTTGATAAGTGGTGAACACCTTGTAAAAAAAAAAAATTATTGTCTTTTTTTTTCTTCTCCTTTCAATAAGCAACAAAACTAATTTTTACGGCCTAATAAAACGCGTTAAGCACAGTTCTTTTCAATTTAAATATAGAGACAAAAATATTACTTACAATTGTGTTGATAACTTTGCCTTGTGTTCGTTTTCTTTTTTTTTTTTGTTTTTAGAATTTTGTTTTTAGAACGTAATTGCCAGCCAACTTCTTAGCTTGTAAATCCAAAGTTCTTTTGAAGTCAATTAGAATTTTGTGAGTTTTTATTTGTGGAGTTAACTTGTGGGAAAGTCGAATCCGTTGTCGCCAGTTGTTATGGGGTTAAATGGTAATAAGAACAAAGGAACACACGACTTTTAAGAACGAACATGTATTCACATATATTACAGGCAAAAACAGATGGAGCAATACCCTTCCTCAACGGTTGGGTATTTGCACCCGACCGCCTTGGTCGCGTACCAAACTCAGACTGCTGGGCACCGGTGCTCGATACCGGAAGTCACCAGACAGTCTATTAATCCCATCGAGGGACATCTCCAACATTTTCTTACCCTTTTTGATAGAAAATATCAAAAATTGCAGCATATAAGTAAATTTGATTGTATTGTTTGGTCTATCCGCCTGACCCCGCATTAATTTTGCATATTGTTGGATTTTATCCACACTTCATACTTTTATTTTACATATTTTCACACACACCTGTCTATGTGTGGATGTGGGTATAAGTATGAAGACTTCTCAACTGTTCGTACCTCACATAATCAACAAAATTAGTATAAAAAGTATAAAGTTAAAATAATCAATAAGCAATCAAATAAAGTATAAAGTTAAAATAATCAATAATCAATCAGTTGTAAGAAATCAAAGTTCGATATTTATTAATCAGTGTGTGCATTTATTATATTAATCAGTAAGCAATTTAAATCATTAAAGTTCAAATTTATATACATAAAAAAGTAAATTAAAATTGTATTTCAAGACAATAATAACCAACAATGTGAACAAATACTTTTTGTTCACTACATTCATCATTTTCAATCCTCTCATAATCATTATTCAATTGATAATCTATCCATTTCATTATCCTTGAGTAGCTTTTTTTCTTGATAAGTGGTGACTCATAAGTAAATATTTTTTTATCCCATGTCAACTTTTGACAGAAAAAAAACTCACTTTCATTTTGCAAGACCATGACAATCTATTCCATCTATCTGCTCACATCATAGATGAATCTAAACTGAATAAAACCGCTTCTCAAGCCATTCATGCTGCTGGGTGACTTTAATAGCCATAATAAAATATGAGGCAGTAAAAGTACAAATAAAAATGGACAGGTTATTGGAGAAATTATAGATGAATATAACATTTGTCTTTGCAACAGTAAAGCCAATATGTGCACCCAGCAACTGGGATGTATTCAGCACTGGATTTAACTATATGTGATCCAGCAACATTCATGGACTACGCATGGAAAGTGCATGATTAAATATGTGGCAGTGATCACTTTCCAATTATTAATTCATGAAAAGTGCATGTCCTCAATTTGAGGAAAGAGTATCATGATGTAATTTGCAGAAATCCAATTAAGGGATTCAAGTGTGGTATCATCGAAGTCCTTCTAACCCTTTAAGTGTAAGGAAGTAGGGGAGAAAGAGAAGAAATGTAACACAAGAAGAGGAAATAGGTCTATTGGGTAAACAAAATTATAGGAAATGGGTTGGTGGAAAGGAAAAGGCAAAGGAAGTTGTCCACCAAGGCACACAAAGGAGAGCTAAGGTAGGGTTGGTCAAGGGGTTGTGATGATTGTGACAAAGAAAGTGAATATAGTTTAGAGTTAGTTTTAGGAGTGTTGGTGAGTTTTACAATGGTTGGGAGCAGTTTGCAAAGTTTTATGTTTGCGACGTTTTACAATAGTTCAGTTAAGGATAGTTGCCAGTTGGACACAGTTGACGATGAGTTGCGAGCCTGACACAGTTGAAAGGTGATTGTGGCTTGGACCAGGTTGGGAGAGCCTTGGAAAATCGAGATTAGCTGATATCAACTGATAGTCGGCATCTCCGGAATAACTAAGAGGGTAGTTTCCCACGATGCTGTCACACATGTGCAACAAATATTTACAGAAAGTGTTTTCCTTTTGAGTTGTTTTATTTTTATGCATGTGAACAGTGCTTGTAGTTGCGAATGTGCGGGAGATGACGACCCAGTCAGAACCAGATAAGGAAAAGAAAGAGCAGAAATTCACGACACACAACATTGGGTCTGCAGGGTTGTTGTTGGTGGGGGAACATGTGGTATTACGTGAAGAAAAACTGATAATCAATGTCAATGGTGAAGATCACTCCACTTACTATACAGAAACACTGGTAGAACTGAAGAGTGAGTATCAAATTCATTTACAAACGAAACCAAATACAAATCCTAGTTTTATAATGAATGTCTGAAGGCTATACATGAGAAAATCTATTAAGGAGAATTTGTAATTGTTTTAAATCGAGTGCCAGAGCTCGGCAAACAATAAGGGAGTCCAAAGTAATTCATGGAAAAGCTACATACCCAAAATAAATTTAGGCACCAATATCTAAGGTGATCTGAAATATGATGAGACAGCAGGTAAGAATGGTAGAATGCCTAAAAAACATATCACAAACAATACAAAGATCACAAGCAAGAAAGATATTTCTAATGCCTTCGCAAACAGCTTCTCTCAAAATTCTGACATCCAGTGTCAAACTAAAAAATTTGTTAAAAATGAAGAAACCTGAAGAAAAGTAAACTCATTTTCAGTTCCAAAAATAGCAAAAGCTATAATCAGCGCTTTGCAAGATAGGAGCTCAATGAATCCTTTACAAAACCCACAATACAGCAATCAGTCCAGATGCTCTATCTTACAAATTTGTAAAACAATTTCCACAGATGTGCCCCTAATACTTATTTCTACAGATTTATAATGAAATATGGATTAGCTGAAAAATTCTAAATCTTTGGAGACAAGCAACAGTAATATTCAAGCTGGTAAAATACTCTGACAATTCTTCAAACCATAGACCGATAACATTAACTAGTTGTCTCTCTAAATTAATGAAAAAAATGATAAATGGCAGATTAATATGGTATTTGGAGTCTGGTCTTGGAGAAAAAAGAACTACTATTGACCATTAATCAGATTGGAGACGTTTATTAAAGAGGCATTTATTAAAAAAGAGCAATATTTTTAGTCTGGAAGTACATTATAATAAAAGATCTTAGAGGCTTTGGATTAAAGGGCAGAACAGACATTTTTATCCAAAATTTTCTGGAAAACAGAAGTTTTAAATTGAGAGTCGGAATGATACTTTCTGACATAAAAAAAAAACACAAGAAAACAATACCTTCAAAAGTATCTTGTCAGTAACTCACTTTAATGTGAAAATAACATAAAAAAGCTTCACACCATAGTCACTGGCACAAAGATGACTTTTTAATTTGTTGCTAAGTAAAATATATGCACTAATCAGAACACAAATAAGAACTAACCTTAAATAAGAACTAACCTTAAATAAGAACCAACCTTAAATAAGAACTAACCTTAAATAGCAGATGAACTGAAGAAAACGGTTTCAGATTTTCTGTGTTCATTTTTGCAATCTGCAAAAATGCATAATGCTCCATGTCTGAAACTAAATAGTAAAGAAAGGCAAATAACACACAAATATAAGTGCTTTGGTATTGTCTGTGGTAAAAAAATCTGTTTTTTCCCTCATAAAAGATCTTCAAAAAGTTGCAACAAGGCAATTGACATACTCTGGGTGATAAACTAATAAATCCCCACCCAAACTTTTTTGAATAATTGTATGATTGACATTTGATGATGGAAGTTTCATCTATAGTGTAGCAAGACCATCATACTTGAAGCAATTTAAAACTATTCATCACTAGAGACTGAAACTCGTGTTGATGGCTTTTTGCACACCTCCAGTGAATAGCTTCATATACCAAAGCGAATGAAGGTCCTTTCCATCTAAGGAAAGGAAAATTAACACTTTAATACATGACAAAGTTGTCATCCTGCCTATAGCTGCATATTTAATTCACAATATAAAACAGAAAAATCAGTACCATTAGGCCATTTAGTTACTGTATCTAGGAACATAGAAACAAACTGAAATTGAACTCTATTCACATACACCAAGTGACAAAATTCCATCATGGAAATTAAAACAACTATTTTGTATCTTTGATTTGACAAAAACTTCAAAGAACAAAACCAAGCCAATTATATTTGAAGATAAATTTGAACACATAAAAAAGCATCATCCTAACTATAAGTATATCTACACAGAGGGATCTAAAAATAAAATAGTTGGATGCACTGCTATCCTAAATAAGACAAAAATACAGTAAAGGCTACTTGACAAAGCATCATATACATGGCTCTAAAAAGAATAGAAGAGGGTAGGAATGATAAATTGATAATCTTTTCTGACTCCCTATCAGGGTTAACAGCATTGAAGCACAAAAATATAATTGACGCTTTCATCTGAAAAATCTTAAAAAAGATCTATCTATAAAACATGAAAAGAACATAACAAATTGTCGTTCCTAAATGTGCTGATAACCTGCACTAGTAAGGGTTTATGTCATCTGTATACAAAAAAACAACTTTCACTGGGCAGTACCTAAACTTCAACTTCCACCATCCATATATTGTAAAGAAAGGAATCGTCCGTTGCATACAACACCGAGCAAAAGCAATACGTAGTAACAGCAGTGCATATCAAGAGATTTTTTTTTATTACACATGAATCACCATTTATCAAAGTCCGGAGGCCACTCGAGGATAAGGGTTAATGGGTATACATTAGTCAATGTGATTATAGCATAGTAAACATGTAGTAGGAATTTTGTATATTGTATTACTTAGGGAGGACGGTTCATCAAGAACTTGTTTACGTTGGATTTGAAGACAATCAGAGTATAGTCAGCTGGAAAACAGGCAATCGGAAAAGTTCCACAGGCATACAATTCTAAGAAAGAAGCTTTGTTCATGGAATCTATATTTAGGTTTAGGCACAGAGTGTGAGAAATTATTGATAGTGGTTTTGGCTAGACGAGTGTTTTTCATGAAAGTTTGGTGAGGGGGGACCATAGATTGAAGCTCAGCTGAGCACTTGCCATGAAAATAACGATAAAGCAGAGAGGCTCGCAACGTCTCTTCTGTGGGAAAGAGGTTGCAGAGAAGAGAAAAGGGCACCGTCCACTAAGCTACAAAGTCTATTTTGAACTCTGTCAAGGCAGGATAAGCTGCTTCTAGCAGCTCCTGCCCAGATGTGGCAATAGTACTTCATCATTGGCCGTACCTGGCTTTTATATAGGTAGAGGATTGCATCTACACCTGACCTGTTATTCCCAAGTGAGACCAACATATTTTCCTAGATGAGTTCATAATTAAAAGATGCTCAAACTTAACCTCTAAATCTGACCCCCAAGATCGCCATGGGCATGGAGTATGTGCCTACATTAAAGACGACTTTCCATGTGGCAGGGCCATCTCCAGAGAAGATCCTAATTTACCCTTTATGTGCTTTCGGGTTGCACTTGCTCACACTATCGCATTCATATTTGCACTCTATCGCCCCCACAACAGTGAAGTTACTATCTTTAAAAGCATATCTGAGAAAATTGACCACATCCTGTCTGCGTACCCCTCAGCAAACATTCATGTTTGTGGAGACTTCAATGTTCACAATGTGGAATGGTTAACCCACTCAAACAAGACCGACGATGAGGGGAGGTTTTGTCACGATTTCTCAGTTGCTTATGACCTCACTCAGATTGTTCGGAAACCCATCTGTGTCCCTGACACTGATGGCCAGTTTGCAAGTCTCCTAGACCTCTTTCTCACAATTGGCCCTGAGTTATTTTCATCCGCCGTTCTGTCTCCACTAGGATCTTCCGACCACTCTGTTGTATCAGTTAAGATAAAAACAAAATGTAATAGATCCTCAGACGTACCTCTCCATTGTACAGTATATCGATACTCAATAGCTGACTGGTATAGCTTCCACAAATTTATATCAGATCTACCTCTGCATTTCATGTTTAAAAAGGATGTGTCCTCTATAGTATCAGACCTGATGGAATGGTTAATTGTAGGTATAGACCGTTTGATACCCTCGAAAAGTTCTAGCAAAAACCTAACAACCAGCCGTGGTTCTCTCCAGAATGTGCTGCTGGTATTGCACACAGAAATCACTTTTTCCATCGCTTCCAACGTAATAGATGTACTGAGACTAATACCACCAGCAACCTCTGTAAAAAAGTAATAAAGAATGCGAGAGAGTTGTATGCTCAGTCCATCAAGTCCAAAGTAGCTGAGCAGCGGTTAGAGTCCCATCAGTTTTGACAAATAGCAAATAGAATCCTGAACAGAAGTGCATGCTCTATCCCAACTATCATCAATGGACCTAAGTTAATCTCGTCAGCATCAGACAAAGCCAAACTCTTTGCCAAGAACTTTGCAGATAATTCTAGATACCCTTTATGACCAAGGCCGCTAACCACCAGTATTACCTCGTGTATCTGAAAACATGCTATGTGACATACAAATATCTGTACGTGAGGTTGCCAAGCTAATCAAAAACCTCGATTCCAGTAAAGCAACTGACCCTGGCGGCATTCCAATTATAGTGCTAAAAAAGAACTAGCGCCCATACTTACAAAGTTATTTAAGCATTGTCTTAAGGAGAAATGCTTCCCAACAACTTGGAAAATCTCATCAGTATGTCCTGTATTTAAGAATTCAGGTGATCGCTCATCTCCCTCTCAGTACAGACCAATAAGTCTCCTATGCATCATGAGTAAGCTGCTGGAATCCGTGTTAAATAGAGAAGTAGTCAACCATCTCAGCAAAAATAACCTTTTTAGTGACGTGCAATATGGTTTCTGTTCTGCTAGATCTATAGAAGACGTGCTTACAGTTATATCTCATAGGATTAGCGAATCTCTCGACGGAGGCTTTCTCTCTAGGGCAATTGCTATTGACATATCAAAGGCCTTTGATAAGGTATGGCATAAAGGACTACTTCACAAGATCTTCAGCTATGATATAGCTGGAAATGTCTTCTCAATTATTAAATCATTTCTCGCTGATAGGTTCATAAGAGTAGTGGTTGATGGGCAGAAATCAGAAGCTCTCAGTATTAATGCTGGAGTCCCTCAGGGGTCCATCCTGGGCCCAACTCTCTTCCTGATCTACATTAATGATCTTCCAAATCACATCCTTACATCATTCATAGACATTTATGCTGAAAACAATATAATCTGTGGTAGCACATCAAAGACCGTAAACGACCAAGTTCTCTCTGATTCTCTCTCTCCTCTGATCTTGAGCATGTGGTACAATGAGGAAAGAGGTGGCTGGTTACTTTTAATGCATCTAAAACCAAGCTTTTATATTTACATCATTAATGCTCAGATCCCCATCTGGCATCAATCGAAATGAATGGCTCTCGTCTTGAGGAGGCCTCATGTTTTGACAAGTTTCTGGGCTTGACCTTTACTCCTGACTTGAAATGGAATACGTATATCAAATCCAAAACAGTTTAAGAGAAACCCTCCACCGAAACAACTATTCAGAAAGCATGACATCAATTCCAAGAAATCTGGACCAGACACAGAAGGATACTACTCAGAAACTTACCACAGTTTGTATACTATATATGAAGGGCTTGTCTGAAAAGCTTCAACGAATATGTAAGCCATATGACACCAGGACAGTATTCAGGAGTGATTCAACTCTCTGGAAACAGCTTGTGAGAGTCAAGCCCCTACAGAAAAAATCATGACTAATAACTGTTTATATGAAATCCCATGTAAATGTGGAAAACTATACAGAGGTGAAACGTGTCGTCCGTTGAAAGTACGGTTAGAAGAACATCGAAAAGCCGTAGTACGTGGAGAGACTGAAAAGTCAGGTATAGCTGACCATATCTGGAAAGAAAAGGGAAACCATCTACAATTATGGGACAAAGTAAAAATTATAGCCAAAGAAAAACAGTAGAGAGTAAGACGACTGAAAAAAGCAGCACATATGCTGGGGAATAATCAATTACTAAGTAGACCTAGTATAGAATTTAATACGATATAGGAACCATTAATTATAAACAATAGATAAGATACACAAGTACTTTTATAAGATTCATTATTTATGTTAAAAACTAGATGTTGGTGTTATTAATATTATAAGCTTTTATAAGATTTATTATTTATGTTAAAAACTAGATGTTGGTGTCATTAATATTATAAGCTTTTATAAGATTCATTATTTATGTTAAAAACTAGATGTTGGTGTTATTAATATTATAAGCTTTGTCCAGTAAAAAAAAAACAAAAAAAAACATTTTTTTTTCATATTTTCATCCTTGTTTTATTAAAAAGTTTTGTTTGAAAAAAAATAGTTATACTTTCCTATTACCGCATTTAATCTCTTAATAAGTCGTAAAATATGTAGAAAAAAGTTACCGCAGTTTCTTTTTTAAATGTTTTCATCTATTGAAAATTTCGTTGGTTTTAGCGCCGTAAATTATGATATCAAAACAAAAACGACTCTTTTAAAAGTCGCGTAAAGACATTTTGTATCATTAATGTTATCAACTTTGTTTCATTAAAAAAATCGTCGCAGTTTTCTTTCTTTAATGTTTTGATTTAATAAAAAAAAATATCGCTGCATAGAACATTCTCACTCTTTCTGTCTCTCTATCTACAACTTGTGCCGGAGAACACCTCCGCGTAGCTGACTGCTAACATGTCTTTGTCTACACGCTGGACTATCATTCCCATTTCATTACTCACTTCTCTTCCCATGCGCGAACAAACGATAGTGACCCGAACGTGAGATGAACACACATTTCCTTTTTCCTTCTATACTACCAATCCCGCAACAAACGATGGTTATACCCGCGCGGACATGAACACGTGTTACACCTAAAACATTCATTCTTTCAACAGTAAATAAACGACACGTTTATCTTATCCAGCAATTGAGTTTTTGTTTCCTTCATTCCATTCGTTTCATTATTTTCTTTTGTAACAGGATTAGGATATATATATATATATATATATATATATATATATATATATATATATATATATATATATATATATATATATATTCTAGTCCACTATACTCTCGATCTATTTCTACATTTTGAAGAGTTTATCTCTTGTGTATGAGTGAATCCCCACAACACAAGCATATAAACATATACACACTCGTAACATTATATAAATAGAGATTTGTGCAACAAATTAATTTTTGCTGCTAAAAATAAAGTTCTGATAAAAGGAAAAGGTAGTTTGCTTGAAGCATTGCTGGTAAATATAATATAAGTGTATTAGAAAGGCTATAGCAATGTGGGTTACCGGTGTGAGAAGTGATGTCGAAAATGAACAAAAACAGACAAACGGGTGGAAATCTTGTAGAATAGTGAAATACGTGCGTTTATTTATTTTTCAAAGTCGCATATAACATCACATATAAAATCAGTAAATGAGGACTTACTGTTTTTTGAGGACCAGGATGGTTGGTGTCTTTGATATTTCGGGATGACATATATAAGTACATAAAAATAGAAAACTATGTGTATAAAAAAATAAATAAAAATAAAAATGAATTAAATAAAATAAATCTATAAATAAAAAGAAAAGGTAAACAAGTAAATAAATAAATAAATTAAATAAATAAATGAATAAATAAATAAATGAATAAATAAATAAAATAAATAAATAAATAAATGAATAAATAAATAAAATAAATAAATAATTGAATAAATAAATGAATAAATAAAATAAATAATTGAATAAATAAATAAAATAAATAAATGAATAAATAAATAAATGAATAAATAAAATAAATAAATAAATAATTGAATAAATAAGTAAAATAAATGAATGAACAAATAAATAAATGGAAATATAATAAAAAAAAAAGTAAAAATAAAATAAAGTACTGATAAATTAATAAAGTAAAATATTATATTTTATCACACACCAAATTTAATTAGAACCTAAAACACATCACTATTAATTAGACTTTGTTTTCTGCGTGGTAGTTTCAACTCATCTTCCAGTTCCATCACCATGGAGGTTTCTCTCTTTTGAAACACTCTTCGATTTTTTTACACCTTATTTCTTTTTGACAATGGGATGTTATCCTAAAATATCAAAGACACCAACCATCCAGGTCCCCCCAAAACAGTAAGTCTCCATTTACTTATATGTGATGTTATATGCGACGTTGAAAAATAAATAAACGCACGTATTTCACAATTCTACAAAATTTGCACCTGTTTGTCTATTTTTATTCATTTTCCACACTGCTTCTCACATCGATAACCCACATTGCTATAGCCTTCTTAAACACTTATATTTTTTAATTGTTAGTATCAATTGGGTAATTGTGCATAAAACTAGACACTAAGTTTCAAACATGGCGGCAGGTGTGTCAATTGCGGTATGGAAGCTGAAAATGGATACAATACTCCCGCTTACTTATATATTTGGGCAAAATATGAAGATTATAAACAATAGATAAGATACACAAGTAATAAGTAAAAACATTAATATATAGTGATATTTACAAATAGAAATAAAATAGGTTAAAGGCTCCTAAGATTCATAGTAGGATCCGTGGCGCAATGGTTAGAGTACCTGGAAAAATCGATTGTAAATGTAAGTGACATTCTCCTGAAGGTTGAAGGTTCAATCCTCAGTGTGGGCGACCAAAATATACAATTGCAAATTACTTAGGACCTCTATCCAATCATGGCTGACTGAACAAAAGCATTCTGTGAAGAAATTCCGTCCAATTTCCCGAGGGACAAAAACATTCCTAAGTTTGACAAAATACACCTGAAGAAGGTCGGGGGGTTACCGTTGTCGACCGAAGATGAGAACAGTAGTTCGATGAATCCAAATCTATCTATACTAAGAAACAGAGTAAAATGGACTCTGCTAGTCATATCGGTATTCATGGAAATGAAAAAACAGATAGAGTAGGATTCCATTTCTAGAACATCGAAGATGAAAGAAAAATGGCAAGAATGTTGTGATAAATAAAAAAGTAATAAATAACACAAGATTTAGCCACGTTTTAGTGAGTGGCACCCTAAGCTACAGAAAAGGCTGTAGTAACATTTATTGGAAATTGAAAAGCCTCCAATGTGCATATTATGTCAAGAATCTTATACAATCAAACATATGAGTAGACTGTC
This sequence comes from Euprymna scolopes, assembly GCF_053919585.1. Classification (NCBI taxonomy): domain Eukaryota; kingdom Metazoa; phylum Mollusca; class Cephalopoda; order Sepiida; family Sepiolidae; genus Euprymna; species Euprymna scolopes. The sequence goes on along the minus strand of NC_136506.1, from coordinate 64,214,899 downwards.
AGTTTCCATTTTGTTACTTAAACTAACCTTACACACGGAATTTTCCATTTGTAACTACATTTGTAGACACACAGATTTGTCCTTCTAGTGCACATGAATTCGAAGGAGGAATCTGTGTCACTTTTAGAAATAAAGAAATTTCCCAGTTGTCTATAATCAATCATGTCTTAAAAAAGAATGAAAATAAAGTCACTGTGTTTATGAAGGCAAGACTGATAACAAAAGAAAAAAAAACGTATAAAATTATCAGTTGAAAATTGCAAACAAATATCGTACGCACCTGTGTATATAATCACCATAAATTTCTTCACATTTCCCATTTCCCTGCTAAGTAATCGGTGAACATGTAATACATAATCTTAAAAATTCATCTACTACACTGACAATAGTTTAAAATTTTTGACACCGTTTTGCATTCCCTCTCAATGTTTTAAAATATACTTATATCCATATACGTTAACCTTCTTTTCTTTGATTTTTTACGTTCGATCATTATGGAAATAACCTAATATTTGTTTATCTTCTCTTTTTAGCACTTAATCAACATCGCTTCACACATTAGCTGTAACGTTTTTATCAACTTTTATCTATTTGGCAAGCTACCATCACTACTACCACCTCTATAAATCTAATAAATATAACAGTGTGTGTGTGTGTGTCTCTCTCTCTCTAAATATAACAGCGTGTGTGTGTGTGTCTCTCTCTCTCTCTCTCTCTCTCTCTCTCTCTTTCTCCAGCTCCTTTCTATATTTTTTTCGTCTCTCTTTCCACATGTTTCATCACCCCCCCCCCCTCTCTCTCTCTCTCATATATAAACAGGTCTCTATCAGTCAGGGTGCATCCTTAACCTAGTTGTCTGCTCAAAGCAAAACCACTTGGGACTGAAGAGACCAATGTGAGTTGACAATCTCTGTCACAAAGGCACAAGCATGCATGATCCCTGGGCTGATGGCATTGGTGCTCTCCTTTCTGTCTGCATGCTTCTCCACAGCAGCGTTCATCAGCTTCTCCTCAGATGTTGGTTTCGAGTTTATTTCCATCTTGAGCAGTCATCTGTAATGCTCTCCCAGGATCCAATGTCGATATCAATTAGTTTCTTGTTGCATTTTGCAACATCCTTGTTGGGGCAACTGGTGTACCTCTCCATTCAGGATTTCCTTTGAAATGCACCATTTTCCATGGTGGACCTCGTTCAACCAATGCAGTCTTTGTTGTCCGAGGTAGTTGAATATATAAGGAAGGCTCATGTGATATAGAACCTCTGTGTCCAAGACTCTATCCTGCCAAGATATGCCAAAGTGGAAAGTGTTGAGTCACTGCTCCTGTCCGACATAAGTGGTCCATATCTCACTGCCATATAACAGTGTGCTAATGATGATGCAGGTATTGGACAGTGCCATCTTAATCTTCACCGTCAGTTCAAGGTTCGTTTACACTTTTGATGTAAATCGAGCAAGCATCATAGCTGCTTTCCCAATCCTCCTGCCAATTTCAATGATAGAGATTATCTATTATGGTAAAGCATGATGAATGACATCAAGTTCATAGGCATCGTTAGTGATGGCAGATAGTATTTTGGTGTCTTCTAGGACGTTTGTCTTATTCAAACTAATGGTAAGCCTGAAATCTTTGCAAACCTGTGAGAAACAGTTTGAGCAGTTTGCTATCTGATCTGGCACACAGGTAGATTCTCTGGTTGCAGTGTCAAAGCTGTGCTTCAGGAGTATACTGAAAAAGATCTTAAAATGTGTTGGAGCAAGAACACAGCCTTTCTTGACCCTGCAAATACTAAAGGGGAGGAGCTTCCACAGAACTGATTGTTCCCTTCATGTTTGTGTGGAAGCATTCTATGAAGCACTGCAGCTTTTGTGGGCAGTAAATCCTTGGGAAAATCTTGAATGGGCCATCTCTGCTGATTGTCAAATGCTTTGGTGAGATCTATGAAGACAATGTACGGGGACATGTGCTGTTCTCTGCACTTCTAGACTTGACAGAGGAAGAATATCATGTTTATCATTGATCATTCTGCTTGAAACGCATACTGATTTGGATAGACATATTATGAAACCTTCTACATACTGATCAGGATGACCTGTGCAAAGACTTTGCCGACAATGCTGAGGAGGGAAATACCTCTATAGTTGCAGTTGCTTCTCTCACCCTTATTCTTATAGAAGGTAATGATCTTGATGTCCTTCATGCCCTGTGATATGATTCCTTTTTACCAGCACTGACAGGACTTTGTGCAGTGGAGTAGAGGAGTATTTATACAGTGATTGATCAGGTCTGGGGTAATTTCATCACTACCCGAAGTCTAGTTGTGGCTGGCCTTATATAGCTCCTCTACATTTTACTCTGCATTTAACTCCTGCTATAATGTCCATGAGAAAATATTAAGGACATTAGAGTAGAACTTGTAATGTCCTTTTTGAAGGGAGTGAGCTAAAAAAAAATAGTATCTACAAACTCAATAAATAAAAATAAACAGATAAAACTTATAACACAACTCTAAAAACATTACGAAATCAACAGACATTGGTATTAAATAAATCACAACGTGATTATGCCAATAAACTTACCAAACAAAACTTCTATCCGCTTCTCTGTTCCTCCTGCCTCCCCATCCTCTCTCCTCTCTCTCTTTGTCTGTCTGTCTGTCTGTCTGTCTGTCTGTGTCTCTCTCTCTCTCTCTCTCTCTCTCTCTCTCTCTCTCTCTCTCTCTCTCTCTCTGCCTTTTCTTTTTTCTCTCTCTGACTCTGCCTCTTTCTTCTCTCTTGCTCTGCCTATTTTCTCTCTCTCTGTCTATTTTATTTTCTCTTTGCATTTTTTCTCTCTCCCTGTGTCTTTTTCACTCTATCTGCTTCTTTTTCGCTTTCTCTCAACCTCTTTTTTTCTATCTCTACATTTTTCTCTCTATCTCTTTTCTCTCTCCGTACCTCTTTTTTTTCTTTCTCTCTCTCTCTCTCTCTCTCTCTCTCTCTCTCTACGTCTTTTTTCTTTCTCTAGTTATTTTTCTCTACCTTTTTTCTCTCTCTTTACCTCTTTTTTCTCTCTCTACCTCTTTTTCTCTCTCTATCTCTTTTCTCTCTCTCTGTCTCTTTTTTTCTCTCTCTACCTCTTTTTTCTCTCTCTATCTCTTTTCTCTCTCTCTCTACCTCTTTTTCTCTCTTTACCTCTACTTTTTTGTTTCTCTCTCTACCTCTTTTTCTCTCTCTCTAGTTATTTTTCTCTCTCTTTACCTCTTTTTTTTGTCTTTCAACCATTTTTCTCTATATCGCTTTTTTCTCTCTCTGTCAATCACTTTTTCAGTGTCTCTGCCTATCTTTATCTCTCTGCTCTCTCTTTTTTGTCTCTCCCTGCTCCTCTCTTCCTTTCCTCGCTTTCCATCTTTTCTTTGTTCTTTTTTCTCTCTTTCTCTACGCCTCTTTACCTTCTTTCACTCGCTTAAATCCCTCTTTCTAGCAGTCTCGCTTTCTCTTTTCAGTTTCTTTCAAACCCTCTTTCGCTCTTTCCACTCTCTCTTCTCTTCTTCATCTCTCTCTCCTCTTTCTTCTCTTTCCTTTCTCTTTCTCCCGTCTTTTCTCTTTCTCTTTCTCCCCCCCTCTCTCCTTCTTCTTTCACCTCTCTCGCTCTATATCCCTCCTTACTCTATCCCCTCCTCTGTGTATGGCTGTGCGTTTCCTGGTCGTTTCACCCTCTCTCCTTTCAATAATAATTTTACATTGGACGCGTCTTTGCTTTTTCTTTTCTTTCTTAAACAAGCATATAATGTTCAAACGAAAGTGAAGCCCTTCAACGAATATAATCAAGACACGAAGAAAGGGTTTACTTATGCATGAAATATTTGTTTATGTGTGTGTTCGCTTGAACAACAAACACCATCCGTCATCTTCTCGTTTGACTTGATTTGTCTGCGTTTGCAAATGGCTGACAATGTGTAAATCGCCCGTTCTTGTTTAATTTTCTTATGTTATTTGTTTATAATCAAGTTTTTCTATTTGCTTAATCTGTAATCATGCCTTGTCTACTTTTATGGCAATATTTTTCTGCAATAATAAATGAGAACTGTGAAAATTCCAAAGTTAAAGAAAATATAATAAAAAGAAAAGTCTTGCTGGGACCTGGGTTATCTCTCTTGGATATATTTGTTTTTAATCGGAAAGAGCAGTGAGGAATTTGTATTCTCGTTCCCTACATAGTGAGAAATTAGAAAATCAGATTATGTTGTCTTATTCCATGTCCTTAGCATTAGGTGGAATTTCCATGAACAGAGTTTCTTTGCAAGGGTTTCCCGATTGTGCAACATATTACTGCAGGATTGCTTTCCTGCTCATTACAATTTCAAATCTAATGTCAACAAATTCTTGTACCATAAGTAAACATCAGTTTATACCATTGCTTAAGGTTAGTACTCTCATAATATTCCTCATGTTTTGGCTGGCAGTTATTTCTTTCTCATTAACATCGAAATGCTCTTAGCCTTGATAAGTGATGATCCAATAGGAAAAAAATGCTTTGTCCATCGAGTTAGCTTTCTGATGGAGTTAACCGACTCTCAGGCTATGATCAAAGAACCAAACAAACTTCGTTTCATATTTCCTCCTAGTGGTGCATCATCACCGTTGAACCAACGTAAGTCATTTTATATCTTCATGCTCTCTCTCTCTCTCTCTCTCTCTCTCTCTCTCTCTCTCTCTCTCTCTCTCTCTCTCTTGTTTTTCAGTGGCAATATGCCTTGTTTGTGCTAAAATTAAGTTACAAATAAAAATTTACTTTTGTTTCATCTTTCTCACAACTCTGTATGTCGTATGTTGAAGGGGACAGTTCCCGGGTTTTTAGTACAGAATAAATGTATGAGCGTCATTATCGGTTGTAGCTCTTTTCATTAACATAGAGGATTTGATTGCATCATGCGAATGTTGGCTCTTCTTATTTAAGCTAATACAATGCGTCAAATCAAATACAAATAAATATGATCAGCACAAACCAAAGACCATTTAGAGGAAAAAATGAACCACAAAGGAAATTAGACTAGTAATGGATTGCTGCTACAGGGAAAGTGGTTATTTTACATATAGAACATAATTCCCAAGTTATTTCATAGATTTTCTAAAAACCCTGCATATAAATATACAAAAACAAATGTGAAAAGCTATTAATATGGTAAGGGTAATCAATGTAACAATATCAAGCAGAAAACATAGAAAGCATATTTAATGAGTGAAAACGAGGTATTAATTATGCGGTTAATGAAAATATACTTGAATCGGAAGACAATATTTCGAAGATAAAAGAATGCTCGTTTTCAGAATCAAATATCTTTGGAGGTCTGGCGTGGTGTTTATGAGAAGTTATTATTCCTATCGACATCTCTGTCAGTAACGCTGGTTTGAACTATTCAGAAAATGTATTTTCTTTTATCAAAGTGTTTGTGATTTTGCCGTTAAAACCATAACACCTCAGTTCAGTATTTTCGACTGTGAAAATCAGCCTCTTTCTCTGAAAACGTACCTTTTTATCCAAACTAGCACCATCTTATTTGCATATGAGTAATGAGATTTCACGTTACTCCACAAAACCTGCCAACATATAATCAAGTGCAGCCGCCATTTTGCTTTTCATTTTTACCCCTAACCGCACTTTACATGCTATACAAACTCATTCAGAAATTTGAGTAAGTCTCTCCTGCACTGTTATTACTTGTTACGTGCGGTGATAAGGCATTTTATCATAGTGTTGAATATTCAACAGAGATGAAAATATAATAAAATTATAGTTCAATCATTTGAAATAACTTCAGATTTCAGCATGTATCTGTAGATTCCTTCAAATGATTTCAGATGGATCGATTAGTCTTTGAAAGAATCATCTTTTTTGTTTGTTTGTCACAAAGATCGGTTGAATTTCGATCTACAGACGACCGATGAAAAGTTGCCATTTTGCCTATCATACTGTGTGCTGCCTTTTCTCAATACATGCATATACTGGACGATTTTAGTTTGTACGGCATGTACCATAAGCTGGTTATCTGTGCATACTAACAACCTATATAGAATTGCTTTTATAAAATACTAGCGATTGGAGACAGTCAATTTTAAAAGATAGGAAAGAGAATACGTTATTAAAAGAAAAAATGTTGCGTGCTAGGCACGAACTTGCAAAACTTAAGTTCATAGGTGAACATGTTACTGATCGGGCCAGGATGACACATATGTTATCATGTTGCAAATTTAGGATACGTTCGTGATTGATATACAGCGTCAAAGCCAAGTTTTTTATCTGACCCCCTTTTAAACAAAACGACATTTCTACATGAAATAATTGACGAGTTTTTACTAATTTTTCGATATTATGTGTCCGAGAGATCACTCTTTCTAATGGTATCACGTTCATGCCGCTTCGATGCGGATGACAAGTTTTTAGTGAAGATATAAACACACACACGACTGAGATTATATATATATATATATATATATATATATATATATATATATATATATATATATATATGATATAAATTTAGGATTGAGAATGTCGACCAAGTTAGTAATGCATTTCTGATTTCATTTTTGCCCTCACTTTTTTTTTAATTCCTTGTCATTTTGTTCTAGCTGGGAATGGAGTATCCTACCGGATGCCAGACATTTACCCACTGTCTCACACACTCTAACCAAGAGATCTTTTTAAGATTCTAACCGGACGCCAGCCATTCATTCGCTATCTCATACATTTCAATTTTTTTTTTAAGATTCTAACCGTTTCTTTAAGTGCAATTGTTTGTATCTTGGTTTAAAATGGAAATGGTTAAAACTTTGAAAACAGATTCAAGTAAATAAATCAATGAATAATTTATATTAAAATTTACTTTTGACGCGATGAATATTTTTTATTTTATGTAATTATTTGCTGTTAATATAGAAAGTACCGTTGGCGTTGCTAAGAGGCTTGTAGCATTCTAAATTCCAATCGATGATTTTGCTTTTTAATTATTTGAATAAATGTTTCATTAAAAATAGCGACAAGAAGGTGAACGAATCTTAAAAATATTTCACCTGGAGACGATTTCTTTTTTTTTTTTTATACCAAAATTAAAATAAGCATTTTTATTTCACTTTAAAATATTTCCCAATTGAAAATGTCTGCATTAATTAATGTAAATTTCGTGAAATCAAAATATGAGAAAGTGAAATGGGAAAAAAAAAAAACGGAATTAGACGCATGGAAGTTATTTCAATAATCAATATTTTATGTATCGTATTATGGCATATGATAATAATAAGTATGATGTCGTATGGAAAGGATGGATTATATGTATGTGTTAATATTTTTATTTACCTGCTTTTCTGGAAGTTTGACACAAGGTCAAGTATGCATCTAATGAAAGTGTTTCTGTGGAGCGAACTGGATTTGAACATAGTACACCCAAGTAAACCATTAACCACTATCACCCTTCCCCAGTATGTATGGATTAATATTAAGAGAATCCTAAAAAATGGCTGTTCGTCAATATTTCAAAACAACTTGGATAAAAACAATATATTCGCTGCTGTTGTTTGAAAATTGTAAATTAATTTTTTTTAAAATACCATCGAGTGTTTTTTTTTTTTCAAACCAGTTCGCCATTTTCAACATGGTGGACGTTTCGTGTTCATACTTTACCAATATATGATTTCTTACTAATGCATTATGGTTGGATCTTTTTCTTACACAAAAATATTATTAATTTTTAAAAATATGAGACATTTTTTGTTTTATCTCAATTCAGGGTTTCGCTTTTAGTCGTCTCAAGCTTTGCAAGTTCTGATTTCTTTCAATTTTGACCGCTTTTTTAACCTATTAACAACTATTTTAACAAGCTAAAGACCAATAAAAAAAACGGACGACAAAAAATTCAATTATTTCAGCTGCCTAGCATTTCTTTGCAAGCTTTTGTCTTGGAGAAGATACAGTTTGAAAAATATGGAGACAGACAGACATAGTAAATTTTATAAATGCAATTTCTATTTATTATAAAACAATAAAAAATAAATAAAATCATACAATCAGTCAATTAAAATATCATTTGGTGAGCTAACATATATACTAATTCACAGACATTAATCGCACTTGTACATAAAGCGTTATAGAAAGAGAGATTCCCTGAAAGTTTACTGACACAGCTAGCAACCAAAGTCACAGATATGCACACATTAATCGGTTCATCTTAAAAACTATACACAAACAGGCTGATATATTCATACATTCTCCCTGCAGTCTTGAATAAACAGTGATTTTTTTTATTTTCAGCCAAACCTCTTCAATAAGATATTTCTTATGTGACTAAAATTCCTTATTATATGGACTCGCCTTCATGTAGGTAAAGGAACGTGTTTCTAAGAGAATATTACCTTCACAAGCGATCTCCAAATGCTGTAGGGACATCTCGGTCAAGGGAGATAAATACTTAGTCTTGTCATTGATTACACTGTGCAACACTCAATAAAGTACAGGACATCTGTGGCCATTTTTATCTATGCACAATAGCATCGAAAATCCATTTCTGGCCTTTTTTTTTGTCAAATTAGGTACTTTTTTTTTCAAAATTATCAGTTTCGAAGATTTTGCAGAGAATCTTAGTGGTGTGAGTAATGAACATAGCAAGAGATTCCATCAAGATATTTCAGTGAGGGAGAAACGTTTTAAAGGAAGATGGAATCTTAGCATGTTGGCAGACTATTGCTAGAATATAAAAGGGAGGATGACACATAAGATGGTTAAGAGGGCAAATCTTGTTTAAAATAACAATTCTGTGTTTTTCGTTCAAAACGAATAATAAAACATGATTTATAGTACATGAAAACGGTGCCTATTTTAGAGAAATAAAGGTCAGATTTAGTATCAGGATATTTTTTGTTGCACCGATACAGGTCTTATGTGGAACGTACATGTTTCTAACCTGAAATCTGTTGCACAGAAGTGCAAGCAATCAGGAGCTACCGGTGTAGATACACCTTGAATTTACACCATACTTGTGCTTGCTATAGATTTTTTAAAGACAAGGCATGAAACTACTTGATGTAAATAGCTTAAACATGCCTGACATGTGTTAGCTGCTATGGTTAGAAATGTTGTGCAGGTGAAAGGAGAGCTGGTTCAACCCACCTGAGATACTGAACCAAGAATTACATGATTATTTGGAATTGTGTTTGTTTATTCATCGAACACACATTTACAAATGTATAGATCATCATTTGTTTCATTTTATATCGTTTTATGTGATATTTTTTTATATGCCTTTCATGTGATATCGTTTTTGACATATGACAATGTTTGTTTCTCCTTTCAGATGAAGAATCATTTGGAAGCAGTTCGGCTGAAAATGTAAGCAATTATTTTTTCATTTCTTCTTTTAGAACTTTTTATAAACTACACGCATATCTATCTCTGCCGAGGAAATTATATTTTAAGTTGAGTTAGCTTGTGTACAGCCTAGCGTACACACACATATATATATATATATATATATATATATATATATATATATATATATATACATATGTGTGTGTATTGTACATATGTATATATTGTAATATATGTATGTATATATATATTGTACATATATGTATATTGTGCATATATATATATATGTATGTACATTGTGCATATATATATATGTATATATATATTGTACATATATATATTGTACATATATATATATGTATATATTATATGTAATACTTAGAGGTATAAGTGGTAAAAAGTGGGATGAAGTATTCAATACGTTAGTAGAGCTGAACATTTTTTATTTCAACCTCAAGACATGGTGAAAGTTTAACTTTCACCATCCAACGAAACAGGCAGGGAATTCCTCTGTCTGTGGAAACTGTAATAGACTATGTTTATATCTTCAGATTGTAAAATAATATATATATATATATATATATATATATATATATATATATATATATAGATATATATAGATATATTTATAATATTTTATATTTTACTTTATTTTATTTTATATTATATATTATATTTTATTTTTATTATATTTTATTTTTTTATTTATTTATTTATTCTTTATTTTCTATTTATTTATTATATATTTATTTATTTATTTTTATTTTCCTTTTTTATTTTTTATTTTCCTTTTAGTGTCGTTTAATAACTCTTGCTGACATTTTTTTAAGTGATAACCTGTACATTTCAGTTGACCTATATTATTTTGCCCTATATATATTTTCGCGCCTTTAACATTTCCTGTCTGGGTCGTTTTGACTTTTGTTTCCCTTTATTTTATATTTAACTTTATCATTTTTTTTTCTCTCTCCTTTTTCTTCCTAGATCTTTTTTATTTATAGTTATGTCTCGGAAGTAGAATGAAAAGCGCATCTTATTTTTCTTTTATTAATATTATTTTTTTTCCTTGTACACATGTTTATGAATTATTCTATGGATTTCTGCCTTTGGATTATTATGGACCATCTTCTTCCAATTACGGGATGTCTTTGGATTTTACTTGTACAAATGGAAATTCTTTTAACTTTTTTGAAGTTTTACATTTGGATTTTACCGTCACTGGATTTTTTATCTTCCACCAGACTATCCATTCATGTGTAATCACCTTTTTCTTTACCATATTCCTTCTGCTTAACTTATTTTGTTTTCAAGATCTTTGACTTACTTGTTGTTTCATCAAATACTTCTGCATGCAAAATCCGATCCCGCATTTTGTTAATTCCTACCCTCTGATGAGAAGGAGAGTATTTCTTCGAAACTCTGCGGATTAAGGACTATCCATTTATCTAGTGTTTCCTTTTCAGATTAAATATGTTTTTAACTTATTTCAAAGTGTTTTTTTAACATATTTTATTAACTGTTTGCTCATATATATATATATATATATATATATATATATGACATATATATATATATATATATATATATATATATATATATATTTGTACTCCTTGTCGGATAATTAAAATTTTGTATACCTTGTTTACAGATTTGTTATTTGGAAAATTTAAATAAATTTTCAATAAGATTTTTCTAATATATATATATATATATATATGTATGTATGTATATATATATATATATATATATATATATATATATATATGGTCTAACTTAGAACTGATTTAGTTTTAGGTCAAGATCACAGAAAAGGTGAAAATCACACTTTTGACAATAATTTTGGGACTATTTATAGTGGCAACACACTATTGGGTCCATATTGTAGCAAATACAATGTTTGGTCAAGGCTGACATTTTAACATTATTTTTATATCAAATTTGATATATGGACCTTATGTTCTTTGATATCAGTGACCACCATGAAATAGATCAGTCTGATAAGATAAATTGTTTTTGAGTTATTAATGTTTCCATAACTTCGAGAATACGTCATACTATATAAAGAAATGAAATCTAAAAAAAAAAAATTGAGAACACTCCCATGACATTAATACTTTTTAACTTTAACATGTTCTTTTGGGTGCCAAACACTCAACTCATTCTTCTCCACAATTCGTTCTTCTCATTGCAGTCACTCTTTTCATATGCAAATTATATTTTGAAAATTTACGCCCCAGGGGTTTTAAAGATCATTTTTACATCATGTATAAAAATTCGAAAAATGTCACTTACAAACATCAGTGCATGGACAGCCTGTACTTACCACGGAAAGAAGGTGGTTTAGGCCTTACTGAAATTAACCACGCATACCGAGCTTCACTGGTAAGCATAGGCCAATATATCAAATGTTCTTCTGACCCAAAAATAAAAATGGTGACTGAACATCACACCAAATGTCTGCCTCAGCAGACGTCAACTACAAAGCTTGGCGAAAATTTCAGTGGTAACACACTGGATAACACGATAGAAGAATATGACAACCCAGCAACCCTAATCGCCCGGAAGAAGAGAGAAGAGGATACAAAAAGGGAACTGAAGACAAGACTAGAAGGATGGCAACAACATAAGAAAGCAGGCAGGTTCATGGAAGAACTGAACCAGAACTACATTGACAAGGAAGTTTCACTACAATGGCTTAAAAGTGACAAATTTCCATTTGATGAAGAACGATTAATTATAGCTGCTCAAGACCAAGGCTTACTCACAAATGGATTTAAGAAAATGGCTGGTCTACAAAAAAAACGACCAATACAGATTCTGTCACTCGGCTGTTGAAAGCCCAAGCCACCTAATGTCCGGATGCCAAGATCCTTCTAACTGATGGTCATTACACTGCCCACCACAACAAAGTATGTAGATACTTAGACTGGAAGATATGTGGAGAGATGCAACATCTGGGAACATGAACCACCACCGATAACATCAAATGGAAAAGTGACAGTGTTCTACGACAAAGACATACAGGCGGGCAGATACATAAAAGACGCCATCAAGCCAGATATTGTAATATGGAACAAGCCCGAAAGAACTGCAGTCATTATCGACGTCACAGTTCCAAACGACTTTGGCCTAATAGAGCAGAACAGGAAAAGATAACAAAATATCAGGACCTAAAAAATGATCTAAAAACGACATAGTCTCTGAAAGAAATAAGCATTAATACCGGTTGTGACGGGAGCAACTGGGTTAATAAAAAAGAACCTTTAGAAATACTTAGAAGCAATCCCTGGAAGACCAAGCTGTAAGGAAGATAGCAGCCATAAAGGGAACAATGTCTATTCTTAACAGAGCTCTCGGATATAAATTTAAACTGTAATAGAATCAAGTGATAGCCCCAGGAAGGAGCCCCTTGATCTCTTCAAACTAACACAAGTAAAATAAAAAAAAAATAGACACAACTAGCTCTCCAGGTACGAATAAACACAACTAGCTCTCCAGGTACGAATAAACACAACTAGCTCTCCAAGTACGAATAAACACAACTAGCTCTCCAGGTACGAATAAACACAACTAGCTCTCCAGGTACGAATAAACACAACTAGCTCTCCAGGTACGAATAAACACAACTAGATTTTGATACACAGATAGACACAACTAACTCTCCATACAAGGCCAGACATAACTAGCCTTTTGTATTCTTGTTAGCTTTCAAAACAAACTTTTTTAAAGTCCCACTTTTGAATCTTTATTTAAATATCTCTATAACACAACGGTGACGATTTAAAAAATCTGACTTGAATTTTTATTTAAAATTTTATACAACACAATAACCGCAATTTTAAAAAATTGTATCAAAGAAATTTTATGTAAAATATATGTAGCTTTTTTATTTCCCGATTGATTGCACAACAGGGGACAAAGAAAGCTGTCTCCTTCCTTATGCGTGATGAACTCTTAAAGGGCTTATGTTTTGGTTATCCTGGTTGGAATCCAGGGGATTCAATGCTGATGGTGGGGGTCTCTTTCAGACATAGTTTATCTTGAAGTGATTTTACCGTCCTCTGCATTTTTATTATCATGATTAGCTCTTTGCATAAAGTGGCTTCATGCCTTGTCTGCAGTGACTTCCATAATATATATATATATTTTTTTTTTAAATACCAGACGAGGATTCATCTTTGTCAATCGGTTAAGCAGAGACTGGACTATTGTATTTGATCTGTTCAGCTCTAGGAGATCAACTCTCTCAGGCTTTGTCCCTCTGTTTGAGAAGGAGTTAGTTTATTGCTAACTGCCTGAGGTTTTCTCACCAGGGAATGCTTATGGGGCTGCTCAGGCAATTTTTAAATGCCAAAATTTAACATCTTGTATCTTGGCCTTTTCTCACCATGTCCCGGCATTGTAGCACACATTTCCACAATGTGAGGAAAGTAAATACCTGGCCATACGTCTTGTGATTAACTATATTCGCATTTGTATCGTTGTAACAGAATGCGTCGCCAGGAGGAGTCTGTAATGACAAAATTCACAAACGCATGCAGGCATTTTATGCACTGAATTTTGCGATACAAGTGCATTGATAAAAAGCTTAGTTGAACCAGCTTAAAAGTCCAAATAACTGGGAAAAAGAAGAAACTAAAATAATCCTTCCAGCAAAAAAATGCAATATAAACGCATATAAAAACGAGACATTGTATTCTTAAGATGTGTCCATGAAAACTGTGTGGTTAGCGACGAATATTCTACTTCATGCATGAAAGATCAACGGAAATGCTGTTTAAAACTTGACTGTCACAGAATTGCGAAAATGCTATTTAAAATACCAGACGAGGATTCATCCTTCTCAAGCAGAGACTGGACTATTGTATTTGATCTGTTCAGTTCTAGGAGGTCAACTCTCTCAGGCCTTGTCTTCTCTGTTTGGGAAGGAGTTAGTTTATTGCTAACTGCCTGAGGTTTTCTCACCAGGGAATGCTGATGGGGCTGCTCAGGCAACTTTTAAATGCCCAAAATTTAACATCTTGTATCTTGGCTTTTTCTCACCATGTCCCAGCATTGTAGCACACATTTCCACAATGTGAAGGAATTAAATACCTATATAAAAGCCAAGTACGTCCAAGGATGGAGTACTGCTGCCACATCTGGGTAGGAGCTGCTAAAAACAGCCTATCCTGCCTTGACAGAGTACAAAATAGACTTCGTGGCTTATTGGGGGATGCCCTTTTCTCTTCCCTGCAACCTCTCTCCCACAGAAGAGACGTAGTAAGCCTGTCTTTGTTTTATCGTTACTTCCATGGCAAGTGCTCATCTGAGCTCCAATCCCTGGTGCCCCTTCGCCGATTTTTCATGATAAACACCCGTCTAGCTGAAACCACTGTCAAAAATTTTCCCTACTCTTTAACTGTGCCAAAACCAAAATGTAGATTCCATGAACAAAGCTTATTTCTTAGAAGTGCATGCCAGTGGAACTCTCTTCCGTCTGCCTGTTTCCCACCTGACTACAACTTAGATGTCTTCAAGTCAAATTCCTGATGAACCGCTCCTCAAGTAAGACACTTTATCAAATCTCCAATACTAATGATTACTATGATACTATTCCATTGATTACTGTACACGCATAACCCTTATCCCCGAGCGCCTTCCGGGCCTTGATAAGTGGTGACTTTCATGTAAAAAAAAAATTTTTTTTTAAATGTATGACAGAATGGCAAAAATACTATTTCAAACGCGTGTGTGACAGGATATTGAAAATACTATTTTAAATGTGTGTGTAACAGGATGGCGAAAATCCTATTTCTAACTTTGACGTGACTGACTGACCAATAAGCAAATGCTTTGATACTTCTAAAATAAAATCTAACTATTCAATCTGTGCGTTTAACGTTAAGATTCTATTTCAGGCTTGAGCATGATCGATGGCAAAAGCCTCTCGATAAAAAAACGAAGATGCATATCTAAAAACCTAAACTGAAAAGTACTTCAATAAAATGACCTAAAAAGAAACACAAAATTTATTTTTCTTTTAGCAAAAGAAAACTTAAGAATGGAAAAAAAAAATAGAAAATGTTGAAGTCTTGGAGATTATGGTTTGATGTATTTCTTCAAATGCAAACCGTATCTTTCTTTAATAAAGTTTAGATAAGAACCACAAAAATCTATTTATGAACAAAAACAAAGAATTTCTCGAAGGTCACGCTACAACCTTCTACACGCCATTCTTTTTGGCAAACGATAGCTGTGATACAAGAAGTCAACTATCTGACAATATTAAAGTTATTTTTAAATTAATTTGCTACATTTTTTATTTCTAAGTAAAACTTAACATTAGATATGTGAGGAATTACAACATAAACCAAGAACATTACAACGGGATTGTTTTCTTACAGACTACAACAGTCGTCTTCAAATCTAATATCAACAAATACTTGCTCATAAATAATAAAACTTTGTTCATTCCATTCATCATTTTTTAATCCTCTCATAACGTTCTTCATCGTACAACTAACAGTCAACCCATTTTATTAATCTTTGCTCTTTTGGTCTCAATAAGTGGTAATACATTAGTAAAAATTAAAAAAAAAAAATAGTTTCTAGAAGACCCTTTATCAGAATGACGAAAAAAGACTAGGAGAGGACTTCCGGGCAGACAAAAGGAGAAAAAAACAATCATGCTGATCACTATTCTATTTTATTCAAAACAATAAACGCCTTCATTTAAAATCTAATAATTATCCGTGAAATAAAAGCAGTTTTCCTTTTAATAATATATTTTATTTCACACTATAGAAACAGCAACAATAAAATTACATCGGTATACTTCTGCGTCTATAAATAACCTATAAAAAAGAGAGACCGCACCCCATTCTCCACTCTATAATAAATATCCTTTGGAATTTATTTGTATGTTTATCCCTCTCTATATAAAATTATGTACATCTCCTAAACTAATGAGCAGATTATTGTAGATTTTAGAATATATATTCTAAGCAACACGGTGAGTGACATGGGCACATTGTTTCTTTGTAAACATTTTGCTTTTTAGAGAGTTATTGCACGCAAACAAGCAATACCCCCTTCCCACCCATTTTTTTTTAATAAGTTAGATATAAAAAATTAATAGAAAAACAAACTTGCTCTATATCAAATTTAGAGTTGTATTACGTCCATAATATTTATGAGCTTAGTAAAGTCCTAAATTATTGAACTTATCATTATGAATTATGGAATATATATTCTAGGCATCAGGGTGAGTAGCATTGGTACATTATTCTTTTTTCTTTTTTTTGTAAACTGTACCTTTTAGAAAGCTACTACCCAAACCATACTATACTCTTCAAAGAAAGAAAGAAAAAAAAAACAACTTTAAAACACTAATGCTATATTTATTGCTTATATCTGTCCTGGGACGGTTATTCTATTAGTGTGTGTGTGTGTGTGTGTGTGTGTGTGTGTGTGTGTGTGTGTGTGTGTGTGTGTGTGTGTGTGTGTGTGTGTGTGTGTGTGCGTGCGTGCGTGCACTTCTATCCTTGTCACACAAGAGTTATCGAGTAAAGCGCATGATCTTTTAGTCCCCTCCCTCGAATGAAACCACTTTCAAGCGATTAAGGAAAGCAAAGAAGCAAATAGCAAATTGGACAATTACTACCGGAAATGGATGTGGAAACAAAATTCTCTGCTCTATGATAAAAAGTCAATGGTGGGTGTTCTTTTTTTCTTTAGACCATCAGAAGTGATAATAATTCATATGTGAAAAGTAAATTACTGACATAAGTCTATGGTTTTATAAAAATATTTTAGTGATATATCTAGACGAATAGCAGGGATATTAAAATTTAAGGTGTAAAACATTTTATCAAAATAATTTGATTCGACATTAAATTATGCAAAAAGTTCACATATCTTAAAATAATATAACCCAAGCAAAAATATATTACACTACTAGCACGACCTGTGTCCTAGCGTTTTCCGGGGAAATCGAGAAAACCAAGAATCTCAAACACACAAAAATAAATTTACTAAAAATGCTAAGCCTTTATCTAAGAGACAAAAAAAACATAAAAATTGGATGGGGGGGGGGGGTACTCTCTGAATTGTTTTGGTTGACCAACGAGTAGGTGGTGGAAACTTTATTCAAATTTTAATATGTTGTGCTGGATTGCAACGCACAGAAATAAAGTGACCTGATAAGAGTCAGATCCTTTAAACCCAAAATGCTAATTTTCTATCCACGATCTAAAAACATGTATAAATAAAACTATGTGCAATAAGAAAATGAAAATAGTCAACAATAAGAAGGAATAGTGAATTAGTGAGATGTCCTTTGTCAAACGAATATACAAATTAGTTTGCCTGAGTTTGTCTATCGTATAGATCTGCTCAGTGTATTGGAAGGTTAAAATTCTATTCGTATATAAATCTCTTAGTCCAATAAACGATCCAACTTGATAAATAAAGAAGATTAAAAAAAAAAAAAAAAATTGATTTTTTTAACATTTTCATTGCTAATAAATGTCCTATATGAGTAATGGGATAAAAATGTGTCCTATATTTAGAAATACCATTAATTATTTCAGTGGTCTCAATCAAGTTATCCATTTTTCTTTTGAAAACCATTCATTGTATGTGATTAATTAAACACAAGTTGCTATTTTACCCATAACCCGGCAGGGAAGAGTACAAGTTCATACTTTTCTCAGTGGAGATAGTGTGTAAATAATCCAATTTAAGATTCCTAAAATTCATACTAGAATTGACCATGGCATAATGGTTAAAGTACCTGGAAAAATTTATTTGAAAATTACACTCTTCTGGAGGTTGAAAGTTCTATCCGAAATGTTTTAAAAAATAACATTAGAGATGAAAATAGTAATCTGAAGAATCCAAATAATACACACGCTAGATCTGATAGGATTTGAATTTGGTATGTTGCATTTCTCGTGTATTTCTTTCAATGTGCCATCGTTGTCATCTTTAATTGTTGCCAACATCACTTTAAATGATGCAACACAAGAATTTATAGTTCAGACCTTTATTAAAACTATAGCCAAGGTAAACGTGAATCATGGAACCCAATCACCATTAATATGTAATTACTCCCCCACACGTCTCAGGCACTGAAGACACTTGCTCTTGCTGAAAATAGTTCGCTTCCAATCCACCGCCAACGAATACGTTTCATAAACCGTTTCTATACATGATCCAATTTTGGATGATTTATAATAAAACGGTTTCTTTCCGTTTTCTGCTTCCTGTTAGCAGAAGTCTTACCGGTATATAACGAGTTACTTCTGATTGATATTGTTATAGAGTCATTGCTATGATCTCATTCCAATTGAAGTTTTATCCTAACCTGACATAACACAATATTGTTGGAACCCTTTCAAAGTTATAACAAATGACAGTAGCAGCGTCAAAAACTTGGCAGCAGCCGCAGCAACAAAAATTAGCAGTAAGAGCATGTTCGTGCTAAACTTTGTCAACCGACGATAAAATAAAAAAAAGAAATAATAATTGCTTTAGTTGCGAAGGATTTTTATACAATGAGCTACACATTTTTGTGCTAAATTTCGTACACCGATGATAAAATAAAAAGAAATAATTTCCTCAGTCGCGAAGGATTTCAACTGCAATGAACTATGCATATATGTTCTGCATTTATACAGTACAGCTTTCTTTTTTTCTGTTTGTATTAGAACAAAAAGAAATAATTAAATATATTCAATTTCACAGGAAATCAATTCATTAAAAAAAAAACTTATACATCTCCAAAGCGTGTGGGTCTGATCTCATCTCTGCTATACTAATTAAGGAATGCTCAGTTGAGATAGCCCCCATACTTTCCAAGCTCTACAATAAATGCCTTGCCGAATCTTGCTTCCCTAATAGCTGGAAAATGGCCTTTGTGGTACCAGTGTACAAGAATTCTAGTGAAAGGACTGACCCTCTCAATTATTACCCTATCAGTCTCCTCCTCTCTTCACTAAAATATTTAAGACCTTAATTAATCAAGCACTAGTCCACCACCTTGCAAAAGCAAATCTTCTCTGACAAACAACATTGATTTAGGCAATGTCGTTCCACTGCAGATATTTTAACAGTTATCTCTAAACACATATACCATGCACTGGATAAGGTGGCCAAAGCCAGAGCTATAGCCCTTGATATATCCAAGGCCTTTGACAAAGTCTGACATGAAGGGCTACTAATGAAAATTAAATCATATGGTATAAGTGGACATATACTAAATATAATTAGACCCTTCGTAGACAATAGGACCATCCAAGTTGTCATTGATGGACGTGCATCCAAGCAGCATAACATTAATGCAGGGGTGTCTTAGGGGTCGATCTTTGGACCTCTATTATTCCTGATATTCATAAACGATCTTCCTGACAATATTGTATCTGAAATAGGTATATTTGCTGATGATACAATGCTCTATAACATGCACGAGGGAAGAATGGATGTACACAAATCTAAGACAGTGGCAGAATCATTAGAAAATGACCTTCAGACCATAATCGAATGGGGCCACAAATGGACGGTAACATTTGATGCTTATAAGATTAAGCTGCTCTCCTTTAACAATTACAAGACGCTTCTCCAACCACCGATATCCATGACAAATAGCACCCTACCTGAGAATTCTTCCTTCAAACTTCTCGGCCTAACATTCAAGGACAATATGAACTGGAACAAATACATTGAGGACACTGCGAAAGCTTCTGCAAATAAAGTAGGTTTCTTCTATCGAGCTAGAAGACTACACCTGAGAGTATCCTGTACCTCTACAAGGCTAACCTTCGCCCATGCATGGAGTATTGTTGCCACATCAAGGCTAATGCATCTACCACTAGCCTCTCCCTCTTGGATAGGGTCCAAAAAAAGAGTTTTCACTCTAATAGGTTCCACTTTGTTAACTAAGTTCCATCAACACAGTGCTGCATCTCTGTGCCTGTTTCACAGATATTTTAATGGAATGTGGTCTGATAAACTCGTTGCACTTGTGCTCCCTCGGTGTACATATCCTGCTTAGCAACAAAATCTCACCCCTTCGCTGTTGAGGCCTCTGAATGCCAGAAAGCTTTCTATTCTAATAGTTTCTTCCCTCGAACAGCTAGACTTTAGAATTCCCTTCCCACTACATGCTTCCCTGGCCATACTGATATGCAGAAGTTTAGATGCAATGTAAACCAACATCTTTTTAATCTTTCCTAAAATATGGTTCAAATAGTAGTCCCTTACATCCAAGTGGCCCTGGTAGGAGTGAACTTAAGTTAAAAAAAAAAAAAAAAAACTATTGAATTGGCTGGATTCACTGTACACATTCGTCGCCTCAAACTTAGCTAGAGCGCATTTTAGATCAACCTGCCTCCTTCCACACATCTTACCGATGCAACATCCTAAAGAAACAACCGATGCCCCAGATATCGGGAAGAATCAGCATAAGATTGGATCCAATGATATACATCTAGCATCACCCAGATATAAAACCACCATATGACAATATATAAACATGTGTAATCTCTCCATAAATTCCCATATGTAAAAATCGGAATGATATCTGGGGAGGGCATTGTTATTTAGTCATTGCTAAGATCTCATTCCGATTTATTAAGTTTTATCGTAACCTGACGTAACACAAAATTGATGGAGCCCTTTTAGGGTTATCAAAATAATAGTAGCAGTATAAAAAAACTGGCAGCAGGAGCAGCAACAAAAATTAGCAGGAGCAGAAAGAACGATTTCTGCAAAAATAATCACGGCCAGTGTTCTTGCTTCCATGGCAACGATGTGATGCTTATTACTATTGTTGTCTTGATAAAGAAGTTAATTGCTTGCACATTTTGTCACCCTGTCCTGTTGTGACTTGTGTCATGGCTGATCGGAAAAGGCGAGTTGTGCATGACCTTGTCATAATGCCAGAGAACACAGCTAAAATTTTGCACAAAGGAAATACAAAGTTATGTGAAACAATTTGAAAACACTTGAAGAGTGCAGACCTCCAACAACATCACTTGATCTAGCCAATAGCTTAAAATAATTATAGAAACATTTACAAATCCTGACAGCTATTTATTTATGCAAATTAGATGTTATATAATTACGGAAGGCCATAATAATATATATTAATTGTTGTGATGTTAGTGTTTAAATAATTGATGAGAAAGACACAGTAACAATTAAATAAATATGTATTAACAAAAATATGTGGAAGAGGTAAATTGAGCAATATCTTTGCTCACTGCTGAACTAGTGGTGACGACTATATTCTCAGAGTGTACGTCTTTGACTGACTTCCAAACCAGTTCTCATTACCTGGAAGTGACCTCATGGAATAGTTAATTATTTCAGGCAGTAGGGATGCGTCCACAACACTTTTTGATCATAAAAGCTGTTAATACTTCTTTTGTTTAGGATCAGTCATTAGTGGATCGGTGACCTTTCTTTTCCAAACCGAACGTCGTTGTTCAGATGTTGTTTGGGGAGGTTCAAGATTAAATGTATGGAAAATACTGTTGATCAGTTTTTCCTCCAACAATGGTGTATCGCTGGTCTCATCCGCACGACATCTTCTTAATTGGTTTTGGTTACGTTTATGAGTATGTTTCGAATATATACCATGTCACTGACTCTCTAACTGATCATACCCACATCCCAGAATGAGGTGTTATTTTTGTAACTTTTGAAGAAAACTCTCTCTCCTAGCATAAAACGTTTACTGAGTACTCAAGTGGTCACTTGTTGTCTTGACTGTTTTGATAAGAGTTTTTTTAAAAACGGATCTCACCTTCTGTGCAAACATAGTTTCCGCCGGTGAAGCCGCTGTTGGGGTGGTAGGATTAGGTGTAATCCTATTCCTGTGTAGGAATTGTTGGAGGGCTTCATCTGTTGGGGTCTCTTGAGCCTTCTACAGTGCTCTTTTGGCAGTGTCCACAAAGCGTTCTACTTGCCCATTTGATCTTAGGTTATATTGGGAATGTGTCACAAAAACGTTTGCACTCTGCAGACGTGAACTGAGTTCTATTGTTGATGCAGTCTACTACACTAAAATGAGCAAACAGTTCATGTAAGAAATTTATTGTTGTCCCAGTTGTCAGTCTTTTGCACTTTAATACCTTAGACCACTTGGTGTAGCTATCGACTAAAATTAAGTAATAGTGGTCATCGAGTGGACCTGCAAAGTCGATATGAATTCTAGACCACAGTTAACCAGGGTTTGAATGTAATGGGTGGTGCTTTTGCAGTAAGGGCGCCACTTGTGCAAGAGTCTATCATCTCCATTATGTCTTTGTCCATGTTAGACGAGTGGATGTAGCTTCTCATTAAGCTCTTCATTCGGTTTTTTCCAGAGTGTCCTGAATTAAAATCCCATAGAATTCATTTCTGTAGACTTTTTGGAGGAATCACCATATAGTAAGACCTCATCGCAAAGCGAGAATACTTCAGGAACATTGTCATCCTTCATGGAAAACTTGTTTTTGAGGTTACAGATAAAGTCCTCCTTATGTGCTTCTCTTTTAATTTCAGGTAGGGGTACCGGAAGCTCTCTAATTGTGTTGCCTACCATTGTTTTTATTTCACAGTCAGTACAAAGAGCAGCAATGATGGAATCCTCAAAAGGTTTCATTTCCATAGGTATCGGTCTAAATAGGCTATCAGCATAGCTAATTTATTTTGATGACAAGTACTTCAGTGTAAAATTATAATTCAGTAAAATTGTACCCTATCTCAACTGGCTATTTGCAGTATATGTCGGTAAGCTTTTTCTGGATCCAAAGATTGTAAGCAGTGGCTTATGACCTGTTTGCAACATAAATTTTCTGCCATGTAAGTATCTATGAAATTTCGTTGTAGCGAATATGATACTTAGTACCTCCTTTTCTATCTGTGAGTACTGTCTCTCTGCTGGTAGTAGTGATCTCGATGCATGGGCGATTGGTTTTTTACTACCGTCAGGCATTATATAAAGTATACACCATATGAGCTTGTGTCGCTCACTACTATTATTTTCAGATTTGGATCATAGTGTGTATGTTAACATATCCTTGATTTTCTCAAATGCCACTTGACATTTAGGCGTCCAATCTCAGGCTTTTTTCTTTCTTAAGTAATTCGTTCAGTGGGGCATGCAAGTCATGCATGTTCTTTATGAAGACTTGGTAGTAGTTAGCCAGTCCCAGAAAGCTTTGGAGTGCTTGTACATTATCAGGAGCAGGCATGTTCTTTATGGCTTCTTCCCTCTCAGGGACGGGGTGCTTACCATTTTTATCAATTATGTGGCCTAGGTATTTTATCTCGCTCATGAGGAAGTCACACTTAGCTTCTTTCACTTTAAAACCGAAGTCTTGAATTCTTTTAAAAACCTCATGTATGTGTTTGTTATACTCGGCTGTGGATTTACTGGCAATGATGATGTCGTCCAAGTAGGTGCAAGTGAATTCGAGACTGCCCAGTATGGTATTCATGACCTGTTGGAAGATTGCAGGTGCTACCTTGACTCCGAAAGCTAACCTCTCAAAATTCTCTTTGTATATTAGTACAGAGGAGTTTAAAATATTCCTCCTCGGCGGGGATCTGTAAGTACACGTTACTTAAATCCATCATAGAAAATATTTTACCACTGTTTAGTATGTTGAATACCGCCTCTAATGTGGGGAAGGGAAAGTAGTAATCTTTTAAAGCTGCATTCAAGCCTGTGGAGAAATCTGCACAGACACGAATCTGATTAGTCTTTTTATTCATATATACAGTAGGGGCTACTCAATCACTGATGCTCACTTTCGATAGTATTCTAGCTTTTTTGTAGCCGATCCAATTCTTTATCGATTTTCTCAGTTGCTGTAAATGGGATGTTTTGTTTCTTCTTGAAAACGGGTAGAGCGTTTTCCTTTGGTTCGAATCTGGCTGTAATCTTGGTAATCTTTCGAGACCTGATGAGAAAACTTCTGGAAATTTTTCCTTTAACTCATCCTTCAGTCGTTGTGCCCATGTAGATGAGTCTTCTACCTTATGGCAGAATTTATTGATAAGTTGGTCCCACAATTTTAATTGTTCTACCCAATCTGTTCTGAAGAGGTTTTCGAATGCCTTATGCATATAAACTTTCACTTTTTGGTAGTGCATTTTACATCATAGAGACTGTCAGTTCTGTCTCAAATTTTACTTTTTTCGTAAAGAGACAAAGAGGGTTACTTACGACTTCATTCAACTTTCTTCTATTTACAGACAGAGCTTATTTGCATTATTTTCTTTAAAGAGCCCTTGCATAAACTGTTTCAAATAGTCATTGACAAGTTATTTTGGTGTAAAGTCAAATTTTTTCACCGCCAAAGTTGTTTTTGGGTTTCTCGTGTAAGTTTGAATCCCCATTGGTCAGTGTTGTGGTGTTAGTGTTTGAATAATTGATGAGAAAGACACAGTAACAATTAAATAAATATGTATTAACAAAAATACATGGAAGAGGTAAATTGAACAATATCTTTGTTCACTACTGGACTAGTGGTGACGACCATACTCTCCGTGTGTTCGTCTCTGACTGACTTCGTAAACCGGTTCTCGTTACTTGTAAGTGACGTCATAGATGGAAGTAATGTCATGGAAAATTTAATTATTCCAAACAATAGGGGTTCGTCCCCAACATTAATACAATTATAAGATAACTTTATCTGCATCTGTGTGTGTTTTTTCTCACACTTACATGACTTATAAAGTGAATTAATGTTTTTTTATTTACTGTTACGTGAATATTTATTGAAATAAAAATACAATAAAGCAAAATAAAGCATTTTAAAAATTCTGTTTAAAAATAATTTAATTACGAAATTTATTCCACCATAATACATTTCGATTTCTTCATGAACAATTCATTCATTTTATGTTTTAATAGTAGAAAAACATCAATTAATTTGTGATCCTTCAAAATTTGAATGGAATTTGGAAGCATTTAAACTGTCTCATAGAAAATCATTATTTCTAGCTTTAAAATTTTTTTTATTAAATTTCCTTGTATTTTTAACATTTTATATTTTGTTGGGATGTAATGATTGCATGGGAAGTGGTATAAATACAGTAACATTGTTTAAATAAATTTTGGTAAATTTATATTGTCTTTCATTCACCCCCCCCCCTCCTCTCTCTTTCTGCCTTTTCTCCTCTTCCTCTCTCTTCCCCCTTTCCTCTCTCGTCCTTCCTCCTTCTACATCCCCTCTCTCTTTCTCTTCTCTGCCTCCTTCTTTTTTCTTCTCTCTTCATCCTCTCAGCCTCTCTCTTCATCGTCTCTCTCCCTTTTTTCCTTATCACTTTCTCTCCGCCCTTCTTCTTCTTCTATTCTCTCTTACTCCTCCCATCCCTCTCTCTCACGCTTATTCTCATCCTTCTCTCTCACTCGCTTTTTGCCATTCCTCTTGTGCTTTCTCTTTCTTAGGGAAAATTTGGGGGAAATGATAAGCATAGATTTCAGAAAACAAGGAATAAAGACTTGGGCAGAGATAGATTAGGGTTGAAGTAAATTTCTAGATGCAACCCAACACATGCAAGCATGGAAAATATTAAACCAAATTTGATAATTTTTTGTATAGCTTTTGTTTATAAAGCTATTTTGGTCAATGAAATCGGGAAAAATTTCGTTTTACTTAATAAGATTAGACTGGCTTGAGTTGCTAATTCAGTTGTTCATATTCAGCCACTTTCATCTGTTTAACGTTTACATAAGTTGAAACTTTTTGGCAATAAATATGGAAATGAATAAGTTTATTGTCCGATTAACAACTTTGTTTTCATTCATAAGAAAAAAATGTGACATTTTTTTTTTCATTTTCAACCTTTTATTATTATTATTATTATTATTTTAGCAAGACAAGCCTGTATTTTTTTACCATCTAAATGAAGTACTTGCTCCACCCTTTTCTTCTCCTCTCTATCCTTTCTTCCCTCTCTCCTCTCCATCAATCTTCCCTCCTTTCTATCCCATTTCTCCTTCTCTCTGCATTTTTTCTTTCTTTCTCTTCTCTCTCATCCTCTTCCCTATTCTCCATCCTTTCTCTCATCCTTCGTCCTTTCTTTCTTCTCTTCTTTTCTTCCTCCTATCTCCCCTTTCTCTCCATTCTCTGATCCACACTATCACTACTCCCTCCCCATTCGCTTGTGTCACTGTCCAACAATTTGTCTCAACCCCCTCTAATTTTCCATGGCACTTCTGGAAATTGAATAATGTTCTCATGAGATTAGTTTAGCCGCTAACATGGCTGTTCCGAATCAGATTTGGACATGAGTGTTCCACCGTTAATCCAGTTCGGATGACATAAGGAGATTTCTCACCATTTTCTTTTTCCAAACCGAATTTTGGAACAAGAACGGAGATTAAGATGTGTCTATCCAATCTGTGTATTCAATGATGAAAATGCAATTTCAAACAGACAAAGCCACGTATCAAGATGCATGGATGCATCTAATAAAACGCTACAAGGTATTGGCTGCAGCAGCAGATTCAGTGGACTTCACCCAATTTCACTTGGTGAATGTAATTACTTCTTTCAACTGAGATAGTTAACAGTTCTTTTACAGGAAAGAAGGTGGCAGGATTCCATGCCCGGCATTTTTATTGCTAAGTTCCAGGCATTACTATTGGACGCATGTGTTGAGAGATACGTTTAAAAAGTGAATAACTATAAATACGAAAAGCAAATCCAAATTATTCACATTATTTTGGAGAAGTATTTAAATAAAGGTAACATTAGTCATGCACATTTGTATTTGTATAGTTATCTTTTTTCCGCTTATCTCGTTTTTGTTGGTTTTAATCTAAATTGTTTTCTTCATTTATATATAATACTAGCTGTACCCTACCACGCGTTGCAGTGGCTCAATTTGGTGTGATGGAAAAATTTAATAAAAAGAGAAAAATGCATGTTTCTTATATTCTTAGTACAGCAATCCACTCCAAAAAGGGAAAAAGAAGGCGAAAATGAAAAAAAATGGTACTCTCGCAAAATTTGATCTGGATCCTCGGGAGTTTCTGTCAATCATTCATGGTTTGGACTCGACCAACAATCAATGGATGAAGCCGAACGTAGCAAAAATGTTGAAACGCTAAATGTTTTTTTTTTGTTGTTGTTGTTTTCTGTATACAAAAATGTGAGTTAGTAATTAATATTTGGTTGATGGGGGGGGGGGTACTATACACAGATTCGAAAAAGTTGTCCTAAAACAAATAAATGAAAGCAAAGGTAAGGTAAGTTACGTTTCTACCCAACTGGATAATTGTTTAGTGTTTTTATGTAATGTAAAATGTTTAATCGGCTTAAAAAATAGAAATGGTCGCGGACTCTGTTGAATACATTAAGTTTGGGAAAGTAAGTTGAAAACTAAAAACTATAAAAAACAGTGTCTGAAACCCACCGAATATATGTTACCATGACATAGGCTGGCATAATCGGTAGGTTTCTGACAGTATTTTGTATAGTTTTTTAGTTTTAACTCACTTTATCTAACTTAACGTAATCAACAGTGTCTTCCACCATTTGTAGCTTTCAAATACACCGATAAACACTGTTTTTCAAGCCGACTAAACGTTACATTAAATGAAAAGGGTTTGTATTACTAAACACAGATACAAAAAAAAGTTGTCAAAAAAAAAATATATAACAAATAAATGTTATCAAAGGCAAGAAAAGTAAATGTTCTACCTAACTGGATAAGATTTTAGTGTTTTTATGTAATATATAATCAGTTCAAAAACATTCAATGTTTATCGGTATATCTGAAAAATACAAATGGTGGCAGACTGTATCGAACACGTTAAGTTTGGGAAAATTTTGGGAAAATGAGTTTAAACTAAATAACTATACAAAATCCTGTTAGGAACTCACTCAATATATGTTATCATGACGTAGGCTGGCATATAATCGGTGGTTTTAACCTTTTGCTCGATACAGGTGACGATTTTTAAGAGTCCCTTTTAGTGATTACCTGGTTTGAGGATATTTGTACAACTAAACGGCAAATCTGCTCCAAAAAATCCGGTATTATTTTACTTTAAGGCCCGTTTCACGTTCGTATATAACGAAATATTTTATTGTAGATTTCGGTGTGCTAAAAACGAATCTGCAAACCGTTTCCATCGCAAAAAGAAAGTTTTCATGATATGAGGAAATTACTTTTTCGAAAAGTGGGTGATAACTTTTCAATGTAAATTTAACTTAGAATGAGCACCCACTTTCTGGCCACCTGAGAGAGGGGCATTTTTCTGTGTGTTTCTTGGCTAAAAAGTTTTTTGTTTGATTTCTTTTGCTTGGTAATAACCCCTGAACTCTGGGACTATTTTCCATTTCACAGCCGTAGCCTTCGTTTACGCTATGCGTGAGCATAAACGAAAGTATAAACATGGGAAAAAATCCCCCCTCTCTCAGGTGGCTAGAAAGTGGGTACTCATTTTAACTTAAATTTACATGGAAAAGTGATCGCCCACTTTTCGAAAAAGTAATTTCTTTATATCATACAAACTATTTTTTTGCGACGGAAACGGTTTGCAGATTCATTTTTAGTACACCGAAATCTACAAAAAAAATTTTGTCATATACGAACGTGAGAAGCACGGCCCTTAATGGAAAATTATATCAAAAATCCGGGGGAAAATAGTTTTCAATAAAAACAGCAAATGAATACAATAGAAAAAAAATGGATGCTATGTGTTTTTTTATTTTTCTGTATGTTTCTTGGCTAAAAAGTTTATTGTTTGATTTCTTTTGCATGGTAATATAACCCCTGAACTCTGGGACTATTTTCCATTTCACAGACGTAGCCTTTGTTTATGCTACGCGTGAGCATAAACGAAAACTGTTAAATATGCACTCGCGTACCAAACTGCCTTGTCAAAAAACCTTTAAGCCAATAAACACGAAAATAAATGCCCCTTCCTCAGGTGGCCAGAAAGTGGGTGCTTATTTTAAGTTAAATTTTCATGGAAAAGTGATCACCCGCTTTTCGAAAAAAAATTTCTTTATATCATGAAAACTATTTTGGTACTCCTTGGGCTTGAGTTCCATGGCGACCCGCAGAATTATGTAATAGTCGTTCCCTTAATCCCCCCACTAGTCAAGGCTAACGCATGCACACGTAACATTTTTTATTTATTTACTTACGTGGCAGAGTTATACAACCATCACCCCCATGTGAATTTCTATACTGATAGGGTTTTTGAAATTTTTTCACTGGATTATTATTGATTGAACACTAATCAGATTATGAAAAAAAATTGGAAAAAAAATAAAATCATTTCAACATTTGAAAGGGGTACTCACTTTTTAGTTACCACGTTCTGGTAAATCGGTCACCCATTTTTTTTTTTTTTCTAAATACGGAAGTGTCTTCGGGAGATATAAAATGGTCGCATGTTGACGAAGCAATGTATCGGGAGGCGTACGGGATGGAAAATTTTTGGTAAATTTTTAGATTAGGTCCACCTCCTCAATTTTCTTTTAAATGATGACTTGTGATGGTTTTCGACTTTTTTTTTTTTTTTTTTTTTTTTTTACACAGTCGTCACCACTTATCAAGGCCCGGAAGCCACTCAGGGATAAGGGTTATTGCAAGTACATTACGTTAGTGTGGAGATTTGATGAAGTGTTTACTTAAGGGGGCGGTTCATTAGGAATTTGTTAACGTTGGACTTGAACACATCCAAGTTGTAGTCCGGTGGGAAGCAGGCAAACGGAACAGAGTTCCACAGGCGTGCAGTTCTAAGAAAGAAGCTTTGTTCATGGAATCCGTGTTTTGATTTAGGCACAGATATAGAGTGGGGGAAATTTTTCACAGTAGATTCAGCTAGTTGGGTGTTTTTCAGGAAAGATTGGCAAGGGGGGACCAGAGATTGGAGTTCAGACGAGCACCTGCCATGGAAATAACGATAAAACAAGGATAGGCTCGCAACGTCTCTTCTGTGGGAGAGAGGTTACAGGGTAGAGAAAAGGGCATTCCCCACTAAGCCATGAAGTTTATTTTGTACTCTGTCAAGGCAGGATAGGCTGTTTTTAGCAGCTCCTGCCCAGATGTGGCAGCAGTACTCCATCCTTGGACGTACTTGGCTTTTATATAGATAGAGAATTGCATCAGTAGTGAGATATCTTCTGGAGCGGTAGAAGGATCCCACCATCTTTCCAGCGACCTTGGCAACAGACTTGATGTACGTGTTCCATTTCAGATCAGGAGTAAAGGTCAAACCCAGAAGCTTGTCAAAACACGGGGCCTCACCCAGACGAGAGCCATCTATCACAATTGATGCCAGATGGGGATCAGAGTGTTGATGGTGTTAGGATAGGAGTTTGGTTTTGGATGCATTAAAGGTAACCAGCCACCTCTTCCCCCACTGTACCATGCGCTCAAAATCAGAGGAGAGAGAATCAGAGAGAACTTTGTCATTTACAGCCTTTGATGTGTTGCCATAGATGGTTGTGTCATCAGCATAGATGTCAACGAATGATGTAAGTATGTGTTTAGGGAGGTCATTGATGTAGATCAAGAAGAGGATTGACCCCTGAGGGACTCCAGCATTTATATTGCAGGCCCCCGATTTTTGTCCATCTACTACTACTCCTTTGAGCCTATCGGAGAGAAATGATTTAATGATTGAGAAAACATTTCCAGTTATACCGTAGCTGGAAATCTTGTGAAGTAGACCCTTATGCCATACCTTGTCGAAGGCCTTTGATATGTCAAGAGCAATTGCCCTAGAAAGGAAGCCTTTGTCAAGAGATTCACTAATCCTGTGGGATATAGCCGTCAGCACATCTGTGGTAGATCTTGCAGAGCGGAAACCATATTGTGTGTCACTAAAAAGGTTATTCCTGCTGAGGTGGTTGACTATTTCTCTATTTAATATGGATTCCAGCAACTTACTCATAACACACAGGAGACTTATTGGTCTGTACTGAGAGGGAGATGACTTATCACCTGAATTATTAAATACAGGGCAAACTGATGAGGTCTTCCAGGGAGTCGGAAAGCACTTCTCCTTAAGGCAGCGCTTAAATAGTTTCGTAAGTATGGGAGCAAGTTCTGGTTGAAGCTTTTTTAACACTATAATTGGGATGCCATCAAGGCCAGTTGCTTTACTGGAATCTAGGTTCTTGATTAGCTTGGCGACCTCATGCACGGATATTTGTATGTTACCTAGCTTGTTCTGTGTTATAGGAGGAAATATGGGGAGTTGATGGCCTTCGTCACATAGGGTAGAATTTTACGCGCGTGCATTTGTTTATGGCGCGTGCGCGCGTAAAAGATGGCCGCCAAAGAATACAATGCATAATATAACTTTTTATATCTTGATAACTACTTATTTTCGCAAAATTTCAATGCGATTTCCATATTCAGCATACTCGAAAACTGATATATGTCGTCATTTAAAGAAAAATTGTGGAGGTGGACCTAATCTAAAAAAAATACCAAATTATTAAACATTTCGGTACTCATGCAGAGAGTGATCCGTGCTGAAATAATAATGTTATTATTTTAAAAGCCATTCTTAACATGGGGAGGGGAGGGTGTTTTGTACCTATTCTGTACTTTAACCTTACAATTGAATAAAAAAAATATATCATCTTTATGCATTTGTAGGTGAGTATGGCTGAGAGATTGGGTGGTTGTTTGATCGCATTAATTGGTGGAAGGTGAAATATAGACTTAATAGTGGAGTTATTTTTTAGGTTGTTGTAAGTTTTTTTTTAGGTGTGTTGTAATTTTATGCATGTGTTGGCCGTGGTTGAAAACCATTGGAATGCGTTTGTTAATGTTTTTTTGTTTGTATTGGAGAAGACGGGATCTGTCGATTTTATTTTTTTTATAGCTTGTTTAATATACTTAATGGGATATTGATTATTGATGAATTTTTGCGTAAGCTTTGTGATATGGTGTATGTAGTCTAGGGGGTCAGAGCAGATGCGTTTTATTCGTATGCATGAACTGTAAATGATAGATTTTTTTAGGTTTAATGGATGGTTGCTATAGAAATTGAGGAATGTCTGATTGTCAGTGGGTTTAATATAGAGGGACGTAGATAGTCTATTGTTATGAGATATGATAGTGACGTCCAAGAATAGGATGGAGTTGTATGAGTGTTCCACGGTAAATTTTATATTGTTATGTGAATTATTGATGTATTCGTGGAAATTCTTTAGGTTTGTTAGTACATGTGGCCATATGAAAAAATATCATCAATATATCGGCAATAATAGGACGGTTTGAGGGGGAAGTTTTCAAGGAGTTTGGTTTCTAGTATATGCATAAAAATGTTGCCATAGCTAGGGGCCATTTTAGTGCCCATGTCGGTTTCTATATATGTATAGTCATCCACATACAGTAATGTTTCGCTGTATCACAGCTCATCAGTGTGGCTAGACCAGCACCTTTCTCTAGCCAGTGATTAAACCTACAACCATCAAGTTGAGAGTCGGCAGTTCTAACCTCTGG
Source organism: Euprymna scolopes (assembly GCF_053919585.1). Lineage (NCBI taxonomy): Eukaryota > Metazoa > Mollusca > Cephalopoda > Sepiida > Sepiolidae > Euprymna > Euprymna scolopes. The sequence continues at coordinate 64,182,097 of NC_136506.1, read as the reverse complement.
CCTATGGGATCAGTGCCTGCAAACAATTTCATCAAATGTCCATTTAAATAGAAACTCGTCCACCGCTTTTATAGTGCTCGAGCTGCTTGTTTATTTACAAACAAACAAACAGTGAGCCTTGCATTAATGCCAATTACGCAGCAGGTGAGATACATTTACGATGATGTTCTACTCAGGGAGGGGGGCTTAAAATATAGTCATCCACATACAGTACTGTTTCGCTGTATCAGCTCATCAGTGCAGCTGGACCAACACCTTTCCCTAGCCAGGGATTAAACCTATAACCATCGCACCAAAATTATTATATATTTGTCAATGTTTCCTCTATATTTCATGACTTGCTCAAGGTGATTGATTTGTACTTGTATGTTATTTCTTCAAATTAATCATCATGAGAAAATTTTCAAATAAAGATGAAACATTGATAAATCTCTATATATATATATAAAAATATAATTCTTGGTTCGTTCAAAATCGATAAAACCATATTTCTACATTACCAATTTAATTGAAATTTTCAGAAAATCTATCTGTAAAGTCAAGGAATGCTTTTATGTTATTAAAATAATTTAGCATTGCGAATTATAAAAATATTAAATAAAATAAAAATATTTTTCGTAACTGCGAGACTGTCCACCATTTCATTTCCGGTAGAAATTAGCCTTTCACTTATTGCACCAAGAGTTGACGACTTTTGAATTACAACATTTCATTATCTACTTAATAGATAAGTACAAAAAAAAAAATAAGCACCCACTTTCTGGCCACCTGAGGAAGGGGGCATTTATTTTCATATTTATTGGCTTAAAGGTTTTTTGACTAGGCAGTTTGGTATACGAGTGTATATTTAACAGCCTTCGTTTATGCTCGCGTGTAGCATAAATGAAGGCTACGTCTGTGAAACAGAAAATAGTCCCAGAGTTCAGTGGTTATTACCATGCAAAAGAAATCAAACAATAAACTTTTTAGCGAAGAAACACACAGAAAAATTTTTTTAAAAATAGCATCCACTTTTTTCTATCGAATTCATTTGCTGTTTTTATTGAAAACTATTTTTCCCCGGATTTTTGATATAATTTTCCATTAAAGGCCGTGCGTCTCACGTTCGTATGTAACAAAATTTTTTTTTGTAGATTTTGGTGTGCTAAAAACGAATCTGCAAACCGTTTCCGTCGTAAAAAAATAGTTTTTAAAGTGGGTCATCACATTTCCATGTAAATTTAAGTTAAAATGAGCACCCACTTTCTAGCCACCTGAGAGAGGGGGGATTTTTTCCCATGTTTATTGGTTAAACAGCTTTCGTTTATGCTTGCGCGTAGCGTAAACGAAGGCTACGGCTATGAAATGGAAAATAGTCCCAGAGTTCAGGGGTTATTACCATGCAAAAGAAATCAAACAAAAAACTTTTTAGCCAAGAAATACACAGAAAAATGCCCCTCTCTCAGGTGGCCAGAAAGTGGGTGCTCATTCTAAGTTAAATTTACATCAAAAAGTGATCACCCACTTTTCAAAAAAGTAATTTCCTCATATCATGAAAACTTTCTTTTTGCGATGGAAACGGTTTGCAGATTCGTTTTTAGCACACCAAAATCTGCAATAAAATATGTTGTTATATATAACGTGAGACGGGCCTTAAAGTAAAATAATACCGAATTTTTGGGGGCAGATTTGCTGTTTAGTTGTACAAATATCCTCAAACCAGGTAATCACTAAAAGGGACTCTTAAAAGTCGTCACCTGTATTGAGCAAAAGTTTAAAACCACCGATTATATGCCAGCCTACATCACAGTAACATATATTGAGTGAGTTCCTAACAAAATGAGTTTAAACTAAAAAACTATACAAAATATTGTATAGTTTTTTAGTTTAAACTCATTTTTCCAAAATTTCCCCAAACTTAACGTGTTCGATACAGTCTGCCGCCATTTGTATTTTTCAGATATACCAATAAACGCTGCATGTTTTTAAACCAATTAAGCATTATACATTACATAAAAACACTAAAATCTTATCCAGTTAGGTAGAACATTTACTTTTCTTGCCTTTGATAACATTTATTTGTTATATATTTATTTTTTGACAACTTCTTTGTATCTGTGTTTAGTAATACAAACCCTTTTCATTTAATGTAACGTTTAGTCGGCTTGAAAAACAGTGTTTATCGGTGTATTTGAAAGATACAAATGGTGGCGGACACTGTTGATTACGTTAAGTTTGAGAAAGTGAGTTAAAACTAAAAAACTATACAAAATACTGTCAGCAACCCACCGATTATGCCAGCCTATGTCATGGTAACATATATTCGGTGGGTTTCTGACACTGTTTTGTATAGTTTTTAGTTTTCAACTTACTTTCCCAAACTTAATATTCATATAAACAACAGAGTCCGCGACCATTTCTGTTTTTCAAGCCGATTAAACATTTTACATTACATAAAAACACTAAACAATTATCCAATTGGGTAGAAACGTCTTACCTTACCTTTGCTTTCATTTATTTGTTTTTGGATAAATTTTTCGAATCTGTGTATAGTAACCCCCCCCCCCCCCGTCACCCAAATATTAATTACTAACTTACATTTTTGTATACAGGAAACAAAAAAAAAAAAAAAACATTTATCGTTTCAACATTTTTGCTACGTTCGGCTTCATCCGCTGATTGTTGGTCGAGCCCAAACCATGATTGACGGAAACTCCCGAGGAACCTGATCCAATGCTGCAAGAGTACCATTTTTTTTTTTTTTTTTTCATTTTCGCCTTTTTCTTTCACTTTTTGGAGTGGATTGCTGTATTAAGAATATAAGAAACATGCATTTTTCTCTTTTTATTAGAATTTTCCATTACACCAAATTGAGCCACTGCAGTGCGTGGCAGGGTACGCTAGTATATAATAATTTTAGTTTTCCCATTTTCTTTTCATATACATGTTATACCTAATATACAGCTCTATTTATTATTGAGCATTTTTGCATAGACACTGTAAGAATTCATTAGATTTTTATCCTGTAGATGTGAACTTACCTGAATTACTTTATATAAAAATTAAAAATCACAAATCAATTCGTGTTTCAGTATATCTTGTCAGGACCACAATTTCGTACTGAAATTGAAACGTCAAAACAAATACAAAAAAAAAATATGAAAATCAGATGTTGAGGATTCAGACAGACTAAAGATTCATAATCAGCGGCAGTATTCATACACAGAGACATATTTTTTTTATATATAACATACAAACATATTTACTAAGCTTTGAACCATAACGCTGGGGGGGGGGGGAGAAGGGTCAAGAAACATGTCATTTTTTTCTTTAACCACGATTAGCCAAATTCAAGATTCTCCCTTCCCTTCTGTACTATCCTAAAAAAGTGTATATACTAAAGCAAAATTTAACTTTTTCAGAGTTTTGTTTGTGTCAATGTAGTCACTCTGATGTATGCTTACGTAATTATGGGATTATTTGAATTAACAGTAAATTTCTTATTGTGATTGGTTTGTTTAAATAATTTTAGTTAATGAATAAAATAGATAGTTTCGTAGATACGAGTTTAAATTTCTAATTGAGCGCAGTTAAAGAAAATTAAGTAAATAAAATTCTAATTATTCTTTTTAATGCTGAAATATATTTTATATTATTCTAAGTGTCTATTGAATTGTATAGGAGTTTAATAATTTGTCACTAGTATAAGTATGTTCGACTATAAATTGTGTCTGTGTATGATATAGTGAGTTTATAAGATAGTCAATGTCCTAATTATATGTTTGCATGTTAACGTTCTCTATAGGTTTGATTTTTAAGTTAAGCATGTGATGTGTTCGACGTATGCATATGAGAATTTTCATTAGTGATATATTTGTGTATTTCTTTGCATGCGTGTCATGGTATATATGTATAAACTTATATTCTCTTATACATGGTTGAAGAACAAGCGCGGAAACGCTCAGGAATTGTAGGTCAATGTCGAGCCTACCTACGGCGAAAATAAGTCGATACTAGAGTGTTGTGTTTAGTCATTTCATTCAGAATCATGTCGTGTCGAATCATCAAAGATGCTCGGCTTCGAATCGACGGAGTTGTTCGGGATCGTGTCGTATCGAATCGACGGAGGTGTTCGAGTTTGAATTGATGGAGTTGTTCAGAACTGTGTCGAGTCGCGTGGATGAAATTGTTCAGGACCGTACTGCCGCGTCTATTGTGTCTTTTCCCTCATGAAGCAACATTTATGCGGTCACTGGGTACATTTTTAGGCTAGTGTAAAGAGGAATGAAGAATCTTGAATTTGGTTAATTGTGGTGAAAGGGGAAAAACTCGTATCTTGATACTTCTTCCCCTTTCGCTGTCATGATTATAAGCATTGTAAATATGTTTTTATGTTGAATAAGATATTCATTAGAAATCCTTCGTCTCTCGATTTTTTTTATTTAATTTTTTTTTTTTTAGGTAAAGGGACAATTTGATTGTAGTATGAAATTGTGGTTCTGACAAGATACACGATAGTACCGAAACATTCTAAATATTTATCTACTTTGTATTGAGCACTTTTGAGAAGTATTGATTTTAAGTTAATTTTACCAATACATTTGACCTTGTTCAGGTGTGTGTGTGTGTGTGTGTGTGTGTGTGTGTGTGTGTGTGTGTGTGTGTGTGTGTGTGTGTGTGTTGTGTGTGTGTGTTGTGTGTGTGTGTTGTGTGTGTGTGTGTGTGTGTGTGTGTGTGTGTGTGTGTGTGTGTGTGTGTGTGTGTGTGTGTGAGAGAGAGAGAGAGAGAGTGAGTGAGTGAGTGAGAGAATGAATGAAATGCGTTTCCTGGGTAAACATAACGAATCTCTTCATACTTGACAGATAAAAATTAGCTTTATGGGAAAATATAAAAGGACATAAATTTATAGGTGTTATTATAATTTTAATATTTCGAGTGTACCTTAGCTCTTTAAAATTAAATTATAAAAAACTGAAACTGAAACCGTTCTGAAAACTAATTTTCAACTCTGTTCAGCATTTTTCCTTTGTCTTAACATGCAAGTATTTGTCGACCATATATATATCCATAAATAGGATTGGTAATTTAAAATACCTAAGTAGAGTATAAATAGACAAATAGTTAACCCAACCTCAAAAATAATGGAGATCAAATCAAATCTATAATATTATATACTCAAAATCTTGAAAAATCAAATCAGCTCAATGTAAAAAATTTCAAGTTGAACAGAACTATAAAGTAAACTGAAATAAATATATTTATAACATTATTTAAATCAGTTCAAGAAATTTGACATGAACAAAATCATCTGGTGTACGATCCTTTCTTAGATTAATTTTTTTTTAATTAATTCTAATAAGTTTCTTCCTCAGCACTGATTTCATAGCATCACAGAAGTCCAAAATATTGACATCATCTTTAAAAAAACATACAATTATAAAAAAACGCATAATATAAATATTAATAATGCAGAATATAGAAAATAAATAACACATCCCTCCTAATGAAAATCACCTGCTCATTCCTTAACTCACAAAAGTCAAAATTTGACTTTCCCTAAAATATTTGATATTCAAACTTGACCTGTGTGACGCAAGTACTTTCAATCTGTTACTCTGCAACCTGATATACTGTCCCGATGAATCTTAATACACAACAAGAATGTGAATTGAAAAATCTTCAACCTTGAAATGTTTTTAGTGTCATCATTTAAAATTTATTTACCCTTTTTTTTTTTTTTTACAGAATAATTCTCCTGAAAAATTGAATGGTAAGTTTCGTCTTTTTTTATTTATTTATTTATTTTGTTTTATTGAGATGACCCCTAAAGAAAAGAAAATAACTATTCAAAATAAAACATTGATATTTTAGGACGAAAACTATTTATGTCTAACTTTTAAATTGTGATAGACTTATATCGATACACTAAGGCTGACTGGGATAGCTTCCGTACATTTATATCTGATCTACCTCTGCATTCCATGTTTAAAAAGGATGTGTCCTCTATAGTATTAGACCTAACTGAATGGTTAATTGTAGGTATTGACCATTTCATACCCTCTAAAAAGTTTCAGAAAAAACCTAACAGCCAGCCATGGTTCTCTCCAGAATGTGCTGCTGCCATTGCGCACAGAAATCACTTTTTCCACTGCTTCAAACGTAATAGATGTATGGAAACTAAAGCCGTTTTCAGGACTGCCAGCAACCATTGTAAGAAAGTAATAAGGAACGCAAGAGAGTTGTATGCTCAATCTGTTAAGTCCAAAGTAGCTGAGCAGCGGCTTGGTTCCCACCAGTTTTGGCAAATAGCAAACAGAATCCTGAACAGAAGCGTGTGCTCCATCCCAACTATTATCAATGGACCTGAGGTAATCTCGTCAGCATCAGACAAAGCCAAACTCTTTGTCAAGAACTTTGCAGCAAATTCTACCCTTTGCGACCAAGACCGCCAACCCCCAATATTTCCTCCTGTATCAGAAAACACGCTATGTGATATACGTATATCTGTACGTGATGTTGCGAAGCTAATCAAAAACCTTGATTCGAGTAAAGCAACTGGCCCTGATGGTATTCCAATTATAGTACTCAAAAAACTTCAACCTGAATTAGCGCCCATACTTACAAAACTGTTTAAACGTTGTCTTAAGGAGAATAGTTTCCCATCTCCCTGGAAAACCTCATCAGTATGCCCTGTATTTAAGAATTCAGGTGATCGCTCATCCCCCTCTCAGTACAGGCCAATAAGTCTCCTGTGCGTCATGAGTAAGTTGCTAGAATCTGTGTTAAATACAGAAGTAATCAAACATCTCAACAAAAATAACCTTCTTAGTGACACTCAATATGGTTTCCGTTCTGCTAGATCTACAGCAGATGTCATTACAGTTATATCGCATAGGATTAGCAAATCTCTCGACGGTGGCAATCTTTCTAGAGCAATTGCTCTTGACATATCTAAAGCCTTTGATAGGGTATGGCATAAAGGTTTACTTCATAAGATCGCTAGCTATGGTATAGCTGGAAAAGTCTTCTCAATTATTAAATCATTTCTTTCTGATAGGTTCATAAGAGTAGTAGTTGAGGGGCAAAAATCAGAAGCTCACAGTATTAATGCCGGTGTCCCTCAGGGATCCATCCTGGGCCCAACTCTTTTCCTGATCTACATTAATGATCTTCCAAATCATATCCTTACATCATTTGTAGACATTTATGCTGACGACACTACCATTTATGGTACCACATCTAAGACAGTAAACGAGCAAGTTCTCTCCAATTCTCTCTCCTCTGATCTTGAGCACGTAGTACAATGGGGAAAGGAGTGGCTGGTTACTTTTAATGCATCTAAAACCAAGCTTCTCTCTTTACATCATCAACATTCTAATCCACATTTGTCATCAATTGAAATGAATGGCTCTCGTCTTCAGGAGGCCTCAAGTTTTGACAAGCTTCTGGGCTTGACCATTACTCCTGATCTTAAATGGAACACGTATATCAAATCTGTTGCCAAGGCCGCTGGAAAAATGGTGGGATCTTTCTATCGATCCAGTAGATATCTCACTGCTGATGCTATTCTCTACCTATATAAGAGCCAGGTACGTCCAAGGATGGAATACTGTTGCCACATCTGGGCAGGAGCTGCTAGAAAGGACTTGTCCTGCCTTGATAGAGTTCAAAATAGACTTCGTAGCCTCGTAGGAGATGTCCTTTTCTCCTCCTTGCAACCTCTATCTCACAGAAGAGATGTTGCGAGTTTGTCTCTGATGTATCGTTATTTTCATGGAAAGTGTTCAACTGAGCTTCAATCTTTGGTCCCCCCTCGCCAAACTTTCACAAGAAACACTCGTCTAGCTGTAAACACTATCAATAATTTCCCCCACTCTTTATCTGTGGCTAAACCTAAACGTAGATTCCATGAACAAAGCTTCTTTCTTAGAACTGCACGCCTGTGGAATTGTCTTCCGTTTTCCTGCTTTCCGGCTGACTACAATATGGTTGTGTTCAAGTCTAAAGTAAATAAGTTCTTGATGAGCCGTTCCATATAAGTTATTAAATTTACCAAATTTTCATTACTAATGATTACTATATTGACCAATTTCTACTGTACACTCTTTAACCCTTATCCTTGAGTGGCCTCTGGGTCTTGATAATGTGGTGATGCCTTTGTAAAAAAAAAAAAAAAAAAAAAAAAAAATTATTAGATTTAATGTAAAGTAATTTTCTGTCAGTTTCTTTTCATTTTAGATCACATCTATTTTTGTGATATTGATATGTACAAAAAAATCATCACATATAGCTTCTCTTTCAGTTTCAGTTATGAAGCCGTAGAGCAAGAAAGATTCTACCTTAACTCTAAGAAAGTCTTTCTTAAAATTGTCAGAACGGGAAGACTTCTAGAAGGTGACCAGTCCATAACGGACACCCCCAGATCTTGGCTTTGCAGATTTTGATATCTTTTTTCACTGATTGGATGCTGCTAACCAGTCCATTCAGCATAATGTCAAGAGTGTTTGCTAATCTGCTTGGAGACCATGGTTTAATCCTCAACCAGGTTGAATCAAAGACTTAAAAAATAGTACTTGATACCCCTTACAAAACACTCAGCATTATAAGAGGTGGATAAAGGGCAAGTGGAATAATTTTGGGAATTGAGTGGCGCCCTCCCTTACATCTCGGTGTAGCAGCTAATGAAATGAAAATGGAGTCATTAGATCACCCTCAAATGTTGGTCATTTAGCTTTTGGATATTGATTTTGAGGTATACAGATTCCTAAGTGCACTTGTTGTCGCAACTTAATTCCACTTGTTTGTAGCTGATGGATTTTGTTTTGTCACATTAATGTAGAGCTTAATCTCACTGGCTGCTTCTTCGATGAGATAGTGAAGTTGTGCATGTGTAGCAGATGCAATAATCCCAGTAAAACCAAAAACCCAGCACCAAATCATTTGGGGAAACTGAAGAAGCAAATAAGAAACAAACAAATTTGAAAAAAAGCTGCACAAAACAAAAACTCAAATCCAATGAGAAAAAAAAAACAGAGTTATCAAAGGCAAACTATGTCAGTTATTGAGCAAGTTCTCTTATTTTTGTTTAGAAAAATTATGTCAGGTTTGGAATGTTCAAGGACCTTATCAGTTTGTATGTGCATGTTGCAAATAAGTTTTCTATTGTCATTTTCCTATACCACTCCTTCTACCACTTCTGATTTATGTTCATACCACTTCTCATTGTTATCTAATTCATAAAGTTCACATATATTTTATATATATATGAAGTATTATTATTATTATTATTATTATTATTATTATTATTATTATTATTATTATTATTATTCAATGTGAGTTTTCACACGTCAACATCAGAGGTTGCCTACTCATAATTGATGGTGTTCCCTGGGGCCTGGGTGACCACAAGTCTCTCCAGATTTCCAGTACACTCTGCCTCTTTCAATAACCTTTGTAAAGGAATTTGCATCATTGCAACAATCGTTTATCATTGACTTTTCATTGACAATGACCATTCGTCTTCCCTGGAAGTTGTGTGGCAATAAGCACTCCCCAAGGTTGCGGAACCCTTTGCACCCATCTAATGGAGATCTGGTTAATGCTTTCTCTTCTCGGTCTTTCCATTCTCCTTGACTCTTCTCGACTATTTGGTGATGTGCCAGTCGATTCCGACATAACTTTTTTTTTGTCAATTTTGTAGTCAATTCACAATTTTAAAATTCCACTTGCATTGGTTGCATCTTTTTGTTTTACTTCGGTTGCATTTTCCATATGGACAGTTAGCGTTTGTCTCTCATATAGATTAGTATCCGCACTTGAGGGTTTTCTTTAAGATTTCAGCTGTTTTCAGCATTACCACCCATTGCATAGTCTGAATCTTCTCCATTGATTCTAATTATTTTTAGTATTTTTTTTTTTAAAGTTCGTTGGAATTGTTCCTAATGCTCTTATAATTATTGGTATTATATTGAGTTTCTTCAGGTTCAATATTTCTTTCAATTCTTTGGCAAGATCAACATATTTGTTTCACTTTTTCTGTCTCTTTGATCTTTGCTCTGTGGTCTGCTGGAACAGCAAAGTCTACAAATTTGGCATATTCTTTCCTTCTTGTTAATTATTATGGCATCTGGTCTTCTAGCTTAGATGAGTTTATCTGTTTGAACCATTATGCCCCAAAGGATTTTGTGGTTTTTGTTTTCTAGTACTGCCTCAGATTTGTTTGAACCATTTATCTATATGTTTAAAGTGCAGCTATCAACAGAGCTCCCAGTGCACTATGCAGTCATGTCTGTTCTTATATTCCTTTTGAGTTTGCTGTATTGACTTATGATGTGGTTTACTGTTTCGTCACTTTGCCCACAGAATCTACATTTACTATTTTCCTATGTTTTTACTATTACTACTATTATTATTATTATTATTATTATTATTATTATTGCACCTTTTTTTCTTCGTCTTTTTCACTAAGCAAATTAAAAAGAATTTGGGAATAAAACGAATATAGTCCTCATTCTGTCCTATCTTTCCCTACTACCCAATCCAACATTAAAGTAGAACAAAACAAGAACATAAATCTATCAAATACAAACCATCAATCTTTTTCAAACTCAAATATGATTAACCAATGAACGGACGTTCTAGGAATACTTGCATGCATTTAAAATAAGATGCATCCATTTAATAACTTTGATGACAAAGATACTATTTAAAACTTACATGTGACAGAACAATGAAAACACTGTTTAAAACTTACATGTGACAGACCAATGAAATACTATTTAAAATTTACATGTGACAGACCAATGAAATACTATTTAAAACTTACATATGACATATGCTCCATCAACAGTTGTATTATATCGGGTTGTTTGTAGTGCCATGTCGCGCATGAAACGGGACCCTACACTCATCCCCGGTAGGCTATCCCGAGGCCACAATCCTAGTAGATGGCAGGACAACTGATTGTCTGCTTGTGTTGCATGTCTGGTATTCTGCATAACCACTTGTTCGGCATCCCTTACCTAAACTGAAACTCTTAAAAAAAAAAAAGACAGTACAATAAAAAATTACGCTAAAACCAGACACAAACTCAAACAAACCAACCTGCCTTCTCCCTTGGGGCTTGCATTTACGAGCATCTGTGGGCTTAGAACTAATTTAAATGATGTCGAAGCATTTCTCCTAACAAACACCCCGGATATCTTAGCACTAAGTGAGACTAACCGACACTCCTTCATCACCTCTAACTACTTTAACATGCCTGGATATCTCCCACTCTGCCGTAAGGACTCTGACATATGCACGGGCTTGGAGTATATATTCGGAACACCCTCCCCTTGACTAGAGAAACTAAACTAAAATCGGATGATCAAGCCTTTATGTGCTTTAGACTTAACATGCAACATAACATTAGCTACTTTTATTTTCTCTACTGCACTCCATCGACCCAGGACTGTACCCTAATAAATAAAGTCTCTGACAGCATAGATACAGCACTTTTCCTCGACACTAGCGCACAAGTGCATGTGTTTGGTGACTTCAATGTCCACCACAGCAACTGGCTTGGATTTTCTACTCACACAGACGCAGCTGGTATGATTACATATAACTTCTCTATATCTCATTCCCTATCACAGATGGTTACATTTCTAACCCGTTTCCCAGACCAGCAAGAACAACACGCATGACTTCTAGATTTGTTTCTGACCACAGTTCCCAATGAGTGTGTAACTAATGCCCACAGCCCACTTTGAACGCCAATCATGCAGTGGTAATAGTTGAAATAGCTCTAAACTTTAGAGCCAAAACTGAAGAGCCACTGCTAAAAACAACGAGATATTATAAAAAGGCTGACTGGGAAGCAATCAGGGATCTCATCAGGGACGCTCCATGGCAAAATATCTTTTCACTTCCTGCTGAACAGTGTGAAAATGAGACCACTGAATGGTTCAAAACAGCAATTGAAGCACACGGAAATTTTATAGCAAGCCCCACTCTCCCCAATGGTTTACTTCTACTTGTGCAACCGCCATCGTGCAAAGGCAGCATGCATACCACAGATTTAACCAACATAAGTTTAGTTCAAACAGGCAGAAGTATATAGAAGCCAGAAGTAACTGTAAGAAAGAAATAGCGACAGCTAAGAGAGAATTTACTGAAAGCACCAAAAAACGCATCGAAGCACAGAAATTAGGAACCCGCGACTTCTGGAAAATCTACAACAGTGTAGTAAATAATGGTGTAGTAAATAATGGTGTAGTAAATAATGGTGTAGTAAATAATGGTGTAATAAATAATGGTGTAGTAAATAATGGTGTAGTAAATAATGGTGTAGTAAATAATGGTGTAGTAAATAATGGTGTAATAAATAATGGTGTAGTAAATAATGGTGTAGTAAATAATGGTGTAGTAAATAATGGTGTAGTAAATAATGGTGTAGTAAATAATGGTGTAGTAAATAATGGTGTAATAAATAATGGTGTAGTAAATAATGGTGTAATAAATAATGGTGTAGTAAATAATGGTGTAGTAAATAATGGTGTAGTAAATAATGGTGAAGTAAATAATGGTGTAGTAAATAATGGTGTAGTAAATAATGGTGTAGTAAATAATGGTGTAGTAAATAATGGTGTAATAAATAATGGTGTAGTAAATAATGGTGTAGTAAATAATGGTGTAGTAAATAATGGTGTAATAAATAATGGTGTAATAAATAATGGTGTAGTAAATAATGGTGTAGTAAATAATGGTGTAGTAAATAATGGTGTAGTAAATAATGGTGTAGTAAATAATGGTGTAGTAAATAATGGTGTAATAAATAATGGTGTAATAAATAATGGTGTAGTAAATAATGGTGTAGTAAATAATGGTGTAGTAAATAATGGTGTAGTAAATAATGGTGTAGTAAATAATGGTGTAATAAATAATGGTGTAATAAATAATGGTGTAGTAAATAATGGTGTAGTAAATAATGGTGTAGTAAATAATGGTGTAGTAAATAATGGTGTAGTAAATAATGGTGTAGTAAATAATGGTGTAGTAAATAATGGTGTAGTAAATAATGGTGTAATAAATAATGGTGTAGTAAATAATGGTGTAGTAAATAATGGTTTAGTAAATAATGGTGTAGTAAATAATGGTGTAGTAAATAATGGTGTAGTAAATAATGGTGTAATAAATAATGGTGTAGTAAATAATGGTGTAATAAATAATGGTGTAGTAAATAATGGTGTAGTAAATAATTGTGTAGTAAATAATTGTGTAGTAAATAATGGTGTAGTAAATAATGGTGTAATAAATAATGGTGTAGTAAATAATGGTGTAGTAAATAATGGTGTAGTAAATAATGGTGTAATAAATAATGGTGTAGTAAATAATGGTGTAGTAAATAATGGTGTAGTAAATAATGGTGTAGTAAATAATGGTGTAGTAAATAATGGTGTAGTAAATAATGGTGTAGTAAATAATGGTGTAGTAAATAATGGTGTAGTAAATAATGGTGTAATAAATAATGGTGTAATAAATAATGGTGTAATAAATAATGGTGTAGTAAATAATGGTGTAGTAAATAATGGTGTAGTAAATAATGGTGTAGTAAATAATGGTGTAATAAATAATGGTGTAATAAATAATGGTGTAGTAAATAATGGTGTAATAAATAATGGTGTAGTAAATAATGGTGTAGTAAATAATGGTGTAGTAAATAATGGTGTAATAAATAATGGTGTAATAAATAATGGTGTAGTAAATAATGGTGTAGTAAATAATGGTGTAGTAAATAATGGTGTAGTAAAGAATGGTGTAGTAAATAATGGTGTAGTAAATAATGGTGTAGTAAATAATGGTGTAGTAAATAATGGTGTAGTAAATAATGGTGTAATAAATAATGGTGTAGTAAATAATGGTGTAGTAAATAATGGTGTAGTAAATAATGGTGTAGTAAATAATGGTGTAATAAATAATGGTGTAGTAAATAATGGTGTAGTAAATAATGGTGTAGTAAATAATGGTGTAGTAAATAATGGTGTAGTAAATAATGGTGTAGTAAATAATGGTGTAATAAATAATGGTGTAATAAATAATGGTGTAGTAAATAATGGTGTAGTAAATAATGGTGTAGTAAATAATGGTGTAGTAAATAATGGTGTAGTAAATAATGGTGTAGTAAATAATGGTGTAGTAAATAATGGTGTAGTAAATAATGGTGTAGTAAATAATGGTGTAATAAATAATGGTGTAGTAAATAATGGTGTAGTAAATAATGGTTTAGTAAATAATGGTGTAGTAAATAATGGTGTAGTAAATAATGGTGTAGTAAATAATGGTGTAATAAATAATGGTGTAGTAAATAATGGTGTAATAAATAATGGTGTAGTAAATAATGGTGTAGTAAATAATTGTGTAGTAAATAATGGTGTAGTAAATAATGGTGTAATAAATAATGGTGTAGTAAATAATGGTGTAGTAAATAATGGTGTAGTAAATAATGGTGTAATAAATAATGGTGTAGTAAATAATGGTGTAGTAAATAATGGTGTAGTAAATAATGGTGTAGTAAATAATGGTGTAGTAAATAATGGTGTAGTAAATAATGGTGTAGTAAATAATGGTGTAGTAAATAATTGTGTAATAAATAATGGTGTAATAAATAATGGTGTAATAAATAATGGTGTAGTAAATAATGGTGTAGTAAATAATGGTGTAGTAAATAATGGTGTAGTAAATAATGGTGTAGTAAATAATGGTGTAGTAAATAATGGTGTAATAAATAATGGTGTAATAAATAATGGTGTAGTAAATAATGGTGTAGTAAATAATGGTGTAGTAAATAATGGTGTAGTAAATAATGGTGTAATAAATAATGGTGTAATAAATAATGGTGTAGTAAATAATGGTGTAGTAAATAATGGTGTAGTAAATAATGGTGTAGTAAAGAATGGTGTAGTAAATAATGGTGTAGTAAATAATGGTGTAGTAAATAATGGTGTAGTAAATAATGGTGTAGTAAATAATGGTGTAATAAATAATGGTGTAGTAAATAATGGTGTAGTAAATAATGGTGTAGTAAATAATGGTGTAGTAAATAATGGTGTAATAAATAATGGTGTAGTAAATAATGGTGTAGTAAATAATGGTGTAGTAAATAATGGTGTAGTAAATAATGGTGTAGTAAATAATGGTGTAGTAAATAATGGTGTAGTAAATAATGGTGTAATAAATAATGGTGTAGTAAATAATGGTGTAATAAATAATGGTGTAGTAAATAATGGTGTAGTAAATAATTGTGTAGTAAATAATGGTGTAGTAAATAATGGTGTAATAAATAATGGTGTAGTAAATAATGGTGTAGTAAATAATGGTGTAGTAAATAATGGTGTAATAAATAATGGTGTAGTAAATAATGGTGTAGTAAATAATGGTGTAGTAAATAATGGTGTAGTAAATAATGGTGTAGTAAATAATGGTGTAGTAAATAATGGTGTAGTAAATAATGGTGTAATAAATAATGGTGTAATAAATAATGGTGTAGTAAATAATGGTGTAGTAAATAATGGTGTAGTAAATAATGGTGTAGTAAATAATGGTGTAGTAAATAATGGTGAAGTAAATAATGGTGTAGTAAATAATGGTGTAGTAAATAATGGTGTAGTAAATAATGGTGTAATAAATAATGGTGTAATAAATAATGGTGTAGTAAATAATGGTGTAGTAAATAATGGTGAAGTAAATAATGGTGTAGTAAATAATGGTGTAGTAAATAATGGTGTAGTAAATAATGGTGTAGTAAATAATGGTGTAGTAAAAAATGGTGTAGTAAATAATGGTGTAGTAAATAATGGTGTAATAAATAATGGTGTAGTAAATAATGGTGAAGTAAATAATGGTGTAGTAAATAATGGTGTAGTAAATAATGGTGTAATAAATAATGGTGTAGTAAATAATTGTGTAGTAAATAATGGTGTAGTAAATAATTGTGTAGTAAATAATGGTGTAGTAAATAATGGTGTAATAAATAATGGTGTAGTAAATAATGGTGTAGTAAATAATGGTGTAGTAAATAATGGTGTAATAAATAATGGTGTAGTAAATAATGGTGTAGTAAATAATGGTGTAATAAATAATGGTGTAGTAAATAATGGTGTAGTAAATAATGGTTTAGTAAATAATGGTGTAGTAAATAATGGTGTAGTAAATAATGGTGTAGTAAATAATGGTGTAGTAAATAATGGTGTAGTAAATAATGGTGTAGTAAATAATGGTGTAATAAATAATGGTGTAATAAATAATGGTGTAATAAATAATGGTGTAGTAAATAATGGTGTAGTAAATAATGGTGTAATAAATAATGGTGTAGTAAATAATGGTGTAGTAAATAATGGTGTAGTAAATAATGGTGTAATAAATAATGGTGTAATAAATAATGGTGTAGTAAATAATGGTGTAATAAATAATGGTGTAGTAAATAATGGTGTAGTAAATAATGGTGTAGTAAATAATGGTGTAATAAATAATGGTGTAATAAATAATGGTGTAGTAAATAATGGTGTAGTAAATAATGGTGTAGTAAATAATGGTGTAGTAAATAATGGTGTAGTAAATAATGGTGTAGTAAATAATGGTGTAATAAATAATGGTGTAATAAATAATGGTGTAGTAAATAATGGTGTAGTAAATAATGGTGTAGTAAATAATGGTGTAGTAAATAATGGTGTAATAAATAATGGTGTAGTAAATAATGGTGTAGTAAATAATGGTGTAGTAAATAATGGTGTAGTAAATAATGGTGTAGTAAATAATGGTCTAATAAATAATGGTGTAGTAAATAATGGTGTAATAAATAATGGTGTAGTAAATAATGGTGTAGTAAATAATGGTGTAGTAAATAATGGTGTAGTAAATAATGGTGTAATAAATAATGGTGTAGTAAATAATGGTGTAGTAAATAATGGTGTAGTAAATAATGGTGTAATAAATAATGGTGTAATAAATAATGGTGTAATAAATAATGGTGTAATAAATAATGGTGTAGTAAATAATGGTGTAATAAATAATGGTGTAGTAAATAATGGTGTAGTAAATAATGGTGTAGTAAATAATGGTGTAATAAATAATGGTGTAATAAATAATGGTGTAGTAAATAATGGTGTAATAAATAATGGTGTAGTAAATAATGGTGTAGTAAATAATGGTGTAGTAAATAATGGTGTAATAAATAATGGTGTAATAAATAATGGTGTAGTAAATAATGGTGTAGTAAATAATGGTGTAGTAAATAATGGTGTAGTAAATAATGGTGTAGTAAATAATGGTGTAGTAAATAATGGTGTAATAAATAATGGTGTAATAAATAATGGTGTAGTAAATAATGGTGTAGTAAATAATGGTGTAGTAAATAATGGTGTAGTAAATAATGGTGTAATAAATAATGGTGTAGTAAATAATGGTGTAGTAAATAATGGTGTAGTAAATAATGGTGTAGTAAATAATGGTGTAGTAAATAATGGTCTAATAAATAATGGTGTAGTAAATAATGGTGTAATAAATAATGGTGTAGTAAATAATGGTGTAGTAAATAATGGTGTAGTAAATAATGGTGTAGTAAATAATGGTGTAATAAATAATGGTGTAGTAAATAATGGTGTAGTAAATAATGGTGTAGTAAATAATGGTGTAGTAAATAATGGTGTAATAAATAATGGTGTAGTAAATAATGGTGTAGTAAATAATGGTGTAGTAAATAATGGTGTAGTAAATAATGGTGTAGTAAATAATGGTGTAGTAAATAATGGTGTAGTAAATAATGGTGTAATAAATAATGGTGTAATAAATAATGGTGTAGTAAATAATGGTGTAGTAAATAATGGTGTAGTAAATAATGGTGTAGTAAATAATGGTGTAGTAAATAATGGTGAAGTAAATAATGGTGTAGTAAATAATGGTGTAGTAAATAATGGTGTAGTAAATAATGGTGTAGTAAATAATGGTGTAATAAATAATGGTGTAATAAATAATGGTGTAGTAAATAATGGTGTAGTAAATAATGGTGAAGTAAATAATGGTGTAGTAAATAATGGTGTAGTAAATAATGGTGTAGTAAATAATGGTGTAGTAAATAATGGTGTAGTAAATAATGGTGTAGTAAATAATGGTGTAATAAATAATGGTGTAGTAAATAATGGTGTAGTAAATAATGGTGTAGTAAATAATGGTGTAGTAAATAATGGTGTAGTAAATAATGGTGTAGTAAATAATGGTGTAGTAAATAATGGTGTAATAAATAATGGTGTAATAAATAATGGTGTAGTAAATAATGGTGTAGTAAATAATGGTGTAGTAAATAATGGTGTAGTAAATAATGGTGTAGTAAATAATGGTGTAGTAAATAATGGTGTAGTAAATAATGGTGTAATAAATAATGGTGTAGTAAATAATGGTGTAGTAAATAATGGTGTAGTAAATAATGGTGTAGTAAATAATGGTGTAGTAAATAATGGTGTAATAAATAATGGTGTCGTAAATAATGGTGTAGTAAATAATGGTGTAGTAAATAATGGTGTAGTAAATAATGGTGTAGTAAATAATGGTGTAATAAATAATGGTGTAATAAATAATGGTGTAGTAAATAATGGTGTAGTAAATAATGGTGTAGTAAATAATGGTGTAGTAAATAATGGTGTAGTAAATAATGGTGTAATAAATAATGGTGTAATAAATAATGGTGTAGTAAATAATGGTGTAGTAAATAATGGTGTCGTAAATAATGGTGTAATAAATAATGGTGTAGTAAATAATGGTGTAGTAAATAATGGTGTAGTAAATAATGGTGTAGTAAATAATGGTGTAGTAAATAATGGTGTAGTAAATAATGGTGTAATAAATAATGGTGTAGTAAATAATGGTGTAGTAAATAATGGGCAATCAACAATCTCCCTACTATCCAACAATCATGAGGTTGTTTGCTCTGCAACTGAGAAGGCTAACATGCTTGCCAGTCGGTTTGCCTCCAACTTCACACTGGACTCTGTCAACCACCCCCTCCCTGACTTTCCTTTGCGGACAGACGCCACACTAGACGATCTGAAAATCACCCCTTCTCAGATGCATGCTATCATAAGAAATCTTGACACTGCAAAAGCATGTTGACCTGATCTCATCCCGGCTGTGCTATTAAAAAAGTGCTCCACCAAAGTAGCTCCAGTTCTCTCCAAACTTTACAACAAATGCCTTAATGAATCTTGCTTTCCTGCCTGCTGGAAAACTGCTTCTGTAGTACCAGTTTTCAAGAATTCTGGCGAAAGAACTGACCCAGTAAATTATTGCCCCATTAGCCTCCTCCCACTTTTTGCCAAAATATTTGAGACAATAATTAAGCAAGCTCTAGTCCGTCACCTTACAGATGCTAAACTTCTGACTGACCAACAATATGGATTTAGACAAGCCCATTCAACAGTAGACATCCTAACTATAATCTCAGAACGTATATACCAGTCACTGGACAAAGCAGAGGAGGGTAGAGCGGTAGCTCTAGATATATCTAAGGCTTTTGACAGGGTATGGCATGAAGGTCTTCTCAGGAAAATCAGATCATATGGTATGACTGGAAGAATACATGACATAATTACATCCTTCTTAGATAAGAGAAAAGTCCAGGTTGTCCTCGATGGTCGTACATCTAAACAATATGATATAAATGCTGGAGTGCCTCGGGGGTCTATCCTTGGACCTCTGTTATTCCTAATATTCATAAATGACCTCCCTAACAAAATTGCCTGTGAGATGGGTATATATGCTGATGACACCACACTCTATAACAGACACAACAGGAAAACAAATGAACACATATCTAAAGAAATGGCAGGACCACTAGAGGATGACCTTCAATCTGTAGTGGAATGGGGACATAAATGGATGGTCACATTCAATGCTGCCAAGACTAAACTCGTTCCCTTCAATAATTACAAGAAACCTTCTCTACCACCAATAGCAATGGCCAATAATCTGAAAGTACATCCTTTAAACTCCTCGGCCTAACGCTCTCAGGAAACATGAGTTGGAACAATTACATCGAGAGTATCGCCAGGACCGCTGCGAAGAAGGTAGGTTCTCTCTACCGTGCTAGAAAGATACTAATGCCCGAAAGTATCCTATACATCTATAAGGCCACCATTCGCCCATGTATGGAGTATTGTTGTCATATTTGGGCTGGTGCATCTGCCACTAGTCTCTCGCTCCTAGACAAGTTCAAAAGAGTGTCGCCAATCTGATAGGTCCTGAACTGTCATCTAAACTTCAGCCCCTGTCCCATCAACGAAATGTTGCATCCCTCTGCCTTTTCTACAAGTACTTTAACAGTGAATGCTCTGACAAACTGCAAGCACTTGTGCCCCCTCGACGTAAATACTGCCGACAAACCCGACAAGCAGCTAAATCCCGCCCCTTCACAGTAGAGATCCCTAGATGTAAGAGGGCTTTCTACTCCAGTAGTTTCTTCCCCAGGACAGCTAGACTTTGGAATTCCCTGCCGGGTCCCTGCTTCCCCAACTGTACTGACATGCAGAAGTTCAAGTGCAATGTGAACCGACATCTTGCTGCCCAACTCCCTACACAGTACCCCTGATGCCTATGTCCCTGATAGTAGCCCCCTACAACAAAGTGGGAATATGCCTTGTTTGGGGTGAAAATGTAATTTAAAAAAATAAATAAATAAAAATACTATTTAAAACTTACATGTGACAGAACAATGAAAATACTATTTAAATCTAACACAAAAGAGATCAATGAATTTATTATTTAAATCTTAGATGTGACAGACCAATGAAAATACAATTTAAAACTTACATTTCACAGACTAATGAAAATACTTTTTTTTTTACAAAGGAGTCACCGCTTATCAAGACTCGGAGGCCACTCGAGGATAAGTGTTAATGAGTGTACAGTAGTCAATGGGACAATATCGTAGTAATTGTTACATGATAAGGGCTGTCCCCTTTTCATGTAAGTATAAAAATGGAGATTTAGTTAAAATGAAATAGCATAGACGAAATTCGAACCTCGTAAATTAGGTTTAGAAATAGATTACGAGAGAGAATTAGAAAATGGAATGTAAAACAAACGATTGTTTAGCTTAGAGATAAAATGGTTTCAAGAAAAGAATGTGCACTGTCAATTTTGTTATGAAAATTAAATTGAAAGAATGCAGCTACAAGATAATTTAATAAACATGTTTTTAACATATTGGAAATATAGGTTACTGAGAATATAGGTTAAAATTCCTTTTGTAAAAAAAGGAAAAGTTTTGGACACGCATTTCCAAAACACATGAAAGAAGACACATGTTTTAACATGTGTATGACGTCATGGAAAAATGGGAAGTTCTAGATATAGTTAGAAAACTTTAGAGTTAAGGAAGGAGAAACTGGGAGAGAGACAGAGAGAGAGTCTGAGGTCGACAGACGACAGTCCAGTTGGGATTCGAACGTCTAGAAGCGAGACGGTCACTTTTGAAACTTAGAATGTGAAGCTTTGAATCCTTGATGATGAAAACCACGGCCGGTTGTGAGAAGAAATAAACCCATCATGTGTTTTTATAAACGTCATCTTTGTGTTGTAATTCGACCAAAAGGTAAAGTGAAAATTGTTATTATATGTCTATATATCTGTGTTATAAAATGTCTTGACATACACATCTCATATCTACAATGTGAACTCTACATCTCATATCTACACCAAGACTGTCTGAACACTGTTTCCTCACTCCAAGAGCTTCCATCAACACATCTAAGTAATGAACCTTTGTAATATAAATATGAAGCTCTTCATAAAACGAACAATCTCTTACAACAATCTCTTCATAACAGAAGCAACAGCATTCTTCATAAAACGAACATCTCTCTTACACATCTCTCCTTAAGACTCTCTTACTAAGACTGCACTTTAATAAGACTCATTTAATAAGAAAATATAACATAATCGTTAGTAGTGGAAATTTAGTTAATTAGGTTAATTAAGAAACAGCTCATCAAGAACTTGTTTATGTTGGACTTGAAGACGACAATATTGTAGTCAGTTGGAAAGCTGGGAAACTAAAGAGGCATGCAGTTCTAAGAAAGAAGCTTTGTTCTTGAAATTTACATTTAGGTTTAGGCACAAATAAAGAGTGGGGGAAATTATTGATAGTGGTTTGGCAAGGGGACCATAGGTTGGAGCTCAGACGAGCACTTGCCATGAAAATAACAATACAGCAGAGATAGGCTCACAACATCTCTTCTGTGGAAAAGAGGTTGCAGGAAGAGAAAAGGGCATCCCTCACTAGGCTAGAAAGTTTATTTAGAACTTTGTCAAGGCAGAATTAGGTGCTTCTAGCAACTCCTGCCCAGATGTAGCGACAGTACTCTATCCTTGGCTCTTATACAGGTAGAGAATTGCATCAACAGTGAGATATCTACTGGAGCGGTAGAAGGATGCTAACACTTTTCCAGCAACCTTGGCAACGGATTTGATGTATATGTTCCATCTCAGATCAGGAGTAAAACTCAGACCCAGAAGTTTGTCAAAACATAGAGCCTCCCCAAGATGAGTCATTCATTTCAGCTGATGCCTGACGGGGATTATAGTGTTGATTATGTAAAGATAGAAGCTTGGTTTTAGATGTATTAAATTAACCAGCCACCTCTTTCCCCATTGTAGTACATGATAAATATCAGAAAAAGAATTTAATTCTTATATGTAACAGATCAATCAAAATAAAATTTAAATTTTAGATGTGACAGACTAATGAAAATACAGTTAAAATCTTAGGCATGACAGTTTAATGAAAATACTATTTTAATCTTAGCTATGACATATTAATTAAAATACTATTTAAAACTTACATGTGGCAGCCTAATGATAATACTATTAAAATCTTAGATGTGACAGACTAATGGAAATATAATTTGAATATTAGATGTGACAGACTTATGAAAATACAGTTTAAATATCAGATGTGACAGACTAATAAAAATACAATTTAAATATTAGAGGTGACAGCCTAATGATAATTTTAATATTGGTTGTGACAGGCCAATGAAAATACAGTTTAAATCTTAGACATGATAGCCTAATTAACATACTATTTTAATCTTAGATGTGACAGATTAATGAAAATACAATTCAAATATTAGATGTCACAGACTAATGAAAATACAATTTAAATACTAGATGTGACAGCCAATGAAAATACAGTTTCAGTCTTAGGCATGACAGCCTAATCAAAATACAATTTAAATATTAGATGTGACTGACTAATGAAAATACAATTTAAATATTAGATGTGACAGACTAATGAAAATAAAATTAAAATAGCAGATGTGACAGGCTAATCAAAATACTATTTAAAACTTACATATGACAGATTTTTAAAAATCCTATTTAAATCTTAGATGTGGCAAACCAATAGAATACGATTTACATCTTACATGTAACAAACCAATGAAAATATTATTTAAATATTAGATGTGACAAACTAATGGAAAATTTAAAAATTAGTGTGACAAACTAATTGACAAATTTGAGTTTTTATAAAAAGTCATTCAAACATCTAAAATATTTAGATACTGGTACAGTTTTGTAACTGGACAAAATCTAAATTGTTTTGTTTTGTTTTTTTTGGGGGGGTGCTAATTTTAAACTAACTATAACCTAATCCTAACCAGATTTTATCCATTTCAAAAGCTGTACCAGTACCAATGTTTCACATAGAATTGTGACAAACTGACAAAGTTTTTCATAAATTTGCAAGGATGCTAATAAAGAGTGGGTTCTAAGAATTCTTTTTTCGGTTTTATAAGCAACAAATTTCACTTATTGTCTGGCATCTTGCAAACTAAATCTGAATTCTTTTTGACTCGTTGTTCACATTCTGAAAATTGTGAATGCCAAAGAAGGAGTTCTTGTAGCAGAACGAGGCAATCGTTGTCTGATTATAAATGGCACTCGTTAAGAGACTCGGATCGTCTGGCGATGGTGGTCATTATGTCCCTCCCCCACGTTTCATGGATGAGCATCATGTTCTAAAATTATTGTAAGAAATAAACTTTTTGAAACTGTTCATTGCAATAATCACCACACGAATCGCCCACTGCCATCAATTAAAAGTGGCAAACCATTGGAAATTCTATTTCAAACTTGAACCTACCATGCTCACCACACCATGCTCGCGAATCTTTTTTGACATTGGTCATTTCGGTACTTGTGCATAATTTGAACCAAACATAACTTAATGTCCGATCGGCGTTGCACAGAACACGTTAACCGCCGAGCTTCGCCGAGCGTAACAAACGCTGCTAAAAAGTAAAAATGAAGCAAACATGTAAACATAATAATTTTAACAGAAAAATTAATAAAACAAAAAGTAAACCAAGAAACAACGACCTACAGTAACAAGTTTTTGTTTTATTTTTTTTTTTGTAACATAATAAGTTTTATTACTGTAATTTTTTTTTTGTTTTGTCCAACGAAAAGTTCAAAACAAAACAGATAAGCAAAGTTTTTTTAAGATTTGTCTAACAATTAAAGAAACTTTTTTTTCAAGAAAAAGATTAATAAATTATGTTTTTTTTTTTTGTTTTTTTTTTGGCAATGGTGGTTCTTAACATGGGGAAATTGGGACGGGGGTGTCTATTCAGAAAGCCGTTCTTAACATGGGGAGGTTGAGGAGGGGTGTTAATTCCGAAAGCTATTCTTAGCAGAGGGAGGTTGGGGAGTGTTAATTCCGAAAGCCGTTCTTGAGGATAAGGATTAATGAGTGTCAGGTGGCTCGTGCAACAACACAGTGATGAGCGATAATGGTGGAACTTGGGTTATGGCACTATCGATTCCGGAGAGAGTTACTTGGTTGAAGGACATCCTGGGAATGCCATCAGCTCCCCAGGGGAATATCAAACGATAGGCACATGGAAACAGCAACAGGTTGAGATGTCATCGGCTATAACTGGCTGGCATGGGTCGCTTCTTGAGTCTTCATTGTGTCGTTACAGACAGTATTTCCATTGTCGGCATTAATGGGCAGGGACCGCATGCTGAAATTTAATGCTTGTGCAAAAATAGCAAACAAATGCATTTTATAAAAATATATAATTTATTTTACGTTTAACACTGGCGGAGCATATTTAAATAAAGACCAGTTGAAACCAGACGCATGCAGCTAACCTGCTATGTTGCATCCGTCGCGCCAAGAATCCAAGCTTAAACTGTTTAATACGATACAATCGTATTCAATTCTCTCCTTCTTCATTGAAAAAGGGAGAAAGGGAGTGAAAGAGAGAAATATGTTTCATCGCTGATATTTTGTTTTTCAAAATCAAATGCCAACATAGCTTAACTTATTCGGTACACCGAATATATAAACAATTGTCAATCTTCATGTGCCAACAATGTCAAGCTTTAAAAATGTGTACTCACTGAAATGTGTGTATGTTTGCCTCCACACACGTACAGAACAAGTTAGACTTAAGATTTATTAATGTATAAGCCTCAGCTCCCCCAAAAGGGGCGCTCTTCATTGTGCCACAGGGTATGGTTTAATTATTTAAGAGGACGGCTCAACAAAACTTGTTTACATTAGACTTGAAAACAACCATATTATATATATACATATATTATATGTTTATAGCTAGGAAACAGCCTCGGAGTTTTGTTCTAAGAAAAAGTAATATTCGTTTAGTTTTTAGTACAGGAAATAGGAGGGCATTTTGTAATATGGCCAACAAAGCTAAAAACTCATCAAAAACAAGTATATAACAAATAAATGTAATTAAGCATAAGATAAGTTACTTTTCTACATAGCTAAATAGGTTTTTAATGTTTGAAATTATTTTAACGCGTTTATTTAGTTTAAAAAAAAAACAAGTAGTGTCAAGTATTACGTTATAAGAAGAAAAAATGGTGAATATGAGGTGGTCATATCTTTGGAGCTTCGATAATCGCTCAAAACTAGAAAATTAAATAAAATATTGGTATAACCTCAAAGCACACAGGACAGAGATAAATAATAGTACACGTATTAAATTATAATACAAAAAATGTATTTGCAAAATTAAGTGTATTTGCTGCTTAATTAAAAGACTAACTTACTGTGCAAAAAATCCTTAAACGTCTGGACTGAACAATTCTAAATATGTCTGATACGAGTGAAGGCTAATTCAAAAAGAAAGAAAGGTTTCTTTAATGTCTGCACTGGATAGAGATCACAGTCAAAAGAGAATGAAAGAAGACTTTTTGTATCCATCCTGCAAAAATTTAGTGTTTGATGATTGGTCAAAGAAAATTATGTTGCCCAATCTGATAAGACTGTTTTAAAATATGTGGTAATCCATTAACATAATAATCAAAGAGAGATAATCTGTTTTAGAAGACAAAGGAAAGTAAGATGTTAGAGTCCCTTTTTTATAATATCTTTGCAGACAATTGGGTTAGGAATTGGGTGTAATGGACAGCGTCACAAACTATCAAGCCAGTTAAACTGAATTCAAATCCAGTCAAACTATTACGTTCTCGTATATTGCAATATCAGTGGGGAAAGGTATGAAACCTCAGTATTACAGATATAGATAGAATAGCAACGTCTTCAATGAATCAATTAAAATAAGACTGGCAGCTACTTGCAGCTAGTTACACATCAGTGGATGTCTGAAAAAATTTCCGCAGAAAACACCTTATATTTGGGACGTCTATAAGCTCATTTCTGCATTTTGAAAGCAGGAACTCACTCCTTTCCCTAACATCCAACCAGAGTTGCCAGGTTCGATCTTTTGGTCATAGTCGTTTCAGAAGTTTGTTGTCTAGTTCAAAGTATGACAAGCTTTCAGTGACTTTGGTGATGAATGGAAAACTTTGGTTTATATAAATATCGTTGACACACACTCTAGGGTTGCCTTCTTGAATTTGTCATTTTTTATAAGACTTTGTCAACAATAGACCTCATTACATGTGAAGCCATGTTTAGATCAAATCCGAACTTTTTTTAGCAGTACTTTTTGCCTTAAAGAAAAATAAGGGGGAATGAAGAATGTTTCATAGGAAAAAGAATAAAGATGTCTTAAAAAAAAAATTTCTTTGCTAGTTTGCTTTCTCTGCTTTACGTCATATCAATCGTTTTTAGGTTATGTCATTACATAACTTAAAAAAGGTTTTATATAAAACACCATATCTATTGCGAACGGATCACTGAACAAAAGCCTCTATTTTAACACTAGTTGGAGAGGGATGAGTTGCAAGTCCTTATCATTCCCAACATTATGCAAAATTTATAAGTGGTTTTGGCTAAAATATAGCGTATCAACCCTTTCTTGATTATGCAATTCAAAAACAGCATTCTTTTCTTTTTTTTTTAAATCAATTGTATTAATCAAATACAAGTTGGTATTTTAATGGGAGGGGAGATTGGGTTTATGCCTTTTCTCAAGAATATTGGTAGACAATTGAACACAGCAGATTCACTAGGATTTGATGGCCGATTTCAAAGGTTTGGCTCAGTTTGTCTATTTTACAGTATATCAACCCTCTACAAATTATGTAATGTTGAAACCTAATACTTATTTTAAAAGATTCATTGAAGACGTTGATATTTTGTCGATATCTGTAGAAGTGAGATTATTAAGTGAGGATGAGACAACTAGACTGATGCTTTACTAAGACATATGATAAAGGAGATTGAGTTAGGCCGATCCAGAGAGAATGATGCATTAACAGTGAGGTGATTGATGCAAGCTCTTTTGTCGCAGTTACTATATTGAGTTACGATTAAAGACGCCTGCAGATTGCAGCCGAAAAGCAGACAGACGGAATTCTCATGGAATTGGATTTTGATGCAGTCATAAGGGATGTGTGAATTTGGCTATACACTGGAAAGCCAGCTCTTTACACCTAAAACCTGACTGCTTATGTCTTCAATGCTTTACTAGCAAATCAAGAGTGAACACAAATCTTCTCTGATCGCTTTCCCGGATCTCTCTCAATCTCTCTGCAATCATTTTTAATGCATTGCTTAATTAAAATACCTAGAAATAAAAATAATCCAATGCTTACACTTTATATTATTTTAATCTCAACCTTGGAGCTATATAAACAACTCCAATTGCATTCCAAACGCGACACCTATCCACGTCTCTTGTCTACATGCCATTACATGGGTTACAATACTCATTTCCTAATCTACCCTTTTCGATCACCCACAGGGTAATCTTTTTTTTTTTTATTGCATTTTCACAAGGCACAGTGCAACTTTGATGTAGGAGGCTATTATGAGGAACATAATTTTTAAGGGTACTATGTAGGAGGTTGAGCAACACTTAAACTTCAGCATGTCAGTATAGTCCAGGAAACAGGAACCCGGAAGGGAATTCCAAAGTTTAGCAGTTCTAGAGAAGAAAGTATTAGAGTAGAAGACTTTCTTACATCTAAAGATTTCTACTGTGTAGGAGTGAGAATTTGCTGCTTGTTGGGTTTGTCGGGGGTATTTATGTTGATGTGGTACTAGGGCTTGTAGTTTATCAGAGCACCTACCATTAAAGTACTTGTAAAACAGCCAGTATGGTGCAACATTTAATCAATAGGACAGCGGTTGAAGCCCAGCTGATAGTGTAGGACCTATCAATTTGGCGATTCTCCTTTGAACCCTGTCTGAGGGAGAGACTAGTACCAGATGCACCAGCCCAAATGTGGCAACAATACTCTATAATGTGCGAATGGTGACTTTGTACAGGCTGACCTCAGGCGTTAGTAACTTTCTACCACTGTAGAGAGAGCCCACCTTCTTTGCAGCAGCCTTGGCAGTGCACTTAATGTATCTGTTTCAACTCATGTTCCCCGTGAACGTTAAGCCAAGGAGTTTGAACGAATTACTTTCAGGTAATGTATCATTAGCCATGGCTAGTGGTTGAGAAGATTTCTTGTAGTTATTAAAGGAAAGACGCTTAGTCTTGGCAACATTAAATGTGACCATCTATTTTTGTCTCCATTCCACCACAGACTGGAGGTGTTCCTTTAGAGTTTCTGCCATTGTATTGTATATGTGTTCATTCATTTTCCTCTCGTGTCTGTTATAGAGCGTGGTGTCATCAACAAAAATATCCATCTCGGAGACAATTTCATCAGGGAAGTCATTTATCAATATCAAGAATAATTGGCAGTGTTGTACTTTGTCCCGAAAATGTTCGATAACTCTTGGCGGTTCACAATTTACTATGACACCGTCTAAGCAGGTACGCGTTCATATTAATTTGATTTTATGCAAACGAAATTGAATAAAATACACCGTCTAAAAAGCACGCGGTCGCTTTTTCATTAAAGTTTCGATAAATTTGCACGTTTGTTTTAATACGCACGTTAAAGTTATTTCAAGTTATTACAAATACACAATTAATTAATTTATTTAATTTGCACGTTTTAATTTTTTTAAGTTCTTTCTAGTTATTACAAATTAATTTATCTTTATATTATTTATTTATTTTTATTTATCTGTTCAATATGAGAAGAGAAATTGTTAACCGTGTGTTAACAATTGCCGAAATACATGAAACGAGTTGGACATTTGCAAAGTTTACCGAAGTCATTGGAACTGATCAGACGCTGCAGCTTCTTTAGGCCTGATACAGAATACCAGCGTATGCCAAAGTTGCAACAATCGTAGGGTTCTGCATAAACGGTCAAAAACTTCTGATGGATATGTGTGGAATTGTCCCTCAGATTCTTGCAAATCCACAGCCACTGTTAGGAAAGGCTCCTTCTTCGAAAGAAGCCGCTTGCCAATAAGTAAGTTGCTGACATTAATATTCTGGTGGAGCATGGAAATGATCCAGCGCAGAATAAAAGATGAAATCGGTGTATCAGAACACACAACAGTTAACTGGATGTCTTTCATCCGAGAAGTCTGTGAAAAAGATATCATAGACAACCCAATGATAATGGGTGGAATGCAAATAGACAAATGTACCAAAAGAAGTTGAGATCGACGAGTCTCTATTCTTCAGAAGGGAATATAATAGAGGGAGAGCAAAAAATGGAGTGTGGGTTTTTGGAGCCGTAGAAAGAGGAAGTAGTCGATGCAATCTTGCAGTGGTAGAACGAAGGGATCGGGACACTACTTCCAATTATAAGATCTTGGATTCTGCCAGGGACCAGGATCATCAGTGATGGATGGGCGGCCTACGGAAGTATGCCCAGCAGTCACGATAAGGTGCGCCACGAACAAAATTTCATAAATCCAGTAGACTCATCAGTCCACACACAAACTGTGGAGGGATTTTGGTCCCACATAAAAAGAAAACTTAGGAGAGTTAGCGACAAATGAGAATTTGTTCCACTCATCTCATGGAAGAGTTGTGGAGACGACGTGAGAAGGAGCACGCATTTCCTCGCATCATTAAATGCATTTGAGAGCAATATGCTTAAACAAATGCTCTTAAATAATTATCATTTTATTCAATATTTTGTTTGTTCGTGTTAAATAAATTTTATTCAATATTTTTCATTTTTTAATGTCTATGCAAAACTGCACAAGTACCATTTTATTCAATATTTTGTTTCGAGAGCAAGATGCTTAATAAAAATGTTCCTGTTAAATAATTTTCATGTTATTCAATATTTTGTTAGTTCGTGTTAAATAATTTTTATTCAAAAACTTAATACAATTGTCATTTTATTCAATATTTTGTTTGTTCGAAATTAATTTGTAATAACTTGAAATAACTTAAAAAAAATTAAAACGTGAAAATTAAAAATAAATTAAATAATTTTGTATTTGTAATAACTTGAAATAACTTTAACGTGCGTATTAAAAAAAAGTGCAAATTTATCGAAACTTTAATGAAAAAGCGTCGGGTTATTTATTCAAATTCGTCTGCGTAAAATCAAATTAATATGAACGCGCACCTGCTTAGACGGTGTCATAGTAAATTGTGAACCGCCAAGAGTTATCGAACATTTTCGGGACAAAGTACAACACTGCCGAATAATTAAGGTCCAAGGATCGACTTCATTTTTACTGAAATTACCACTATCCACTTCTCTTCCTTTATAACAGTTCACATGTTTCACACATAGCCTTCAATATTTCTTCAACAACACCTGGGAATTCTACAACCTTACCCTATTTCATCTGACTCTGATTCCCCACTTCAGTTCTTATGGCTGCTCTAGCTATTGGTTGGTTCTAGCTTAAGCAACGATGATATTTTCTCACTATTCAACAATCTCTCACAATCGCATTTCTTTTTATTTGTGTGTGTTTTTTTTTATTTATAAAAGGCCTATTGGCCAATTTTAGTGCCCGGAAAGGACATTTTGATGGACGAGAAGAGGAGTATTTATTATTTTTATCTACCATTCTTGTATTGTTCCTTTTCTTTTTATTGTGTATTTTTGTTTGTTTGTTTGTTTGTTTGTTTGTGTGTTTGTTTGTTTGTTTCAAATATATTACTCTATCCTATTTTATATTTTGAAGCTTGTGGAGCACTGCATAGAAACAGTACAAATTGAAATCATTCATTCTTCTTTGATTGTTTTTGCATATGTAGAAAATGTTTCTGGTATGTGTGTTGTCAATTATAAATATACCTTTTTGCAATTTTATCTATAATAGATATTTTTATTGTATGTTTAATAAATTCTTTGTCAGATGGTGACGATGTTAAGAAATAGCAATATATAAATATATGAATGCTATGGACTAAATCATTGCAGGGAAGCATGTGAAGCTTTCTCCTGCTGCATTGTGGTAGATCCCTGACTAAAGCAGGCAATAAAGTGATTTGATTGAAAAATGGTGACTTCACCGATATCGGTGACGCTAAAATATTGAAATGTGGACCATACCTTGATCTTATTCAGTCCCAGACAACGTAATGTCTCCCTGCTAGCATATATATATATATATATATATATATATATATATATTGTTTTTAAACCCCCGAAACAGTGTTTCATGGTAAACAACTGATGATCCCTTAAAAAATAAATTATTACTGGAACTATAGTGAATTCGAGAGAGCAAGTTGATGCAGTAATTGCAGGTAATTGGATGACTTACTGACTAAATAGTTTTCTAACGAATGATAAAAAATAATTTTTTTTTTGTATAGTTTTAAAGGTTAAAAACTTCCAAGACCATATATATATATATATATATATATATATATATATATATATATATATATATATATACTTCAGAATAAAGTTATCCAATAGATCTACTGGTGTAGAAACCCAGTGATACTTGGTCTTTCAAAATATTATTGGCTGTAATATTTTATAAAAACAATCCCAGCTAAATAAAAAAATGCTCAATATACGAGATAGAGCAAATAAATCAAATTTTGGTAATTCAATAATTTAAAATTTATGACGGGAAATGGTTAAATTTCAAATCAAGAAAATGTTTATTATTATATGTAAGACAAAGGATACAATTCAATTAGTATATCTCCTTAACCTATACGTTTTCAATGTCTACCATCTCTCCAGGGGAGAAAATCTTAGCAAATATTATAATGGGTTACACCTAATTTGCTACAAAGCAAAACTCATCATCTAAACAAAGAAGAAGCCAGGGAAGTATGCCTACTTCGGTTTGTTATCCTGTTCCGTGGATTATTAAAAATACAGATTGGATCCGATTACCTCACTGTTACCAAGGATTTTCACTTCGGATTTTACCATGCAACTTGGATATGAAACTCAGTATCCTTTTCATTAATTTCCCTTATGCTATGATATTAAAAACTTTTAAAAAATTTTAATTATAATTTTCTATGTTTATTGTTTTTTACCAAATTAGGTGTAAACCATTATAATATTTGCTAAGATTTTCTGAAGAGATGGTAGGCATTGAAAACGTATAGGTTAAGGAGATATACTAATTGAATATAATAATAACAATTTTCTTGATTTGAAATTTAACCATTTCACGTCATAAATTTTAAATTATTGAATTACTAAAATTTTACATATATATATATATATATATATATATATATATATATATATATATATATATATATATATATATATATATAAAATTACAGAGATAAAGATAAATATTGTTTGAAAATTGGGACCTATAAGATAATAAAAAGCTCAATATACTAGATAGAGCAATTAAAGCAGCAATAAAAATTGATCATGAAAATAAAATACAATATTTATTGATTCATCAAAAATTCAAACAAGGAATCATAATAAAGAAAAACTCTTAACCCATGTATTTTCAAAGATAAACTTTTCATCAGAGATTAAAGATTAGTAAAAAAAATGCACTATCAGTTAGCATAAATTTGAACATATATAAAATATATATAAGAAACTTTATAGTGAAACAAAAGGTATTTTCAATAGAGCAACAGATCAAAAAATATCAAAATAATAAATATATTAAGAGGGTAAGAGTGACGGATACAAACAGCAAGATATGAGTCACTTGATGAATTAATTGCAAATTATGGCTCATTAGAACAATTAAAATGGAATTTTTTTACATTTTTTCAAGCATAACTCAATCCCAAAGCTGAGAAGTATATTAGCATTTGATCTGACCTTTGAGATAAGATCAGTGAATTATCTGTTCTGATGATACACTTAAGCTAATTTTTCCTTAGTTAATGTAGAGGAACCCTTCTATACAAAGGTAGATTTTATTTTTGTCTACTTCCAGGGTGCCCCTTTTGGGGGGGGGGAACTGGTTTTCCCCCACATTAAAACGACTTTGTGTCACATTTTGCTCTCGTGAGGAAGCAAATAAATAGAAATATTTTAGTATTTTCTGGGATATAAAGTGAAGCCTTATGGAAACAAACGCTGATTAACTTAGCTTTAGTTGAGTTCAATTATTGTAGGAAGAATTTGTTTATTTATAATATTAATAATAAGGATTCTATAGAATTTAGCGATACTTCTCTGTTACTTTTGAGTAAAATGCTTTACTTTTCATTAGCGATTTGTAAATGTTGTACCAATCAATTTTTTATTCATTGAAATGCATGAATGAATGAGAATTCTGGTGATGTTGAGAATATTTCTGTAGACATAGATTCGTTTGCCAAAACTGTTGTGGCAAAGAGCCAGCTTGTCTTTCATCTCCTGAGAGACGGGAGAGGGTGATGGATAAACGTTTGGACTCTTAAGGATTTCTGTATTGCGCGAAGGTCAGTTATTCCTTCCTTTTTGAATAGCTAGATTCTCAATTAAGATGAAGGAGAAACATGACCATTTCTCAAAAGTGATGGTTTTGTTTAAGTATTCTGGTAGAAATTTGAACTAGGACTCGTATGTGAATGTGTGTGTATATATATATATATATATATATATATATATATATGAGAGAGAGAGAGAGAGAGAGATTTAAAATCAATCAAGTTTCAGAAAGAAAGATCCGAGCAATTTTTTGAAAAAGCATTTTGAAACATCGTTTATTCAAGGTTGGCATAAGGCAGAAATTAAACAGTCCGTTTTCTTTGTACCAAACAGAGATGCTCCTCATCAGAAAATTACAGAGAAAAACCAGTATGATGTGTAAATCCAACATGTTAGCAGAATCGAAGTGACAACCACTCCTCAGGAAAGGAGAAACCTAAGGTGAAATGCGCTAGCCTTAAAAGGTTGACTGCCTGAGAAGAAACCTGTTATGAAATGGACTGTCTTCGGTAGAAATAGTGCAGAGGAAAGAAACCTGATGTGGAGTAGACTTGCGCATAAAGAAAAAATGTTGGGGAAAGAAAACCGCGATGTGAGGAGTATCCTTTGCCAGTGGCAATGATTGCAAAACCTTTACCCGACACCTTCAACAGTGTGACACACTACAAGAACCACTCTGTTTAACAAAACTTGTGCTTTAATAAAGCCACAAATCTTTCAACCATCGAAAAAATGTAACTGAACTAGGGACGACATTAAGTTTTTGCAGTTCATGCAGAGAGATGTTGACGTCCTCCTACATACAGCATCCAGTATTCTCAACTGGTCACCCATATGATAATGACCAGGCTTACCGTGGCTTAATTTTGGTGATCTAAGGAGAACATGATTAATACTTTTCCTTTATATAAGACTAGTTGTACTTATTATGCATTGCTAGTCTCTACGTTTGTTTTGGTTTCACGTATTGAGTTGCATCCCCTTAGAGATAAAATATTTACATTTCAGAAAAAAATGTAAATAAAATGGACAGGAGACTCGATTAAGAAACCATTTTCATTTAGCCGTTCAAACAAAACAGTTTCATTGGATAATCATCTCTGTTGATTTTCATTTTTTCTAAAATTTAATTTCAAAACCAAATCTTCTTTTTAATTTTAATCACATCAAACGCTAGAATATGCCAACTGCTTCAGCCAACAAGTTTTCCTTTTCAGGGAATTTTCTGAAAGTCCATTAACTCGAAGGCAGCATTAGCACTTACAGCTTTTCCATGATTGATGTGTGTTTGTGGAAGGAGAATGCGTGACCCTTATCGTCTCCAACAGCTTTTCCAATTGATTTCCTGTTTTATGATGGAAACCTTCAAATTGAAATAACAAGGGTATTTGATGGATGAAGAGAAACTGAAAGGTATGATGTTTCGAAAGGAAACCCCTCACCCCGGGCTAAAAGTAGCCTAAAGTAAATGATATTTGAAGGAGACATTTAGAAGGATGAATATTGTGAGCCGGAGTAATATTTGGGAGAGGCCAGAGAAGGAGAACTGAGGAAAATGTATGATAGTTCAAAGAGAGCAAAATGGGGGGGGGGATATAAAAGTGACACTATTTGTTGGAGGGAAAGTGAGAGGAATATTTAGGAAGTGGAGAGAAAGAGTAAGAAATAGATAGAAAGATGCCAGGGTGGATGATATTAGAAGGAGAGAGAGGAGAGGGAAAATTAATAGAAATTATATTTGGAAGAGACGAGAGAGAGAGAAGACAAGTAGAATTGTGAGATTAGAGGGAGGGGGCAAATAAGAACGTGAGAGAGACAGAGGGAAAAGGTAACGGAAGAGAGAGAGAGAAAAAGAGAACATAATGGAAGCCAAGAAAGAGGAATCTGAAATGGGTGCTATTTGAAAGGGAAAGAAAAATAGTCCAAAATGAATATTTGCTCAGATATAAATTGGTTTGATGATGAATCAAGAGTTTATGAGTTTTTTGGGGGGAGGGGAGGGGGGTAAAGAAGATTGCACAATATGAATTCTTTTTCTGCTTATTGAAAGACTATCAAGGAAACCCAGCGTTGTCCTGGAGAAATAACCGAAAATCTTACGAGCGATTTTTTTAGCACATTTTAGTTATCCTCTTTTGTCGTGTTCACCAACCACAAGTACGAGTTCATTTTTAAAATGTCTTATTTAAAACGTTTGCTTTTATATAGCGAATAATCTTTTTTTCTAGCTACATATCTTGTATTTCAAGTAGAGTGAGATTTTCCCTGTGCCTTTAGCCGGAATAGCTTTTTCACCAAAATTATGTACATAAAAAAATTTTGTCATTCGTTTTTGCCATTGTTCTGCGTTCTGAAAAAAATATAAACATGTTTATTTTCATATTTTTTAGTTACATTGGTTACTTAACATTCTTTTGTCCATATTGGCTGGGCAAAATTTGGTAAAGATTTCCGATAACAGCCAAAAGGCAATTGCACAACTTTAAACTTTGTTTGTTTTGTATTGTTTTTAATGGAAATCACTCCAAACAAGGAATGAAGCGACTTAATGTAAGAAGCAATCAAGAACGAAATATGATTATCGCAAAAACAAATATCTATTGGTTTCAGTCTTGAAAAGAGCTTGGGTTTTGGTAGGAGTATAGGTAGGAAATCAAAACAATCAGTAAGAAGTGTTTCACAAGCCGGCAGATTTTGGAAAGAAGCTTCTGGAATAGGAAGCTGTATTATAATGAGATATTAAAGGGGTCAATTGATGGAGACTACTAGACGAACAAGTCAAACGAGCTTGAACAAAAGAAGCAAGAAATAGATCAGGCAATTCTGAAGAGCACATGTCATAAAAGTATTTATAGAAAAAACTGGGACTAGCGACATCATGCCTGTGAGAGAGAGGTTGCAGAGAAGAAAAAAAAGTGGAGCTAATCAGATTACAGATATGTTTCTACACTTTTTCAAGAACCTTCAAGTGGGATAGAGATTCACTAGCCCAAATATGACAACAGTACTGTATACATGGTTTAATAATAGATTTGTTTTATAATACAAAATATGAAGAAAAAATGCTGTAATACAACAAAAACAAAATGCAAACAAAAATAAAAGCAAATCCCAGGCAACGCTGGGTAGGGACAGCTACTTATGCAAGTAGTGTCCTAGAACTATATTTTTGTAATGAAAATAGTTCTTGATTTGTTTGTTTTTAATAGAACAGTGATCCTCTACTCTTTAATAAAGACGAATGTTTATTTTATTTGAATAGAAATAAATATATATTCATCTCGTCACACAGAAGTTACCGAGTAAAAAAAAACAAAAAAATTGTTGGATGAAACCATTTCAAGAGTTTATCTAAGACAGAAAGCAAGTAGAAAGTCAGATCCCCCCTCATCGTCTTTCACACTATTTCCATATTTAGATGTTTTCCTTTTTTTCTTTCTTTTTCTGTACTGATTGATACGTTTTTATTTTTATTTTTTTTAACTTTCCAGTTTGAGACGTTTTCTTTCTTTTTATTTCCATTTTTAACTTATGCGTTTATTTTATGAGTATGAATATCAGTGCAAACACTGGAAAAGCATATTCTTTTCGGGCATCATTTTTTGGTAGGAGAGTGTACACTCGTAATAATATGATAATAATAAGTTTGACTTGTATGATCTTGCATTACTGCAGTGGATCATTTTATATCTGCCTTTCAAATATCATCTTTACTTAGTTATGGATCTCAACATGAATTCAGTTGCCGTTTTATTACAAAATCAAAGTCTATTCTGATTCTGTTCAGTTCCAGATTTTTAAGATCTCCCACCATTATTTTGTGTCATGGATATTTTAGATTCGGATCTAGTCTATGATTATGCCAAGTGGAGGATAAAAATCCATTATTGCAAACTCGCTGTAGATCAGAACTAACGCAAAAGAAAAAAAATGATGCAATTGCTAGATTCGTGTCCCACTTTCATGATATATGACTTCTTTGTTCATGTTATTTAGATTATTCGGACTATTGTTCTAATCTTTGAATGTTATTCTCACAACGTTTCATTCGATGTAACTTAATGTGCATTTTAATGTGCATCTTGTACACCTGTGGAGCAGTGGATAAAAGTGCTATGTTATAATCAGTTTTAAGTGAGAGTTGTCTCGAGGTTGAAGATCCTCAGTACAGACAATACTGAGAATATAATAAAGAATTCTACTCGATTATGACTGACTGAATGAGAACAATCTGCCTCCTGTAGATTAAATAAAGTGTTCAGTTCGAAATTCAATAAAAAAATTCTTGGGTTTGACAGGATGCTTCTGAAGAAGATCAGAGATTACATCGGCTAAAACAATGTAAGAATAACATCCCACATGAGAATAGTTGTTGGAATAATCCAATACAAATTATCAATCTTCATCTCCAAAATTCTGAAACGCAATTCTTTGACCTCATTTGTTGTTTTCAGAGACAACGTAATTTTACTTTCGACATCTTATATGCATGTCAACGTTGGTTGGAATTAAAGCGGTAGTTTCTTAGTCGATTGCAGACAATTTTATTTATTAAAAGAAAACAGTATATATATATATATATATATATATATATATATATATATATATATATATATATATATTTGAAAACAAAGAAAATATGCTGACATTGGTAAATATTACTTGGCAGTACTGATTTTCCATCACTCTCGCCCTCTCTCAATGTATGTTTTTATTCTCTCCATTCTATCTATTTTATCTATTACTCTTGCTTCCGTCTCTCTCACTCTCTCATATATGATCTACTATTATATAAAAGGAACTTTGTGTATCTGTGCATCTGTGAGTTCGTTCCCTATGGGCTCTAAAACGGCTGGGTTGATTTTTATTAAATTTTACACAAAAGTACTTTATGTACCTGGCAGTGTTCAAAGAAAGGTTTTGTGTTAGAATGTCTTTGATAAGTATCAATAACTGAAATAATCCGATAAAAGAAGGAACAGGCGATTTGGACCAAAGTTAACATCTTACACAGCCTAACATCACAAATGCATCTGAGAAGTTTTATTACCACACAAGCCACAAGGCCCCACATATAAAATCAACAGTAGGTTCTTTGATATGACAGGGGCGGGTTCAAAATGAATGTTTCTGTTTAAAGCACAATTGCACAATGATATTTGACTTTTTCATTTTAAACTTAAATTCAAGCCATTATCACCGCACAACCATTAATACCAAGCATTATCCTTTTAATCTATGCCTTTCTATATTTTATTAACTTTTCATACAAATATGATTTCTTTCACAAGTTTTCAATTTATGTGCTAACCAGCAAAATTTATAGATTATTTATATCATTTTGATAACGTTTCCTCTAAGGATATAAACCATTTATTGAAATTTCACGGAATAAGGAAAAAATTTAAATTATTATTTGTATTCCTTGTTGAAAAATAAATTTTTGTAAATTTTAATTTACTGATTTTAAATCCAATTTTCTTATATTATTGCTCTATTACGAATATTGAGCTTTTTATCTGGTTAGGATTGTCCTATAAATATTACTAATATTTATATTTGCTTTAAGTTTACTGAATTATTCAATTTGTAAACTGGAAAAAAAAATTTCTTGAATTATATATATTTATAGGCACACAAGCGAAGGTGATTAAAAAAGGAAGGAATGGAACGATTGGAATAGTTCGTTATGAACATAAGGGAACATCAATTCATTCATAGCTAGATAGAATAATTTTGGATTTTATTTATTATATTTAACTGGATTGGCAGACTCATTTTTTCCTGATTCAAGCAATCTAATCCAAAATGAGTGACTGGCTCAACGTGTCACATTTTGTCTAATATACTTTTAAAGTTTAGTATAAATATGATTTGCCATGTGTATCGGGTTATTAGGTATGACTGATGAGGTATATAAACTTTGAAGTTAACTGTAGGTTTATATTAAAAGTAGATGGCTGTTTTGGGAGGGGATAAATTTGTGACATTAAGTTGGATTTCAGTTCCTGCTAATATTTCAGAGAGATCACATATATTCAGAAGAAATAAGTATACTCAGATATTTGTGAGAGAAAGAGATGCATGCTAAAGCGTTCTACATATTTTTTTTATTTTTTTTATTTTAACAGAAGCTGAAGATAAAAGTCTTTCATCTCCAGGAGAAGCATCAAGCGATCAAGTAAGTAAACCTTGTCTTGCACTGCATCCTTGTTGTTTGGTAAAACCAGTCATCACTTTGGTGGCAGATAAAGAATTTGCATAGTGGATTTGAGATGGATATTCAAGGTACTTGCCTAAAGTGAAAAGGCCAGACTGTTTTTCATGCAGAGTTGACCATTAGAATAAATGCAAGTGCAGATTGCAAAGCAGAGATAGATATGCATATTTGATCCCCTGTATATGACTTAAGCTGCATCTGGTTGTGAAGCTCTACTTGAGAAGCTTTAGTTAACATTACTCCTTGATAATAATAGGACTTGCCAGAGTGCCTTCTATGGTTTAAATAGAATCTGTCCTGGATAAGACACAAAATTCCACCCTGTGATATATACTTATATCATAAATAACAAAATAAAACAGACACCATGAATAAAGAAATTGACGTGAACAAAACTTTTACCAACATAGCATTAAATAATACAAAAAAAGGTTGATTTACTATGAAAAATAATATCTGTATAAAATACACTAAATTTAGACTTTACCCATTTATAAACGGATTATTCTAAAATCGAATAATGTATAAAGAGAATTCTGTTATAATAAAAAAAATTACTGGTACTACTTGGCCTTATGGGTAGGATCAAAGCATAGTATTTTGCTTTTGAATCAGATTACAGTCACACACACAAAAAAAGAAAAAGGAGAATCTAGTATCAGATATTGCCTCCCTACACTGGAAAAGAAGGTCAGAGTTTGATGTGATAAAATCTAGTTTCTCAAAGAGATTCTTTGGATAGGAGCAGTAATACCTGTCATGCTCTCATGAATGAGTGCCTCTCAGCCAATAAACAATTCTCTCCTTAAAAATTAATAAGATAAAAAGAAATAAAATTAAAATGTATTTTTAATAAGCCATGAAATATCTATATAAAATTAGTGAAAACAATAATGCAATGTGATGAAACTAATTAAAATAATCAAACCAAGCATAAATTTAATTAATATTTGAAAAATTTGAAGCACCAAAACATTTATCAAAACGACAGGATTCAGCAAAATGCTAAAATAATAATAAAAAATATGCCATCAAACGAAACAATCCAACCATTCCATGCAAATTTGATTCATACATAAAGGCTGCCAATTTTGTTTATGGGTCAATGTGACTTTGAATGAGATCAGTGTCACAATCTAAGAACGGGAGAGGGGAGACATACCGGTTAAAGAAAGGAGATAAAGAGAGAAGTATTGAAAGAAAAGAGGAAGAGAGGCTCATCAAGATGTATTGTCACACCTGAAAAACCAAAACTGCTAGCAATTGTATTTCACTTGTGATTGCTGAAATTTCTTTCTCGAATGAACATCAAACAGTTTCTTTTTTTTTTTTTTTTTAAGAATTCCTCAGTTCTGAATTTTTGAGATGAGGATTGATTACTCGTATTATTTGAATTCTTTGGACTACTGTTTTCATCTTGAGTGTTACTTGCACGTTTTGGTCGATGTAACCTCCGACATTCTTTAGGTGTATCTTGTCGAAGTCTGGAATATTTTTGGAAAAGTTTCAGAGTTTGACAAGATACCCTTGAAAAATATCAGACGTTACGTCGACTGAAACTTTGTGAAAATAACACTCAAGCATTATTTGTTTATCATAACAGGATTCTATTTATGCATTATTCGACTTTGGAACAATTCGTTTATAAATGGATCTTAATGCATCTAAAACCAAGCGTCTATCTTTCCATCATCAATGCTCTGAATCCCGTGTGGTATCAATCAAAATGAATGGCTCTCATTTTGGGGAGGCTCCATGTTTTGACAACTTTCTAGGTTTTTTTTTTTTTTTACACAGTGATCACCACTTATCAAAGCCCGGAAGCCACTCAGGGATAAGGGTTATTGCAAGTACATTACGTTAGTGTGGAGATTTGCTGAAGTGTTTACTTAAGGGGGCGGTTCATTAGGAATTTATTAACATTGGACTTGAAGACATCCAAGTTGTAGCCCGGAGGGAAGCAGGCAGACGGAACAGAGTTCCACAGGCGTGCAGTTCTAAGAAAGAAGCTTTGTTCCTTTACTCCTGATCTGAGATGTAATGTACATCAAATTCGTTGCCAAGGCTACCGGAAAAATAATGGGATCGTTCTACCGCTCCAGTAGATATCTCACTGCTAATGCAATTCTCTACTTGTATAAGAGCCAAGTATGTCCAAGGATGGAGTACTGTTACCACATCTGGGCAGGAGCTGCTAGAAGTTTATCCTGCCTTGACAGAGTTTAAAATAGACTTTGTAGACTAATAGGGGATGCCCTTTTCTCTTCCCTGCAACCTCTTTCCCACAGAAGAGACATTGCGAGCCTGTCTCTGCTGTATTGTTATTTTAATGGCAAGTGCTCGTCTGAGCTCCAATCTATGCCCCCCCCCGTCTTGACTTTCAGGACACTTGTCTAACTGAAACCATTATTAAAAATGAACATAGATTCCATGAACAAAGCTTCTTTCTTAGAACTGTACGCCTGTGGAACTCTTTCCTGCTTTCCAACTGAGTACAACGTGGTTATCTTCAAATCCAACGTGAACAAATTCTTGATGAGACATCTCCTTAAGTAATCTAATTTATCAAATTTCCACTACTAACTATGACTACCATATGTTTCCTTTGAACACACTACACTCATTAACCCTTATCTTTGAGTGGCCTCCGGGCCTTGATAAGTGGTGACCCGTTTGTAAATAAAAATAAAAAGTTAAGAACAGTAGTCCAAAGTATTCAAATAATACAGAGAATTCTTCATTCGAAAATATCCTCTTTGTTCGACTGCGTGTGTTGCAGGTTGCTTCAAGATGGCTAATAATGAGGTGTGCATTTGCGCATGCCGAGTTCAAATCCATAACGTCTACTATGCTACTCGTACTTATGTAATCAAATAATCAAGGTTCAAAACGGACTTTCAAACCTAATGGGTGATGTCCTTTTTCCCATCCTTGCAACTTCTTTCTCACTGGAAAGATGTTGCAAGTCTATCTCTGTTCTATCATTATTTTCATGGTAAATACTCGACTGAGCTTCAATATATGGTTTCTCTCCCACAAAATATTTACAACACTCATCTAGCTACAACCACTGTCAACAATTTTCCTCTACTCTCTATCTGTGCTCAAATCTAAATGCAAATTCCATGAACAAAGCTTCTTTCTTAGAACTGCTCACCTGTAGAACTCTGTATGACTGACTACAACATGATCGTTTTCAAGTCTAATGTAAACAAGTTCTTGTCAAGCTGTCTCCTAAAATAATAAAATTCTACCCAATTTTCACCACTACTGATCACTATACTCTTATCTCTCTGACCACCTTACATTCATTAACCCTTGCTCTTAAGTGGCCTTCAGGCCTCGATAATTAGTGATTCCTTTGTAAAAAAAAAAATTCAAATGATATAAATAATAAATTAGATGAATTTTCAACTTTTATTTTTAATGTCAAATATATTGATAGAGAGAAACTTATGTATTGGTCAATGATGAGTTATAACACGAAGGACGAGATTTCTAACTTACAACAAGCTTTGAGCAATTAAGTTTTAAAGATAGTTTGATAAGAAGTATTGGAAAAGCAATTATAGTCGTTTTTTCTTTTTTAAAATAAATTCAACGTTTGGTGAATTTTTCACAAACATTTAAACATACATCGAAGGTTAGAACAGTAATCTATACACCATTTTTCAGAATCTCAACCTCTGTAATTTCAAGGGTAAGACCGCCTATTTTTTAACTAAAAAACTTCAACATTGAAGAGCTATGAAGACGGGACTTGTACCACTTAAATTAACGACCTTTTGTACTCTATTATTTATTTTTCTACATAGTCACTACCATTTCCAATGCACTTTTGCTAGCCTCTGTTGATGCCTCAGTCATAAAAGTCTGGAACACGCTTTGTCATTCACAGCTCTGTCACCACTCTCAAATTGACAAACCCATTTCCTAATGGCTTCATGCATTGGCTTCATAAACGTTCAACAAGTTAAGAAC
This sequence comes from Euprymna scolopes, assembly GCF_053919585.1. Taxonomy (NCBI): domain Eukaryota; kingdom Metazoa; phylum Mollusca; class Cephalopoda; order Sepiida; family Sepiolidae; genus Euprymna; species Euprymna scolopes. The sequence goes on along the minus strand of NC_136506.1, from coordinate 64,137,753 downwards.
TTTTGTGGCAGTGAAGAGTCTTGAAGATGATGAGCATAGTGGTTGGCCATTGGATGCTGACAATAATCAATTAAAAGCCTTAGTTGAAGCCAATCCATGCACAATTGTTTAAGAACGATTTACAACCACTTGAGATAGATTGGAAAAACAAAAGTCTTGATAAATGGGTGCCTCACGAATTGAACGACAACCATAAGAGATGCCGTTATGAAATGTCATCTTCCCTTTTTTTCCACAAGAACGACCCGTTTCTCGACTGGGTTGTGACTTCTTTACAACAACCGGCAATACTCAACTCAGTGGTTACATACCGACGAAGCACCATGACATCTTCTGAAACTAGAATTACATTAAAAGAAGGTTATGCTGACTGTTTGGTGGTCTGTGACCGGTTTCATCCATTACAGATTTTCTCATACAGGCGAAACTATCATAACAGAGAAGTATTGTCAAAAAATCGATGAAATGCATCAGAAACTTCAACAACAATACCCAGCATTAGTCAACAGAAATAGTCCAATTTTTCTCCACGACATTGCCCGACCATATGTTGCTGAATCAACCTTGAAGAAGTTAAACAAATCGGGCTACGAAACTGCTTCATCCACTGTACTTTCCAGACCTCTCACCTACTAATTACCACTTTTTCAAGCATCTCAACAACTTTCTGCATGAGAAATGCTTCAAAAACCTAAGTGATATCATCGCCACCAGAACACAAGAGTTTTATGTTACTGGCATAAATACACTTGTCTTGCATTGGCAAAAGTGTGTTGATTCTGATGGTACTTATTTTGATCAATAAATTTTTGTTTCAACCGAGACATGTTCATCTGAATTTAAAAGTTAAAAACCGCAAGAACTTTCTTGTCAACCTCATATATTTTATACATGATGTTTAGTTTGGTTTGGTTATTTTGTAGAGGAAAATTGTTTTTGTCTTGGGATTTTCAGGACATGATTGAGTTTGGGAAAGCGAAAGGAAAAAAAAACATAGCATCAATGTTTGGCGTATTTCAGGTCAGCCTGATCTGGTAGCAGCAAACATTGAAAATTACATGACATGAAAAGAAAATGGCACACATGTAGCATTCATTGCTTTGTTACCACAAAACTGACTATTCAACAATGTGGCTTAATTTTCAATGAATCATTTACAAATGTTTTGTGTGTCAGCATTCAATGACCCACAAAAGTGTTGGTATGTGATAAAAGCTGACAAAAACAAACCAGCTTTTAAGGAGAAATTTAAATATAAAATTTGAAATAAATTTTAAAAAAAGCAAACTTAAAAAAAAATAAAATTGAAAATAAAATTTGAAAATAAATACAAATTTTCAAAAAGGAAAACAAAAATTGGATTTTGAATGCATTTAACTTTTTTCATTTTCTGTGAAAATGTTGATCCATCAATTTGTGCATTTGTTTGGGTTTTTTTTTTCTTTTTCATTTTCATTTGTCCATTTTTTTTTTTTTTTAATTTACCAACATAGTTTCTGCATTTCGTTCAGGTTGTCATTTTTTTCTCTTTTTCTCCATCTCTCTCTCTCTCTCTCTCTCTCTCTCTCTCTCTCTCTCTCTCTCTTTTAAATTTTCTTTCTGTTCACTTGAAAAGGCCACATTTTTCATAGCAAACTGACCCGACTGTCTCTCGAGTGAGATGAATGATTGTTTTTCTCGATTCCGGAATCAATTTGTCTAAAAGAAAAACTTCTTTTTAAATTGATAGAAAAGACAATTAGACATTTTAAATTTCCTTAACACTTCATTTGTGAATATCAGTTTTTTATAGGATCGTCGTCATCAACATTTATTATTTAACATCTATTTTACATGCTGGAATAGGTGATTATTAGAAATTGACTTCCAAACTAATCTTACCCTGACCAGATTTTTATTCATTTCTCTTTCTCTCAAGTCTTATCCTTATCATTTTCTCCTATGTTTTCCTTGACCTTCCCCACCTAACTGCCTCTGTTACTTCAACTGTTCTATATCTACTAACCAAAGAACTCTCATTTCTTCATTTCAAAGTGACCAAACCAATGAAGTGTCCTGTTCTGCACACATTTCCCTATATTGACTAGATTTAATCTAACCCTGAAGTCATCAAAATTCAGCCTATCTTTACAATCTTGCCTCGAGACTTATTCCCTTGGCAACAAAATCGACATTTCTGAAATTATTTTTTCCTGTTGATTGCGATATGATGCTAGTCTTGTGCAGTTCTAAGAGGCCCACCCTTTCAGGCTTTGACTTCTCTCTTTGAGATGGGGTTGGTTTATTGCTAATTGCCTAAGGCGTCCTTAACAAGGAATGCCAACAGAGCCGTCCAGGCATTTTTACAGGTCAGAGTGTTCCTCCTTGAAAACGCTGACTCTTCAATTACACTTTCCGACCTTTGTGTCACATTTCTCACGTTACCGCTGTCAAAGCGAGGGGGGGGGTTATGTTTTCGGTTCAGTTTGTTTTTCACTGTTTATGTACAGTCTAGTATCCATAATCCCCAATCATCACAAAATTTGGTCAAAATATTAGTTATTGTCTAACTTAGAATTAATTTAATTTTAAAATCTAGGTAAAATGTCAAAGTCAATGGAAAGGAAGTATCACACTTTTATCAGTAACTCGGTTTTGTTCATCACTATTTATCCCCAATAATGCTGAGTTAAACAGAGTTGAGATGAAAAAGATAGCAAAATATCAAGGTCTTATGTACAACATGATAGGAAACTGGAATCTTAAGAAGATGCCAATCGTTCCAGTAATTATAAGAACAACTGCATACATGAAAAAGTACTTCAAAAATTATCTGTCAAATATACCCGGTGAACCAAGTGTAAAAGAGATACAAGCATTGCACTTAAAGGGACAGGTAGAATTTTTTTAAAAACTCTTGGTTGGAATGCATGCAAGAGTGGGTGAATGTCAACATCTGTTAGGATGCCCCATCCCCAGCTAAAATAAAATTATAAGAAAATTGGGAAAAAAAAAGAAAAATTAGTAAAAAAAAGAAAATATTCTTGCATGTAATATGACCTTTAAAAAATCGGTCATAGTCGAAATTTTGACTGAATTTCAATTTCTAATTTTTCCAATAGTTTTTGAGTTATCAAGATTTCCACGACATAACTTCGGGAATACTTTGTTACAATATGGAGAAGTAAGGCCAAGATCATTACATTGTCAGACGGAAGTATGGAGTCTCATGACTAATTTGTTTTCTTTATCTTATATTATTTCTCATCATGCAACGTATATCCTCAATCCTCAGGTTTTACTTCTATATATCATTACAGTGCACACAATTGTCCAACAATCTGCTGGTTAGTAATGGCAGAATTTCCCCGAGTTTGCTCTGTCCACTCATAACTCTTACAATCAGGATAGTGTGAAAGAAGTACAAACTCTGCATGCAGAAATAAACTTACTTTTCATTACGTTCGTAATGTCTATCCTCATAAGTCCTTAATTGCATAGGTAACTGTAGGAATTTGAATTTTGAAACTTGATATTTCTGGTATTAAAAACAGACCAATTCTAATTTTCCTTTCTATTTTCTGCATGTGACTGCGTCATTTTACTTTTTTAAATATGTTTAATTGATGTGTTCCCTGGCACCAATGTGTCCATCTTGTTTAAAGGTCAGTCCATATTATTTTCCTTTTTGTTTGCACTCATGCTAGTTTGGAACTGAGCATCATCTTTATTGCCAACATTACATAAGATTCTATAAACTCAGAAATTTGATACAACAATTTTGAGTACAAAATCCAGCACTTTTGCATTATATGGATGTCAACATTTTTTTTTGTGTGTGCTTTTCAATAAACTGCCGCCAGGTGGCACTTCTCGGTCAAAGAGCAGACTACATTTTGTTACAGTGACAATTTTACTTCAATTCAAAAAATGTTTCAACAAAAAAAATTAATATTGCTTTAATTCGAAAAATATTTCATTTAAATTATTAAATTGTTCTGAAAAAAAATCCAACTTTGATTCAAAAAATGTTTCAAAAAAACATAATCCAATGTTGTTTTTATTACAAAATTGTTTTATTAAAATTATATTTTCTTACACAGACTTTTCAATAAATGTTTTTACAATTATATATTGATACATTTTTATACAATAAACGTTTTAGTTTTCAAATATTTTTCTGTTCGGAAAAAAATTCTTGTTTGTTTAATCAAGAAGAAATTGGAGATTAAAGTAAAATTGGATTTTATTTTAAAACAATTTAATAATTTTTATAAGTATAGGAAGATGTATATAAAACATGAAACTTTGTTGTTTGCTCAGATTGAAAGAATAGATGAGAATTCTTGAGTTAGTTGATGTAGAACAGTTGAGACAGCAGGGTCAGTTGTCAGAGGAAGGTCAAGGAAAACATGGATGGAAGTGATAAGGATGGATTTGATAAAAAGAGAGATAAATGAAAACCTGGCCAGAGATAGGTTAGTTTAGAAGTTAATTCCTAAAAACCATTCAACACATGCCAGCTTGATCTCTTTTTGATGTGTGCTTCAAGTTAGGTGGACATGTGCCACTTAATTCTATGTTTTGTTACAGTTAGCTATCTTATTTACGGTTATTTGTTCAAATAGATATTCAAACATGGTCCTGTCAGTCATCTTAGTGTTACCGTTTTCATATTTTATGAAATCATTCATTTTCATATGCAATTTTTTTCTACTTCAATATGGAAGAGTTCATTCTCAATTTGGCAAGTAATAATCCAGTTAATAAAGGAAAATAACTCTGAATATACTTGCCAAAATTTTATGAAAATTGTCCTATTCTATCATAACCAATTGGTGATAGATACAAACTTATGCATGACAGACCAACAAAAATATGTTTTTGGATTTTTCAGATTAAGATTGATTATTCATATTATTTGGATTTTTTGGACTACTACATCTTGAGTGTCATTTTCACAACATTTCGGTTGATGTAACCACCGACCTTCGCCAGGTGTATCTTGTCAAACTCAGAAATCTTTCTGTCAAACTTTAGACTCTACATGGAATTTCAAACGGAACCCTTTATTTATTCAATAGCATGCTCTTGTTTTGTCAGTCATGATGTGATTATATTACAGGGAACTAAGTAATTCGCAATTGTATTTTGAGTGTCACCCACACTGACGATTGAACCTTCAACCACCAGAAGAATGTAACTTACAACTAAATTTTACCAAATATTTTATCTACTATGCCATGGTCCTTGTATGGTATAGTGGATAAAATACTTGTAAGAGCGACATATAATAATTTTGTTAGATTCCTTTTATCTGAAATCTGCAAAACTTGTTTGTATAAAATATTTATTGAACCCCCCCCCCAAAAAAAAAAAAGAAGGTGGTGATGCCGGATATTCATTGTTTAAAAATTCGATTCTCACCTGGCAATTGATTAAAAGCCTTTTTTAAGCAGGAAAAAAAAAATCACTGATTCCTCCATGATTAAATTTTGGTTTTGTTTTCTTTTAATTCTTCAGAATAATTTTACTTCTTTTTCAGTATTCACAAACTTTCATAGATTTGATTCCTCATTTTAGTCTCTTTTTTTTAATTTTCCCACTAAATTTTCTGTGAATATTGTCTGAAATTCTATTAATGGCATCCACGTTTTGGTTTCTTTTATTTTTTAGTTCTCTAAGCCTCAGTTTTGTATATTTTCCAATCAACCTTATTTTCCATTCAAATAGTTTTTCATGACTGTGATTATCTTTTCCCAATTTCTGGCTTCTTTATAGTTAAAACAACCATCTCTTTCGATCCTCTCTCTCTCTCTCTCTCTCTCTCTCTCAGAAAAAGACTTTGTGTTCATTGAAGATGCGTAAATGTTGATAAAATTTGTAAAAGACAAACAAATTCTCTAAAAGTTGAACCGACTGTTAAATATTTCCATCAAGAGTTATGTCCTCTTTAAAAACTAGTACATTAGCAAAAGTAGTTTATTTTTTTGTTTTCATGAAAATTTTCCAGACAAAGAATGAAGTCACTTGATGTAAGGAGCTAAAAATATATATATTATTAGATCAAAAATTAGCCAACAATAAGTGTTTGATAGGCAGAAAACAAGAATTCTTCCCCTTTGTCAGAAATATCACTTACAGAATGTGAGAACTAAAGGACAAAATAAGAGAAGCGAGAATTCATTGCCAAAAGTAAACCCAAGGTTCACTTTCTATGCTCCTTATTATTACCAATAGACAGCATTGATCAGTAGGGATATGACAACAGCATATTCTTTTCATTATTTTGACTCTCGAGTATATATCCGACACAGACACAATTAATCAACCGAGAACCACATCACTCTACATAAAAGCATATAAGATATCAATGGATATATACCTGAGAATCAAAACAAGGGAAAGAATATGCTGTTGTCATAGCCCTATTGATGCAGAGGTTTGTGATACCTGGGGCCAACTCCTATATTGTATGCTTCAAAGACTCCAATATAAGATGTCCCATCCCTCTGCAAGTCACTGGTACTGATACAAATCTGCTCATTTATATAGAAATAATGGTCATTTCTTGTTAGTCAATCATAATTAATCTTTGGCAAAAATCACATGTTGTTGTCCCCCTTTGTTCGTTATCGGCACCATAAATGGAAGTCTATAATCTTTATCAAATGGTCGTATGTAATGTTTCTTCTTATGGTTATGTGTCACAAAACTATTATCTTTGTTGAGAATGTCGTGTTACATAAAACTGAAAAACTGTATGCACTTGTTTTGTGTGAATTTGCGTCACATTTCATGAAATACTTTCTGCCACAGGTTTGATGCCAAATAAAAACTTGAAACAAAAAGATTTTATGTTGCTTACTTTTATTGCTGATTCATATCGACATTATTTTGCTTTCACACTTATTTCTTTATGTACCATGTGTTCTCTGGCAGAGCCATAGTAGGAGTACTGAGCACTGGAAGCCCTCAGCAATTGCTCTCAATTTTCGCTCTATTTTTTCTGATCAACTGTCCATATTTATCAAAATCTTTTTTTTTTTCTTTTTTCTTACTCTTGTTCACCTGAAACAAAGCATATGGCCACTTTGACGTAAAGGGTTGTGTTGGGATCATGTCTAAAGGTGATGTGAGTTGAGCAGCGAGATGTCTGTTCACATTACATTTAAAAATTTTGCAGATTAGTACAGTCAGTGAAGCAAAAAACAGGGAGGGAATTCTAAAGATAGTATTCTGAGGAAAGAAACCAACCAAAACCTATGTTGATGTTGAGAAATTCACTTACTGATTACCATAAATCACAATTTTTCAAAACAGACTAAGCCCTAGAGAACAAAAACCACCGAGAGCAGCATTCTTTGACGTATATTTTATCATCTATCTGTCAATTCGCGTCCAAACATAAATTTTTAAAAGGAAAAATAATCTGGCATACAACAGCTATTTTATAAAAAATATATATTATTTTATACCATGTCTGTTTCGTTGTTAAAAAGAAATCGAAAGTGTTTATGGGATTTAAATTTCAACATTTCTAAAGACGTCCTATCGGTTTTGTTACAAAACCTAGGACATATATTCTTACATTAAATCCTCTTTCCTCCAAAAAACTGTAAATAATTTATGACAAGAAATTGAGAGCAACGGCAATGTGCGAAACACAAGTGAAAATTCAAGATTCCCAGGCAACGCTGGGTAGATAAAATTCGTAAAACGAATAATTGATCGGAATGTTCATAATTCTCTGAAACAGAAAATGAATGCATTAATGTGTTTATACAATTTTTTTAGTGCCTCCGTATCATAGACTGGGAGGGGTTATGAACCCTTAGTGTTGACATTGGGTATTGTTTCAGTATTAAAAAACTCCAAAACGTGTTATCTATAAAAGGTATTTTTTGAAGGCTTACAATGCAGGAATGTACAGTCGTTATGAGCAGATAAATAAATGAATAATAGATAATTCAATAAGTTTTTTATATTATTTTATTTATTTATTTATTTATTTACCATGCTCATTATACAACTGCCCCATAAAAAACACAGGATTATGCGAACGCACATATTCAATATATCAAATGTGTGTGAATGTGTGTGAGGACACTTCTCAACCTATATACTCAACAAAGTTTTTATCTACACACTTGGAATTTGGTATATAATGTATTCAAACATGTGGAAAACTTTTTAGTCCGTTTTTTATCTGGAAAAAAGGGTTGCTAAGGGGTTAAAATTGAAAAATTGGTATGTTGGAGGCCACCGGATTTTTATCTGTTTTCAACTGTTTCACGACTGCGCATGCGCGGTCGTGAAATATGACAGCTTCCTTGTGTTAAGTATGAGTTGGTTTGAAAACACTATTTAAAAATCATGCAAAGCTGGTATAATGGTTATCGTACTTTAGGTTTTGATTTCGATCTACAAGAAGTGAACTGTTTCCTACAAGAAGTGAAGTGATTTCGATCTACAAGAAGTGAACTGTTTCCTACAAGAAGTGAACTGTTTAGAAAAAAAAGATAATACTCGCACGCACATATCTCAGTTTCTTTCCGATTTGTTTACTTTTTTAATGAATTTAACGTTACGTTTAATACCTACACTATTCCAGTTTCTAATCTATAAAAATCCTGCATTAATTAAAATTTAATATTTATGCGTATTTTACGGCCGGGCAACGCCAGGGGGCCTGCTAGTATGTTCTAATACAGACAACCCCTGCGTAGATACGTTGTTCAGCTCGTATGATAGTTTTAAATTTTCATTCGAAACATTTTCATTATTTCAGAAACTGCTTCCTGGATTTTTCAATAATGTTCAAGATTTCCTGAAGCAAAATTTGATTAAATCCTTCCGAAAGTTTTGATATTAAAAGTGAGAAGAGAATAGAAATCTTCAGAGTTATCGTTCCGTTCTTTCTGCTCTCCTGTCTTTGAAGATCCTTTTGGTTGCAGATATGATTTCGGCTTTGTGATTAAGCAGAAGAAATGTAAATCGAAATAAAAGCACATTATGTTTAGAGGTTGATGCACTTCTGGTGGTGGAGGAGGAGGATGACACATGATGGGTTTTATCGAATTTCTTCTTCTTGCATTCCATCATCTACACCTTTTTCTCTCTACTCCTCCTCACCCCAATTTTATCCTTCCTCACACCGACTTCACTTCTCTTTTTTGCTTTCCCTCCTTCGTATTTCTCCACTTTTTTCTCATCCCTTTTTCTACTCTGATTACCCTCCTACATCCTTTTCTTACCTTATCAACCTATCTTTTGCTTCCTCTCTCTCTCTCTCCCTCTCTCTCTCTCTCTCTCTCTCTCTTTCTCTCTTCTCATTGTAAAATCTCTGCTTTCCCATCTCTCTCTCTCTCTCTCATTTCCCTTCTACTCTTTCTACTTTTCTCTCTCGCCCTCCTTTACTCTTTCATTATGCTCTTCCTCCTTATTTTCGTCTCTTTCTCCCTCCCTCTACTTCCCCATATTTTCCCTTCTTTATTCTGCACCCCCTCCTCTTTATCCCTTCTTATTCTTTTCTATTTTACTCTTTTTCTTTCTCACCTCACATTTCTCATTCCTTATTCATGTCTCTCTTTCCCTCCGTTCTCCCTTTTCCTTTTACACCCTTCCTCTTTTCTTTCTCTCTCTCTCTCTCTCTCTCTCTCTTTATTTCTATGCCTCTATCTATCTCTCATACCGTCCTAATAATGTACAAAACTCAATCTTCTTTGATTCCAACGTATGTTTATTTTATCGATTCTTCCACTTCGGATCATCCGTCTGTCTGATCAAAAGTTCCATTGAATAAACATTACAAAATCTGATTCAAAACGTTTCCGACGCACACGTCATTTTATTTATTTGCTCGTTTGTACAGTCCGCATGCGTATCCTCGTCGTTCAGCCATTTGTGTTCCTTCTTCCGTACAATCATTGCATTTCTTTGGAATCCAGAGCTGCACTTTCTACACGCATAAACAAACGGAAATGGACCAACAATGTTTCCATCAACTGACCCAAATTAGCAAAGAACTTTTTTTAAATGCCAAAATCTAATACTGGTTAAGTAAACAAACAATTTCGCTTAAAGCAAAAATAAAGTTTGTTTTTTTTTTTAATAAATTTGTTAAAATTACATCTGATTTTATAGTTTTTTTTTAATAAATTTGTTAAAATTACTTATTTGATTATTTGTTGCCTTGTGTATTTATACTTTCAGTTTTGTTTTGCATTTTTTTCAAGTCTGTGTTTTATATTTTTATCATCTAAAAATCTATTGATGTCTTTGAAAGATTATGTTCAAAGTCGTTCTTCATATTGTTCGGATTCTTCGGACCACTGTTCTCATCTTATCTGTCATTTTCACAACGTTTCGGTCGATGTAACTACTGACCTTTTTCAGATGCATCTTATCGAACTCTAGAATCTACACGGAATTTTAGACAGAACCCTTTATGGAGCCTTGTGGGTAATTCTAGTACGAATTTTATTTTTTTCTAGAAGTGTTTATGGGTAATCAATATTTATTACTGCATGTTATGTACTAGCAGGTTGACCTGACGTTGCCCGGGATTGAATGATGATCGACGAATGTTTCACATTCCCATATTTTTATTGTCATCGAAATGAAATTGATTGATTTTAATTAGGGACCCATCGCGATTCACCTGGAGGAAGCTTCACATGCCTCTCACAGTAACTTAGTCTATAATACATTCTTGTCTACATTACACTGTAGAGAACATACGGTTAAATTTACAAAATTATTTTCATATATAATGGCTTGCTTTAAAGTTTAAAATGCAAAAACCAAGTATCATGCTTCAATTGTGCTCTAAAGAAAAACATTAATTTCAAACGCACCCTTGCCGTATCAAAGAACCTACTATTGATTTTATATGTCTGGCATTACTGAGCGTGCAATGATGATGACTTAAATTTAAGTATAAAATGAAAAAAGTCATGTATCATTGTGTAATTGTGCTTGAAACAGAAACATTTATTTCGAATGCATCCTTGTTATATCAAAGAGTCTTTGATTTTTTATGTTCGGCTTTTCGGCTTGTGTGGTAATAAAGCTTCTCAGATGCATTTGTGATGTTAGGCTATGTAAGGTGTTAACTTTGGTCAAAATTGCCTGTTTCTTCTTTCATCGGATTATTTTGATTATCGATGCTTATTAAAGACATTCCGATACAAAACCTACTTAAAAACACTGCCAGGCACATAAAATACTTTCGTGTGAAATTTCATAAAAACTTAGCCGTTTTCAAGTCATAGGGAACTCACTCACAGATACACAGACAAAGTTCATATATATATATATATATATATATATATATATATATATATATATATATATATATATATATATATATATATATATATAGAGAGAGAGAGAGAGATAAAAAGGAACAACGTTTCGTCTTTATTTCGAGATTTCCTGAGGAAGTCTCGAAATAAAGATGAAACGTTGATGAACACATAACACGGTTTGTTCTTTTTTATTTCTCTATTTTTCGGAATACTATTTCCATTATTCTCATCATATATATATATATATATATATATATATATATATATATATATATATATATACACCTACTTATACGTTATAACTAGTGCCGTGACAATATTCTTTTGCTTTATATTCTCGTGATTTGCCGGAAATATTCTTCATGCTTAAGAATATGCTTTTTGAAAAGAATATACTTCTTTGGAACAAGATATGCATTTTGGCTACAGCGTAATTTTTTTGGTGAAATCACATATTTTCAGCATGCTAATAATATTAAAAGCTTAAAGTAGTTTACAAATTCTATCGAAGATTTTGTAAAACTTTCAGTTAATGCATAAAAAGAAATTCAGAAAAATATAGATACACGGGTTATTTTAACTTTATAAATACTGTGAAGAATTAAACACTCTATAAAACTTAAACAAATAAATATAAATACCGTGAACAATAAAACACTATAAAACCTAAACTTTGAAAAAGAGCATTAATACATTTTCAGAAAATAAAAGAAAGGAACACAATTCTATTAATAATCAAACTGAACTTTATTCAATATGAAAAATAAATATTATCTATGTAAAATTACGTAATTTTATTTATTGCAATGAAATGTACCTTTAAATTATCAAAATTAAAGCTTTTTCAGTTGCCCGTTCGCTGAAACATATTGTGAGAAGACTCGTTCCACGTCGCAGGAGACTACGGGAGCATACTTGAAACTGGCTATTTCGTCAGCACTTAAAACTGTTAAGTGATCGCCGCCATCTATATTTTCCTCTTCGTTTTGCAAAACCTTCTCATTGATTTGTGCATTGATCGTTTTAAAACACGAGATCCTTTCTTATTTTTTATTTATTTATTTATTTATTTATTTGAAAGCACATTACTAAGCTTTTTACGAAATCGGGAGTTTTACATCCCCTCAAGGGTCGTTTCAACTCTTGCAACTTATCTAGTAGATGTCGAAAGACTGCCCTTTCGTCTCTGACTTTGTAATATTTTTTATTAATATCAAAAAAAGTGTTTACAATAAATCTGAAGTCAATAAACAGTGTTGCATCATCCAACAGTTTTTGGCACTCGTACCTCTATTGAATCTAGGGACATCATGGCAATAGTAATTTTATGTAAATGTTTAGCGTAATGATACGCTACATCTAAGCACGTACCCCACCTCGTTACAATGAGGCTCGGTAGAAGAGACATTCCTGGAGCTAGTTCCCTAAACTTGTCGATCCTATTGGGTGCCTTTAAAAATATATTCTTGGCAGTGAAAATTAACCAATTTACATTTGAGTATGCTGGCCTAACATATTCTGCAACCCTGTGCAAACCATGTGCTAATCACGTGACGTGTATCATTTTAGGGTACAATACTTGGAGAGCATTCTTTACTTTTGACATATACGAAGCCGCATCTGTTGTTACGAGAAGTACATTACCGTAAAGCCCTTGTTGCGGCCACAAAAACGGCAATGAATTATTGAAAAATGCTGCAATTGTAGAGTGATTTACTTTTGGCAGACATGCAAGGTTTCCCAAATAGCACTTTCCACGTTCCTCTTCTACTCCTAGAATGCCAAACACAAACGCTGCTCTACATCTCTCGCTTCATCAATGGAGACCCACAGTTTCGTTCTCGCAGTTTTTTTTCTAAGTGGTGTAACTTTTGTTTCGTACATTTCACTAACGTAATATTTCATAAGTGTAATCCAACCAGGAATATATATATATATATATATATATATATATATATATATATATATATATATATATGTGTGTGTGTGTGTGTGTGTGCACTTACGCAGAAATTCTTTGAATACGTCGTTGCTCAGTTTATTAAACGGAATATTCGTGGCGATCGACGCTTTACACATCAGCATTGAACGAATTACTAGTACTGTCCCTTAAGAACCACAAGCAGTTGCTGCAGAAAGAACTGATGTAACTGTGCGAATCTTCTTTTTAGCCGGATGCACTTTGGTTTTTTAAATGCTACACAATTAAAGATTTTTTGCAACTTTTGATCCATAAAAATATTATCTGATACATACATTTAAAAAAATATAGAAAAGGTTATTTGAAGCGCATTAACGTGCAAAGTAAACAGAACAGATTGGAAATCTCAAAATTCAACTAAATTTTAATAAGGCTATTTTTAACGTTACAGAATTTGAAATAAAAAACTCTTATTTCAGTAATTTTTGAAACAATACCAATCTACCATACAACTATCTTGCAAGTTTTATACGCTATAGCTTGTTCTTACCTGAATATTGCAGTATTTTCAGATTAAACACTGGCCAGTTAATTGGTAATCTCCAAATTCCTTCACAAATCTTGCCATTCGTTCGGCAGAAATGTTAATTACTTCCGTATAGTCTTTTCGGATCTTGTAAATGCGTACAATGAACAAACACGCTTTGTCTTCGAGCACAACGTGATGTCTGTACATGTTTACATCTGTTTATAATGCTGCTCTTTATTCTAAAGAAAAATATTTGGACACGTTTTATGTAACTTCACCTTCTAAGGTTTTGACCTCATTTAATAATTCTGAAAAAAAAGATGAGTAGAATTAAGACTCGTATCCAAATATTTGTTTCAGTATAGTTTCGGCACAACAAAGCATATTCCATAATTATTTGGCGTACTGTTTCTTTTGTTTTGTTTTGTACTTTTGTATTTTTTTTTTTTGTATTTTTTTTTTTTTTGTTGTTTCTTTTGTTTTGTTTTGTATGTTTTTATTTTTAAGAATATGCTTTTTGGTTAAAAGAATATTCTGTAATCTAATATATGCTAAGAATATTCTTGTCACAGCCCTATTTATAACTGTATATATTATTATTAACGGTTTCCATAAATTTTATACTAGGTTTATTTAGTAATTGATTGTCACCCAACATATGCGCTGCTTCTTTCGTCTTGCTCTCCACCGTTCTTCTTTGTCTATAATTTTTACTTCGTCCCATAAGGGTAGATACTTTTCCGTTCCCTCTTTATATTGTCGACTTTTAAATCTCTCCACGTATTACGGGTTTTCGATGTTCTTCTACCTTTACTTTTAGTGGACGATATTTACATTGGATCTCATATACACAGTTCTTAGTTATGATTGTTTCTGTAGGAGGCTTGACCGTAGCTACTGAGAAAAAAAGGCTAGTGATCAAAAGAATCGCGTGAGGCATGACGTAGCGACATCTAGACAAAAGAAAACTCTTTAGCATGGTAATATTTTTTCTGTCTCTATGTGGCACCAAATAGACAATTTTACCTCGAGCATTGAGTATGTTTAATATTTTAGAGTTATTTTATTTTTTGATAGTGAGTGGTAAAAGTACGTTATGTTTTAAAAATGTATTTCATTAAAACGTGAAGTAATTACATGAACTTAAATTAATAACATTGTCAAAATAGTTTAAAAGTTCATGTTATTTGGGGGGGTTTAGTTTTTAAATGTGTAAAACAATTTTTACACGAGAATTTTTTAAGTTAATACTTTTAATAATAAATAAAACTTCTCAGTCAATATTTCGAAAGATTGTCATTTTTTCGATACAGAACTTCACCCTTAATATATATATATATATATATATATATATATATATATATATATATATATATATATATATATATAAATTAACAAATTAAAAATGTGTATACATGAGGGTATGTGTATGTACTTGTATGCGTATGCGGGTTAGCATGTGCATGTGTTTGCATATATGTGCATATACATGTATATATATGTGTGCATGTGCGTCTATGTTTTGCATGTGTGTATGTGTATGCATACGTGTATGTAAATGTACATATATATGAGAATGAAATACCATATATATATATATATATATATATATAGTAATATAGTGGTATTATGGGAATAAATCAGGTGTTTAGGTTTTAGAATAGATGAGTACATAATAGGTCATACGAATGAATATATATATATAGAGAGAGAGAGATGGGGGAGGGAGATGTATAGATAAAAGAAAAGAAATAAAAACAAAGTAACAAATCAAAAATAAATAAATCATATATAATAATTCAAAAAATAATCATGGTTACATAAAAATATGTTTGTATTAATATGTACGTCTCTTATGTTAAAGTGGAAAAAAGAAAGGAAAAAATGACGAAAGAAAGGAAGAGAAAGAAAAATGTATAAATCCAACTCAATAAATATCCAATTATTGAATTTCTTAATTGCTGTTAGAAAATTAGATTTATTGAAATAATCGCGAATAAGCCACGATTTGTTAATTAGAATTCAAATTAAGATTAATAATGTTTTGCTTATGTGCTAGTTTGGTTTGAATAATTTAGTAATATTTGCAAACTTGGAAATTCATATGTACTGTATACTTTTTTTTACACATGCATCACCACATTATCAAGGCCAAGAGATCACGCAAGGATAAGGGTTAAAGTGTGTACAGTAGAAATTAGACAATATACTCCAAATTTTTTTAAATGAGCATTTATTTATCTGCGTCTGGTTCTTGGTTAACCAAGCATTTAACATAGTTTAATTTGTAATGTTTCTTTAACATAGTTTAATTTGTAATGTTTCTTTAACATAGTTTAATTTGTAATGTTTCTTTAACATAGTTTAATTTGTAATGTTTCTTTAACATAGTTTAATCTATAAACTCAGCGGATGTTCCATCAAATTCATTTTAGTATCAATTCAACTAGAATATATTTGAAGAGCAAATTTAATATGATTGAATTTAAGGTTTTTATTATTAATATTTATAAACAACATCTATATTTATAAATAATTTATAGCCTTCGATATTTTTTAACCTAAATACGAAAACTCAGAAATATGACTTATATATATATATATATATATATATATATATATATATATATATATATATATATATATATATATATATATATATATATATATATATATTAGCCAGCATTCAAACATGGCGATTTATAAATAAAGTCTTCTCGTGGATTCCAAAGCGTTTTTACTCAAAAACGTTTCTAACAAATTATATAAGTAAGATCTTTACCTTATGATTTTTAAGGAGTTCTATTTCCTTCTATTAATTTTTATCTTTATAAACCAACGAAAAAAAATCTTTTTCTTTTCTTCGAGGAATATAAATCTGTTTCTGATGAGTTATTTGGTTTGGTGACTTCCCACCATTCAATGAAATACCTGTAAGACGAATTATGCTACTAATAAAATGAGTTTGATGTAAATGCATCTTTGGTTTGGCATATTTACTTCCATATATATACATATGTGCTCTGAAAGTGTAAATTCATTTTCATTGAGCTTAATCAGTTGTGACGATTTAGAAAATAATTATTGAAATATACATCAAAAGTATATATTTCTTTATAATTAAAGGTATATATATATATATATATATATATATATATATATATATATATATATATATATATATATATATATACACGAACAGGAACAATAATTGTCATTGCTTCATTTTTTTTTCTTATTTGAATAAATGTGTACACATTTCTTTCAAATTAATCACAATAAAAATAAGAAGCAAATTTTAGTCTTCGGAATTCCATGATAAACCACAATGTTTATCTGTTAACGCTAGAACAACATATAACTTTTTTCTTTTTAAGTTTATTCTTGTTTTTATTTTTATTTTAATATTGAATGAAGTTACATTTAAGTATAAATCGTGTTAATTAAGTTTCTCTTTTTCAATATATTAAAAAAAAAAAAGAAGAAACAAAAAAGCTTTTTCATCTTTTTGTCAAAAAGCTTGCATTCATTATCGACAGTTTGACTGCTCGGCAGATCTTGCTTGCTTCACCTATTTTGCGTGACGTCATTTTTCATTACTCTCGATGGTGGTGGCTTGACTCGCACACGATATTTCTAGAGAGTTGAATCGCTCTTGAATACTGTTTTTTAATGTCATATGGATTGCATATTCTTTTAATTTTTCTTTCTGACAAGCCCTTCATGTATGACATACAAACTGTGGTGAGTTTTCAGATGGTGTCCTTTGATGTCTATTTCATATTTATTGAAGCTGATATCATGCTCTCTGGATAGTTGCATCGGTAGAGAGTTTTTCTTAAACTGTACATCTCATCTTGATATGCATTGTTTTTACTATCAGGTTGGCGCAAAAAAATAATGGTTTTAACACACACACACATATATGATAAAAAACGGTATTATGTCTGCATCAACCTAATGCATACTGTTTTTGTTCGGTTTTGTAGGCAATGGACGATTCCTTTCTTTACATTATATAGATGGTGGAAGTTGAAGTTTAGGTATCCAGTGAAAGTTAGCTTTCGGCTACAGATAACATAAACCTCTGACCAGTATGAGTTATCAACACATCTAGGAACGCTAATTTGTTATGTTCTTTTTCCATCGTGAACTGTATAGATGGGCGAACAGAGTTCACATAATCCAGTAATGTTTGAACATGTTCCTGGTGGGCCCAGAATATGAATGTGACATCCACATGTCGCAGCAATATTGGTGGCTTTAATAGTGTTGATCCTAACGCTATTTTCTCAAAGTACTCCATATATTCATGGGCTAGTACTGAGGACAATAGTGATTCCATCACCAGACCTTCTTTTTGCCGATATATATTAAATCCCCTTACAAAGTATGTACTTTCTACACAGAAGGTCAATTCAGAAACGTAAAGTCGTTCATATAAATGTTAAAAATAAGAGCTTTCTTCTTTTTTTTTAATTAAAAACATTATTGCAATCGACTTTCATGCTCCCTATCCGGGGGTGAGCATATTGGGACGCGTATACAAACTGTCATTAGTGTATTAAGCGATACTATTTATGTAAACAAATCGAGCTTAGGCATTTGGGCGATGTCAAAACATTGGTGATTCACTACCCGCACAGCAGTAGCCAAATAGTGTAATGGAGAAGCCTTGACTGTCGTTTGGGCGGTCAGGTTTCGATCCTGGCTTGAGGTAGTTGACGGTCTAGCCGCACTGATGAGCTGTGATACAGTGAAACAGTACTGTATGTGGATGACTATATATATATATATATATATATATATATATATATATATATATATATACTAGCATTACAGCCCGGCGTTGTCCGAGTGTTTGGATGTGTCTGTTGGGCAAAAAAAAAGTGGTAGTAGGAAAGCAGGCTCAAACCTGTACCACGAAGAAGGAAAAGAACGGGGGAAAAAAACCTGACGTCTTTGCTGTTACGACCACCGCCAAACCGGAAGTGAGTTATGTTTAAATTAAGGCTAGACAATCGAAAGGAGAGGATGACTTTCAAAAATGTCGGCGAAAAAGCGACCCCCTCCCCCCGTAGAAAAGTGTCCAGTTGAAGATGAAGATATTAATGTTTTTAGCCAATTTTTCGATATTTGTCGTCTGAAAGGTCTAACTTAAAAACCATACTGATCTTGGTAAAATCCGTCGCCTCTGTCAAAAGTTTTAGGCAGGCATGCAAACATACATAAATACATACATACATTTATATATTGGTAACTAAAACATTTTCGACCCATCCCCGATTAAAAAGCTTGCCCTATCTCTGAATACCCTTTATGTAAAATTTAAAATGTTTAGACCAGAAAT
The DNA here is from genome assembly GCF_053919585.1 of Euprymna scolopes. Taxonomy (NCBI): domain Eukaryota; kingdom Metazoa; phylum Mollusca; class Cephalopoda; order Sepiida; family Sepiolidae; genus Euprymna; species Euprymna scolopes. Next base: position 64,118,662 of record NC_136506.1, on the reverse strand, counting down.
TGTCTGAGTAATTTGGTAGAGACCGCAGAGGTCAATTTTTTTTTAACTTTGACCCCTATTATGACCCCTTAAAATTTATTGTTTTGGGCTCAAATCAAGTTATTAAGTTAGATCCATGTTCAAGGAACATATATCTAAAATTTCAAGTGTGTAGACCAAAAATTAGCGGAGAAATTTGATAGAGTTCTCAAAGGTCAAATCGTAGAACTTTGACCCTTAACAGCCAAGTTTCTGGCCAAAAACGGATCACAAAGATTTTCCCAAATCTCAGTACATAGTTTATATCAAAATTTCGCATCTGTAGACTGAAAATTGACAGAGTTATTGCGTTGGAAAATGTACACACACAGATACACGCGCACACAGACACGTTCACTTTTATATATATATATATATATATATATATATATATATATATATATATAAAAGGATGTGATACATTGGGTCATCCATTACTCTCAAGTTAATTTGCTTGAATCGCTAAATAGTGATTTTTCAAAGGAAATTAAATATAAAAGTATAAAAATGTCAAAATCCCAAATTAGTAATTTCTGCTCACTATATCGCTCCCTTTTCTCTTTTTTCCTCTCGGTTATTAGTTTTTGGCGTACTGGTACAGCTTTTGAATCAGACAACAAATTGTTTTATAACTCTAACCTAATCGGTTTTTGTCCAGTTTAAAAACTATACAAGTACCAATATTTTTACACTTGTAGTGATATTCCTTTATATTTCTTTGTAATTTTTCCCTTTCCTTTCTTTCTTGCAACTTTCTATAAACACAGAGCATTTATTCCACTATATATATATATATATATATATATATATATATATATATATATATATATATATATTGAGCATTTTTTTTATTCTATCGGTAATAATAATAAAAAAAAATCAAGTGAAAACGACTTCCGTGTTGGTCTTCTACAATAATACATGTCTAAAAGAAAGTTTGCTGCCTATACTTTGCGATATACATAAGTGTATGTTTTGCATGTTGTATGTAACGTGCATTCGCTGTAAAATATTTGTATAAAAAATAATTTTAAAAATGGAATTTTCAAAGAATGTTAGAAAAAGTGAACGAGAGTAAAAGTGGAATGTTTAAAACAATGTTGGAAATAAGATGAGGCTAAACATTTCTTTTTTTCATTTCTTTCAGGATGATGGATCGCAACCTCAAAGTACGAGTAAGTATAATCTTATTTGTTTTTCTTTACTTACCAACCGTTGTTTGTGATACATGTTTTTTTTTTATCAAGTGAACCGCATTCGATTAGATCCGAACAGCAAAATAGATTTTAAGAAGCATATGAGCAAATGTCGGCATTTGACCCCAAGAAAATGCCTTATTCGCAATTGTAGGCAAACCATTCTTGAATTGGAACAAATATATTGAGGACATTGCCAAAGCTGCTGCAAGGAAGTTGGGCTCCTTCTACTGTGCTAGAAAATTACTGACACGTGAGAGTATCCTATATCTTTATAAAGTCACTATTCCCTATGCCTGGAGTATTGTTGTCACATTTGGGCTGGTGTGTTTACCACTAGTCTGTCTTAAACAGAGTCCAAAAAAGAGTCTTGAATCTAGCAGATTCCGCACTATCAACCAAACTCCAACTCCTGTCCCATCATCGATATTTTGCATGCCTGTGTCTGTTTTACAAGTACTTGGATATGTTCTGACAAACTCATTGTAATTGTACACCTTCAACATGCATACACTTGACAAACCCGTCTAGCAGCAAAATCCCACTCTTTCACTGTAGAGGTCCCTAGATGTCGGTAACCCTTCTACTCTAATAGCTTCTTCCATTGGACTGCTAGACTTTGGAATTCCCTCCCTGTTACCTATTTCCCTAACTGTACTAACATGAAGGATGAACAGTTTAAATGTCATGTAAACAAACATCTCGCCCATCTCCTCACACGGTCCCCAGTAGACATAGTCCTAAATAGTAGCCGCTTTCAACAAACTAGTAATTTACCTTGTTTCGAGTGAGCAAGATTAATAAAGAAATTAAAAACTGATGGCAAGAAGGCATGAAACATAAGATGATGAAGTATATATAATACATATGTTTTGTTTTGTTTTTATATATATGTACCCTACAAAGAATATTGAGTATTATTTAAATAAAAGAAATGCTGAATACATGAATATATGTACAATAATATTTTAAATCCATTATTATAAGTATATTCAATAATTATTTATATTAGAAATGGAGACTTGGTGTCTGTCTGTCAGAAGCTGAAACGATACATTTATCATATTTCAGTGCTCAATTTAGTGAAGTATATGTTCGTTCGTCTTGGTACTATTCTCCCAGGCTAGCAAAACTATACTAATATATAAAATATAATGAAATAGTTTTGAAGAGTTCTCAGGTGCTCTACAACTCCTCAAAAGTGCATGTACATAAGGTAATATACAATTGTCACAACAATGTATGAATCATGATATAAATATGTGTATGTGTATGGTGGAGGGGTTATCGGATGCGGTTAGATGGTAACTCTTAGTAAGCGTTAGGGGTCTTGATGGATGCAGAGTCTCAGCAGCCAATAATTAATGCAGGCAGTTTGTTTTATTTTTTAGCAATTTTGAGTGTGAAAATAAGTTTCGTGAAGACATGGGAGTTGTGCTGGGTTTTTTGTTTTTGTTTTTGTTTTTGTTTTTTTTTTGTTTTTGTTTTTTTACTTTGTAGCCATGTGCACATGTGTTAGATACATGGACACCAAAAACGTGTTTTATATTGTTGTTGTTAAGATGGTTAATAGTTCTGTGAGTGTTTGCTAAGTGAGTTAATAGACGTTGAAGCTTTAATGAATTCCAGCCCCGAAAAATGCAAAACATTCAGTTTATGGCAGATGTCTGATGACTTTGCTTAATTACATGTCTATGAATGGTTTGCAGATGATCAATGTTCAGAGTAAGATAGAGGTTCCAGGCTGAGAATTCAAATTCTGTGTGATATCACCATAGCTGTATGTAATTTAAAATAAATAGCTGGAGAGCAGTTAACAAAGGCGTTGCTGAATGATGCTAAAAAGACAGCCTTAACTTTCTTGATAATTTATGCATTTTGTCCAATGCAAAGTTTTCTGGAAAGAGTATATGAATGCTGGATTTTTCTTCCCACAATGCATTGTGGTACACTTGTCCACAACATTTATCTTCAGTTGCCATTCTGTGTTCGGGCCTGATTGCAAGAAAGATGTATAGAGTGCAGGATCTGGCCTTTTTATCTTAAGGTACAACTTGATGTCATCTACATATTTCTGTATAATTAACCTATGCAACAAACATATTCCTGTGCTACACTTGATGACATCTCATATGGTGAAGAATGCATTCTTCGAATTTTGACTATTATTTTTAATAGAAATCACTCCAAAGTCCTGAAGTTACTTAATGTAAGGAGCTAACATTGGCCTTAGTCTTAAAAAGACCAGTCAGGTAAAAGAGTTCCACAAGCCTGCAGTTCTTGGAAAAAAGCTACTAGAATAGGAAGCTGTATTACAATGAGGTATCAAAACAGCTAATTGATGAACACCACTAGACCAACAAGATGAAACAAGGGAAGCAGAGAATAGATAAGATAATTCTGAAGAATACATACCCTCATAATATTTATAGAAAAGAGAGTGTGGAAAAGAAGAAAGAGTGAGTGGTGCGAATCTAATTATAGATACGTTTCTGCATCTTATCAAGAACCTTCAAATGGGAAAGATTCTAGAATATATATTAAATTGTCTTTAATCCCAATACGTAGTTAAAGTAAAATAAGTTGTTTTCCGCTATCAAAAGTTTCCAACGTTATTGATGATGTTTGTTCATTCATTTATTTATTCTTTATTTCCACGTCTGCTTGAATTCACATTTTTAAACATGGCATAAATCATAAATCTATGACATCACACTAAAATTGTAATCATTTTGATAAGGTAATGCTTTAAGCTCTATTTATAGAAAGCGCAAGTAAGTTAGTTGGTAGAACCTCGAACTGAAGATCTCAAGGTTTTGGTTTAGATTTCCATTCATGGTATCCGCTTTATTTGTCGGGAATTATTTACTATTCATACAATATTTTCCATTTCTAAAAAATAATTAAGATCTGTGATAATTCAAAATGGAACACATTTGTAAGTCAGTGAAAAATTATGATTGACAGACACACAATTTCTCTTACCAAATTATTTTTTCTGAAAAACGATTTTAAAAGTTATATTATTATGGCATCGTTTGGTCATTAATTATAAGTAAATTGTTATAAAATTATAACTTATTATAGTAAAGATAATTTCGTTTCAATCCCTATTTATAATATAACTAGCAGTTCAGCCCGGCTTTACCCAGGTCCTATGTACTGTTAATAATTTTGTATTTATATGTATATATATATTAAGAAGTTTGTACTCATATACAGGTAACCTACATTTAAAATTTCTAGTGTTTGGACCAGAAATTGGCGGAGGAGTTTTCGAAGCTCAAATCGTTGAACTTTGACCCCTTAACAACAAAATTTCTGGCCAAAAAACGTTTAAAAAGATTTTCCCAAATCTCAATAACTCTTTTGTTAAATCTCGAGTCTGTAGACTAAAAATTGACAGAGTAGTATGCTAAGGAGATGTGTGCACACACACACACACACACACAGACAATATTACTTTAATAGATATAATAGATTAATTCACTATTAATCTCAAACCCCAAATTATTTGCTATTAATGTACTATCATTCTCAAATTAACACTTATTTGCTTATAATTCACTATTAATCTCAAACCAATATTTGCTATTTATATTTTCTTAACTCCAAACTTATTTACTATTAATTCACTATCAATCTCAAACCGAAAATTATGCTGTTAATTTACTATTGTTCTTAAATCCAAACTTATTTACTAATAATTAACTATTAATCTCAAACCAATATTATTTTTTATTTATTTACTATTTTCCCAACTCCAAACTTATTTACTCTTAATTCACTATTAATCTCAAACCCAAAATTATTTGCTATTAATTTACTATTGCTCTCAAATCCAAACTTATTTGCTTATAATTCACTATTAATCTCAAACCCAAAATTATTTGCTGTTAATTTACTATTGCTCTCAAATCCAAACTTATTTGCTTATAATTCACTATTAATCTCAAACCCAAAATTATTTGCTGTTAATTTACTATTGCTCTCAAATCCAAACTTATTTGCTTATAATTCACTATTAATCTCAAACCCAAAATTATTTGCTGTTAATTTACTATTGTTCTCAAATCCAAACTTATTTACTAATAATTCACTATTAATCTCAAACCCAAAATTATTTGCTGTTAATTTACTATTGTTCTCAAATCCAAACTTATTTACTAATAATTCACTATTAATCTCAAACCCAAAATTATTTGCTGTTAATTTACTATTGTTCTCAAATCCAAACTTATTTGCTTATAATTCACTATTAATCTCAAACCAAAAATTATTTGCTATTAATTTACTATTGCTCTCAAATCCAAACTTATTTACTAATAATTCACTATTAATCTCAAACCAAAATTATTTACTGTTAATTTACTATTGCTCTCAACTCCAAACTTATTTACTAATAATTAACTATTAATCTCAAACCCAAAATTATTTGCTGTTAATTTACTATTGCTCTCAAATCCAAACTTATTTGCTTATAATTCACTATTAATCTCAAACCCAAAATTATTTGCTGTTAATTTACTATTGTTCTCAAATCCAAACTTATTTACTAATAATTCACTATTAATCTCAAACCCAAAATTATTTGCTGTTAATTTACTATTGTTCTCAAATCCAAACTTATTTACTAATAATTCACTATTAATCTCAAACCCAAAATTATTTGCTGTTAATTTACTATTGTTCTCAAATCCAAACTTATTTACTAATAATTCACTATTAATCTCAAACCCAAAATTATTTGCTATTAATTTACTATTGCTCTCAAATCCAAACTTATTTGCTTATAATTCACTATTAATCTCAAACCCAAAATTATTTGCTGTTAATTTACTATTGTTCTCAAATCCAAACTTATTTACTAATAATTCACTATTAATCTCAAACCCAAAATTATTTGCTGTTAATTTACTATTGTTCTCAAATCCAAACTTATTTGCTTATAATTAACTATTAATCTCAAACCCAAAATTATTTGCTGTTAATTTACTATTGTTCTCAAATCCAAACTTATTTGCTTATAATTAACTATTAATCTCAAACCCAAAATTATTTGCTGTTAATTTACTATTGTTCTCAAATCCAAACTTATTTGCTTATAATTCACTATTAATCTCAAACCCAAAATTATTTGCTGTTAATTTACTATTGTTCTCAACTCCAAACTTATTTACTAATAATTAACTATTAATCTCAAACCCAAAATTATTTGCTGTTAATTTACTATTGTTCTCAAATCCAAACTTATTTGCTTATAATTCACTATTAATCTCAAACCCAAAATTATTTGCTGTTAATTTACTATTGTTCTCAACTCCAAACTTATTTACTAATAATTAACTATTAATCTCAAACCCAAAATTATTTGCTGTTAATTTACTATTGTTCTCAAATCCAAACTTATTTGCTTATAATTCACTATTAATCTCAAACCCAAAATTATTTGCTGTTAATTTACTATTGTTCTCAACTCCAAACTTATTTACTAATAATTAACTATTAATCTCAAACCCAAAATTATTTGCTGTTAATTTACTATTGTTCTCAAATCCAAACTTATTTGCTTATAATTCACTATTAATCTCAAACCCAAAATTATTTGCTGTTAATTTACTATTGCTCTCAAATCCAAACTTATTTGCTTATAATTCACTATTAATCTCAAACCCAAAATTATTTGCTATTAATTTACTATTGCTCTCAACTCCAAACTTATTTACTAATAATTAACTATTAATCTCAAACCCAAAATTATTTGCTATTAATTTACTATTGCTCTCAAATCCAAACTTATTTGCTTATAATTCACTATTAATCTCAAACCCAAAATTATTTGCTGTTAATTTACTATTGTTCTCAAATCCAAACTTATTTGCTTATAATTCACTATTAATCTCAAACCCAAAATTATTTGCTGTTAATTTACTATTGCTCTCAAATCCAAACTTATTTGCTTATAATTCACTATTAATCTCAAACCCAAAATTATTTGCTATTAATTTACTATTGCTCTCAACTCCAAACTTATTTACTAATAATTAACTATTAATCTCAAACCCAAAATTATTTGCTATTAATTTACTATTGCTCTCAAATCCAAACTTATTTGCTTATAATTCACTATTAATCTCAAACCCAAAATTATTTGCTGTTAATTTACTATTGTTCTCAAATCCAAACTTATTTGCTTATAATTCACTATTAATCTCAAACCCAAAATTATTTGCTGTTAATTTACTATTGCTCTCAAATCCAAACTTATTTGCTTATAATTCACTATTAATCTCAAACCCAAAATTATTTGCTATTAATTTACTATTGCTCTCAAATCCAAACTTATTTGCTTATAATTCACTATTAATCTCAAACCCAAAATTATTTACTACTTATTTACTATCACTCTAAACTCATTTACTCTTAATTCACTATTAATTTCAAAATTATTTCCTATTAATTTACTATTTCTCTCAAATCCAAACTTATTTGCTTATAATTCACTATTAATCTCAAACCCAAAATTATTTGCTATTAATTTACTATTGTTCTCAAATCCAAACTTATTTACTAATAATTCACTATTAATCTCAAACACAAAATTATTTGCTGTTAATTTACTATTGTTCTCAAATCCAAACTTATTTGCTTATAATTCACTATTAATCTCAAACCCAAAATTATTTGCTATTAATTTACTATTGCTCTCAAATCCAAACTTATTTGCTTATAATTCACTATTAATCTCAAACCCAAAATTATTTACTACTTATTTACTATCACTCTAAACTCATTTACTCTTAATTCACTATTAATTTCAAAATTATTTCCTATTAATTTACTATTACTCTCAAAACAAACCTTATTTACTCCTTGCATTTTTGCCCAGCTTTGCTCGAGTCCTTTGCACTGTTCATAGCTTGCCCTGTGTGTTAATATACTTTTATGTAAATTTTCAAATGTTTAGACCAAAAATTGTCTGAGTAATTTCGTAAAGACAGCAGAGGTAATGTTTTTTTAAACTTTGACCCCAATTTTGACCCCTTAACATTGTTTTGGTTTCAAATCAAAATAAAATATTTGACTCATGTCAAAGTTACCTACATTTAAAATTTCAAGTTTTTTTTGGTGGAGGAGTTTGGTAGAATCTACAAAGGTCAACTCTTTCAACTTTGACTTTTTGGCAGGCAAATCTTTGCCCCAAACTTATTAAACGCTTGCCGCATGTCTGAATACCTCTTACATAAAATTTCAAATGTTTAGACATAAAATTGGCTGAGTAGTTTGCAAGAAACCACAAAGGTCAAATCTTTTCAACCTTGACCCCTTGTCAGATAAAATTTTCGACCCAAACTGATTAAAAAGATTGATCTATCTCTGAATGCCATTTATGTAAAATTTCAAATCTTTAGACCAGAAATTTGCTGAGTAATTTAGTAGAGACCGCAGAGTTCAAATGTTTTTTAACTTTGACCCCCATATAGCTCCTTTAACATGTATTTTTGGGGGGCTCAAATCAAATTATAAAGTTAGATCCATGTCCAAGGAACCTACATTTTAAATTCCAAGTGTTTGGAACCAAAATTGCCGGTGGAGTTTGGTAGAGTTTTCAAAGGTTAAATCATTAAATTTTTACCCTTGACAGCTAAATTTTTGTCCGAAAACTGATTGAAACGATTTTCCCCAATCTCGGATTCCACTTATGTCAAATTTCGAATCTGTAGACCGAAAATTGACAGAGTTATTTGGTAGGGAAACTACACAGACACACAGACATTTTCACTTTTATAGATATATAGATTTAATGTAAATAGCTTCCAAAACTTTTAATTTCTTAACTTTAAAAGCAGTTCTAATACTTTCAAACTCTTTCAAATTTCGAAAAAGATAATTCATTCTTTTTACTTTTGCAACTATAAACAAGACATTAAAATGACAAAATTCTTTATAAAGAAATCGAAATGCTTTGTGATGGCTTAATTTCATGATTAAATTATTTTTAAGGCCGTTTTTTTTTTTATTTTATTAATTTTCGGTATTTTATGCTATTAAATTTTTTATTTCAATAAATAAGACATAACTAGTAGTTAAAAATGATAGTAAGGCTGCATCTCGGAATTTTAACTCATTGTTCTAAGAAACGTAACTTTATTTTACTAAAGTAGTTGAAAAAATAATTTTTTTCTTACAATTACTCGAATGTTTTGTTTCAGAAAAATTACAATATCGTTGCATTTTACAATTTTTTTCATTAATGTTATAACACTTTTTAACATTAAATGAAGTAGTTAAAAAAAAATCTTCTTTTTTTTTTACAATTCTTAGTAAAATAGAGTTACCACCCTTAGAACAATGAGTTAAAACTCCGAATTGCCAGTCACGTAGAGGCGAGTAACACATACATACAGGAAATACTCATATTAATATAGGAATGTTTTATATGAAGACAGATGTAATAAATAAAAAAACTTATGGACATTTCTGCGTTTTAGCTTTCATTGATTTTTATTTGTGGAAGAGTTCGATTTGGGGTAAACGGAGAAAATCACAAAATATACAGAAATTTTGCAAAAAGTTTCGAAAATAAAAAAGGAATACATTTAATGCGTTAAAGCCATAACACAACAGAAAGCATTAATTAACAGGAAATTTATTGAATTAAATTATTTTTTAACAAACATTTTATTTAAACAAAAAGGTTTTGTAATAAACTAAAATTTCGAAACAAATTAAGGCAACTTTCCAGATAAATGAAGATTTATAGATAATTTAAAAGTCACTAGTGAAAAAATGCTTTTTGCTTTTGTTTTTTGTTTTTGGTTTTTTTTTTTTTGTTCTTTTTTTTGGGGGTGGGTGCGAACAGTTTTCGTAATAAATTAAAATTGTGAATACATTTCCGCTTCCCAGGTGCATGTCTCAAAGGTCTATGAACCTATAAAAAGTCAATAGTTTTTTTTTTATGTTCTAAAGTAAAATAACACGTATCATCCAAATTTATAGCATTCACGTCTATTTCCAGGGAAAGTTTTGGCAAAGTTTCTTAAATTTTGTGATTGTCTCCCCTTGCCTTGAATCGAACTCTTCCAAAAATGAAAAGCAAAGACAACTAAAACGCAGACGTATTAACTTACGTTTACTGTTAAAATCGTTTTAAATAATCTGCCAAATATTGTTTTCAGACAAACTAAACGTCGATTATCAGATGGTTTGAAATGTGAAGCTGAAAGTTTCAAATTTTGTTTCTTTTTTTCTTTCTTTTTCAGATTGGTTTACAGTTTTTGACCCTCTTCTTTTGAAATACCGTAAAAAAAAAAAGCAATGCATGCCTCTCACACTTGCAAAACCACAGCCTAACATTGTCGTCACCGTTTTCTTTTAATACAGCTTTTCTTTTCTCTCACTGGTTTTGCGAATATTAAACAAGCCATATTTAGATCGGTTCAAAAATCAAGCGTTTTCTGTACATTCTCCTATTATTTTTTTTTCTTGTTTTGTTTGTTTGTTTGTTTTAAATATGAATAGACCTGGATCATGAACATTTCATTGTAGGATGTTGGGAAGCTATCGCAAATCAAATGTGGACTGGCCGTGACAGAGATCGCCTTGTAACAAAATCACCAATTGTCGCAAATCATACAGGAACTGACTGTGATACACTTGCTGCGAATGATGCCAAAGATGAACTCTTGAATTAACGGTCGGGTTTTAAAACGCATGAGCGAGATCCTAGTTTGGATTAATCCACGTAACCCTGACACACAAGTTAATCATTTTCCTTTGGGGAGGCGGTGGTAGAGAAAATTGCATTCGAAAATAAGGAAAAAAATATGAGTAAGAATTATTTGTTGAACAGGCCTAAAATCACAAGCCTTCGCGGCTGCTCTGTTTCACTGTTTAATATTCTAAAAAGTTCCACAAATCTTTTGTATAAAATGTCCTTTTTTTATATTGTGCTTCATTGTTAGGCAATCCTAAACAATCTGTGATGAAGGCCATAACTATTTAAGACTGATCTTTGTCACTTGCAAACAAATTGCTTCTGTAGCATAGTACTGTAAAAGATCTTTTTATCCGATATGCAAAGAAATTGATAAAAGAGCAGAGGATTCTCTTGCTTCTTAATCATAGGATGATTTAAAACCAAACATCCAAACATTGACTTATATAAATAAATGATTTGCACCATGGAACGATAAATTTGTTGCCCTAAAGAAAACCACACTACAGTTTTATTTTAGACATTTTATTGAAAAAAATCAATTCAGGTAACTTGATTATGTAACAGAGCTGACATCTATTCAGCCTCAATCACCGCCTTGATATGGGTGTAGAACTGGGAGTATGCCTTTTCCACAAGTGCCAGCGAATATTCGGCGGATGGCAGTGATCAGGCTGGCTTTGGTGTTGTGGGAGGTCATGTTGGTGATGTTCTCGACATATGACCAAACGAAATAGTTCAGCGGGTTCAGGTCAGGGGAAGAGAGAGGCTAGTGAGAAAAGGGTAAAAGTCGCAGCACTCCTTCTGAATCCAAGCCTGGGTCTCTTTAGACTTGTGGGCCAGTGCTAAGTCCTGCTGCCACACCTACGGTCTGCCAGCGGCCACCTGATTGCACCAGGGGATCACCACACTCTTCAACACATTTAGATACACTTTGGCGTTGACTTTCAAGCTGACTTCGAAGATGTGAGGTGGTGTGGTTTCACGTGAGGGCCACATCACATCACGTCACATCAAAGATGTGATGTGATGTGATGATGTGATGTGATGATGTGATGTGATGTGGCCCTCACGTGAAACCACACCAAAGCCCATAATCATGGCTGGAAACTTCATTGAGCTGTGCCCTCAAGCATTGAACCTTCCAGATTTGCATTTTGAGGGTGCTGGCAATGGTCCTGTTGTCATAACTTGGATCAGTAGAGAGCATGAGTTGTACAGCGGTGCATCTCCGATCTCGCTTGTTGACCATTGTGTCACTTTCAGACATGATAAAAGACTCCTATCACACTTGGGATTTGTACACAACTGGCCAACTAGTAGATGGTCTGCAGTAGTATAAAACCATTTTTCAAAATTATTAGATGCGACATTAAATAACTTGAAAACAGTTGATATGCTGTAAAACACAACCAACTGATGCAATATACCATGATGATGCTATAATATGAAGTGCACGTTTCACTCGACAACTGCAATTATTAACTTACAACCTTTATTGCTTATAGTAGTGTACACTCTTCGTCAAAAATGACATTAAAAATAGTATGCTTCACCTATGTTTGCACTCACTCTTTATCTAGATGCTAGTCAGACAGCATCAACATATCATGCTTGCTTTCTTCATCTATCTACATAATTTACTTTAAGTGATGCTTTATGAGTATATTAAAAAGTTTGTTTTAATGTTTAAACAGAAAAAGTAGGCTTTTAATATCAATGTCTGGGCGATAAAAAAATTAACTTTATCGGTATAATATATATATATATTGAATAAGTTCAAATGGATTGACCTTAAAAATTTTTTTTCAAAAGTCTTCAATATATAGGTAAAGTTTTTATAAGTAAAATTATATAAACATCAAAAAAGACCCTATGCAGATCAATTTACATTTCAGCGTTAATTGCCTCGTAAGGGGTTCAATAATGGTTCGTATATATATATATATATATATATATATATATATATATATATATATATGTATGCATATATATATATATATATATATGTATGCATATATATATATATATATATATATATATATATATAGTCATCTACATACAGTATTGCTTCACTGTATCACAGCTCATCAGTGCGGCTAGACTAGCAACTACCTCAAACCAGGATTGAAACTCGATCGCTCAGGCATTACGCTATTTGACTGCAAACAAACATTATTAAAGAGAATAGAAAGCTTCTATTTAATTATACCTTTTTTATTTTTTACATTTTTCTTATCTTTTTTGTGATGGAGTCGAAATGGTTAAGGTCCCATAAGTATTACTCCTAATGCTTTCATAGGTTCGAACCAGGCATCCTCAGTGGAACATTGGTGAGAGAAACAAACGCTGGAAAGTTTTAGTAGTAGCAGATACATGTTAGCAGCTGCTAGATCCGGTATAGGGCATGGACGAGCCAGTTGCTGAGGTCAGTAACTGGAATCATGGGGATAGGGAGTTACGTTAATCATTTTAAGATGTTTTTGCTTTTCTTAAAGCTAACTGTGCTGAGTTTTCTTAAACTTGCTATGGAAATTTCTCTTTGCATGAATTGTAAAAACAAATCTTAATGTTTGTTTAAATAACAAAATGCTGCTCAAATGCACAAAAGTCAAGTATATATATATATATATATATATATATATATATATATATATATATATATATATATATATATATATACGTTTTATTTTTTATTAACTTATCTTTCTGTTAAGTTATATTATTGTTTCAGCTACTTGGCCGTTTTTTGGCCGTCTGTAGCATCCTCAGACTTTTACAGAAATGTTCGCTATTTTGGGATGAGAGAGTGAAAGAGTGAATGAGGTCAGGGGGGGCGAGGAGAGCGGAAGAGAACAAGGGAGGAAGGTAGGGCTGGCGCTTGGTATGTTGATAACGTTTTAGTTTTGGGGTTTAAGGAACTTGTGAGGGAAGGTCTAGGAAGTTTATTTCTGGTGTGGCTGAGAGCATAGGGATACATGAAGGGGAAGGGGAATATGTGGGGGTGGGAGGAGGGGGGTTACTTTAAAATTCGAGTCTTAATGTTAAAGTTTTTAGCGTCTCGTTGGTGAGATGATTTCTTGGTAAGTATGTCTTGACCTGTTGGGTGTTCACTTATGTTTGGAGGCGGGGGGGGGGGGCTATGATTCGGTTTATTTATTTTTAATTTTTATTTTGTTGTTAACTGTTTGGAGGGGGTTAGTTAGCGGTTGCGGGCATGGGTACACACATGCACACGTACACACATATATACTTAAAAGAAACGGTCACATGTACACATACATCCCCGCCCTGGCATGCAAATATATGCACACATGTGCGCCTGCATGCGTAGACACCCGCGTTGCTCTCGCTTACGTCAAAATTTCTTTAAGGTGCTAAAATTGGGTACGCGTGCGTTGGTATTGGATGCGCTCATATACAGATACATACATACATCGATGCCCCTGCCCCCATGGAGGCGATTATACGGGCTCATATGCGCATATTGATTCAGGCATACTTGTACCCCATGCATACATGCAAGCACATGCGTACATACAGATACCAATACTCGTGAACACATACATCGACATATATACACAGCTGCATGCTCTCACACACAATGTGGACGGCAGGCAGCGGGCACATATACTTTCACATCCACACACGCATACACAGGTACGTGCACTTATACATCAATACCCCATGTACATACGGACGCCCACGTGGATGTACACGTGCGTGCATACACACACATGCACACCCAGTTATACAAACAGTTATTAGTATAGACATATTCGTCTGGATAGATTTAAATCTAAGTTCATTTATGAGTACATAGGCGCAATACTTTCGTTCGATGTAGACATGGTTAAACATAGATATGAGCATAAACTCATTGCCAGGCTTCTATACATAATGTTTTCATTTTCATTAGTGGGGATTTTTTTGGTTAGATGTAGGTGCACATGGGCGCGCCGGTGTACTCCTCCACATACAAATATAACCTACAGATGCACTCTCCCACACTCATGCATGTACACAGATATACATGCATACACGCATACACATATGCACTCGTTATACACATCTGCAAAGATACATGCCCACACTCCCTCAAGCACAGATATGTGTGCACGCATATACATACGGGTATATAGCGTGATATGCCGTAAGTGTGGGCACGGATGTCATCCATATATACCTACATACGCATTAATAAGCGCCCATGTACCCGGGATAGTGGTCCTAGGTAGCCATGTTTATAGATTTTGGGGAGGTGTTTGGGGTGGTTTATATGGGGATTGAGTGCTTTAGTTATTGTTCTAAGTTGGGGTATTTTTTTTTTTTATCAGTTTAGGCGGAAGGCTATATTGGGGTGTCATGCTCTAAGGTGTGCACCCATGCACATGAGGCATCGGTTGGTTGTACATTTCCGTGTGCACTTACCTGTGCAGGTGTAAATCCACTTTAACATTAAGACTCGAATTTTAAAGTAAACCCCCTCCTCCCACCCCCACATGTTCCCCTTCCCCTTCATGTATCCCTATGCCCTCAGCCACACCAGAAATAAACTTCCCAGACCCTCCCCCACAAGTTCCTTAAACCCCAAAACTAAAACATTATCAACATACCAAGCGCCCGCCCCACCTTCCCTCCTTGTTCCCTTCCTCTATGTCTTCCGCCTTCCTCGCACCTCCCCCTGACCTCATTCACTCTTTCACTCTCTCATCCCAAAATAGCGAACATTTCTGTAAAAGTCTGAGGATGCTACAGACGGCCAAAAAACGGCCAAGTAGCTGAAACAATAATGTAACTTAACAGAAAGATACGGTAATAAAAAATAAAACGCATATCTGCTCTACAACGGTATTGAGCACTTTCTTCAGTTTTTATTAATTACCATTTCCACTAATATATATATATATATATATATATATATATATATATAATATTAGTGATGGGACGATTCCAAAATTTTTCCCGATTCCAATTCTTTTAATATTTATAAGTATTTAATTAGAGATTTGTTGGGTGTTTTTTGGAGGGGGGGGGTAAATTTTCAAGTTATTGCATACACCCCGGGTAATTTCCGGGTATATTTTTTCTCAAATGTTTTCCTTGTAATGAATTGCAAATTGAAATGCAACAAAAGGTTTATTTTGATTTTAAACAAAGCCAAATTGTATCAGTTCGTCGTTAGTGCTACTTGCTACTTGAAATTTTTCACAAACATTTGAAAATAGTCGACGATTGGTAGATAAAATGAGAAAGCGATGTAAGAACAAAATATTAACAACGCCCCCCCCCGTTCCATTGTTACGAACGAATTTCTAAATAATAATGTTACTATTTAGAAAACCATTTTTAACATGGAGAGGGCGTTGAGCTTCGTTAACTATTATGTGTCTTCCTTCTATGAATGTTTAACTTTTATTTTAATTATATAAATTTGGTGGGTTATTAAATTGATTTGCTTTGCTGTAAAAAAACAAAAACAAAAACTAGCGGGACCTGTGGCAATTCCATAGGGGACTCATTCATATGTAATATATTGATGTTGGTATTCATGGCGTAAATAGATGCTTTGATATTATTGTAACTTTTGTTAAAACTGCAAAAGTATTTATCTAAGCTAGCGGGGACGCCCGGCATAGACAGGTCGTAAAGTGCGCTTAAATATGATATTTTAATTGTTGCAGATTTCGTATAGTTAATTTTCTATCGATTTTTATATATTATAAAATTGTGATTTTAAAAATAAAATAAATATATCCATATGACTGGGGTGCATCAGCTTGAGTTCCTTCAGCTATAATCGAAACCGAAACCAAAATTTATTAAGAATTCTTGATAAAATTATTTATAAAAATAAATGAATTACTGGAGTTTCATCAGTTATAATCGAAATCGAAACTAAAACTTATAAAGAATTCTTGGTAAAATCATTTACAAAAAAATAAATAAATAAATAAAATAGATGGCTTAAGTGCCCTCTGCTATAATTTAAACCGAAACCAAAATTTGTGAAGAATTCTTGGTAAAATTATTTATTATAATAAATGGGAATCCATAACAATATAACAACAGTTACTCACATGTAATCATGACACACAAAATAAATAACACACACGCTATCGTATTAATATATAGTATTGTTAAGTCATAAAACCATGCTCCTTTCCTACTACTAACCCTAAGTACGGGTGGCAATACAAAAACATAGCAATTACATGTGATTTTATGATTTTGCTGATCGGCCTCAGAATTAATGGTAAAAATTACTTAACTGCTTAAAAAGTTAGAATGTACAGAAATTGGCTCAGTTTACATTATATTTATATGCACAAATGAACTCCCATTCTAAATTCTAAAATAATGTTTCATTGTGCTCACACATAATCGCCTAAAAAAAGTAGAATCTCATATGTTTTGGGTATTTTAAATGTAAATGAAAGTATTTTTCTTCTTAATGTTCGCTCTTCCAAAGTTTTGATACACTTGTGAGATTTTCGTCTAGATTTTTGCTTGTGCCAAAACCAAACAAAATATAAGGAAACATGAAATATTTCAAAGGATGTCCCAAAAAGTTCTGATTTTTCCGATTCCCGATTCCGATCAAGCGTCCCAACACTAATATATATGAACAGATAAAATGATAATAAAAACCAAAACACATATTTGCTCTCCAATAATATTGAGCACTCTCTTTAGGTTTTTACTAATTACCAATTTTACTATATATATATATATATATATATCATACTTCTTCAATGAGAATAAAAATTCATTTTTTTTATATTCGTTCAAAAAAGTTCGGTTTACTATACAAGCGTGCAATATATATATATATATATATATATATATATATATATATATATATATATATATATATATATATATATATCATTCGAAACTTTTTGTATAATAACTTCATGTCTGTTGATTATGACAGTTCACCTACACGGTTTCATAAGTATCTAAATCCATTAAATTTACTATACAAGCGTGCAATATATATATATATATATATATATATATATATATATATATATATATATATATAGTAAAACTGGTAATTAGTAAAAACCTGGAGAAAGTGCTCAATACTATTGCAGAGCAAATATGTGTTTTATTTTTTTATTACCGTTTTATCTGTTTGGTTACATGTTTCGGATGTTGGACCATGCTTACGATCCAACAGCCTCGTCAGACCTTACAGAAATGGTTGTTAATATTTTGAAATCTTAATAACCATTTTTGTTGGGTCTGACGAGGCTGACATGGTCCAACATCCGAAAAATATGTAACCAAACAAATAAAACGGTAATAAAAAAAATAAAACATATATATATATATATATATATATATATATATATATAAATATATATATATATATATATATATATATATATAAATATATATTAAATCCCCGAAATAGTGTTTCATGGTAAACAACTGATGACCCATTAAATTACCAATAGTACTATAGTGAATTCGAGAGAGCAAGTTGATGCAGTGATTGCAGGTGATTGAATGACTTACTGACTAAATAGTTTTGTAACGAATGATAAAAAATTAAAATTAAATAGTTTTTATGTATAGTCACAAAGCTTGCTGAAAACTTTGGAGCTGACATACTGGAAAATACTGCCGAGGTACATGATGAACCAGCAACACAGATTGCAAGAAAAAGAGACAGAAATACACCGAAATCGAGATAGACACAAGAAAACAAGGATGGGAACAATATAAAAGAGCAGGAAAGTTCCTGGGGGAGCTTAAACAGGAATATATAGACAGGGATGCTTCACTTCAGTTGCTCAGTAGTGGGAGACTTCCATTTGACGAGGAAAGACTCATTGTAGCCAATCAAGATCAAGGCTTACTCACAAATGGATTTTAAAAAATAGCTGGCCTACAAGCAAATGGCCGATGCCGGTTTTGCGATGCAGCAATTGAGAGCCCAAGCCACCTAATGTCTGCATGTCCAATGTTATTGGCAGATGGCCTTTACACTGCCCGTCACAATAAAGTATGTAAGTACCTCCATTGGAAGATCTGTGGAGAGATGCAACTTGACAGATCGACGAACATCTCGAAACATGAACCATCACCGATAACATCAAATAGAAAAGTGACCATGTTCTATAACAAAGGCATACAGGCGGGCAGATACATAAAAGACAAGGCCATCAAACCAGATATTGTAACAAGCCCGAAAGAACTGCGCTCATAATCGATGTCACGGTTCCAAATGATTTTAGCCTTAATAGAACTGAACGGGAAAAGATAAAATATCAGGACTTAAAAAATTACCTAAAACGACATGGTCTCTGAAAGAAATAAACATCATACCGGTTGTGATAGGAGCGACTGAATTAATAAAAAAGAATCTTCATAAATACTTAGAAGCAATCCCTGGAAGACCAAGCTGTAACGAAATACAAATAGCAGCCATAAAGGGAACAGCATCTATTCTTAAAAGAGCCCTCGGGTATAAATTTAAATCATAACAGAATCAAGTGTTAGCTCCAGGAGAGAGACCCTTGATCTCTTAAAACCTACTCAGGTTAAAAAAAAAAAAAAAAAATGGCGGAATGTTCATTGCATGCTTCGTCCCAAAGTCATGTAAATTTTACGAGGACTAATTTTTATCTTTTCGCGCATGAATAGAGTAAACAAGCTGAGAACATTGCAATTTCGATTATAAATACGATACGCGGGAAAAATCAAATCAGTTTAGTGAGAAACCAGCCCTACTAACTTTATCGCGAGATGTAAAAATTATGTACCAGGAAATACGCATGTTGAAGTAATTCCTGCGAATGAATAAACAACTTACCAAAGGATTTTTATTTATGCAAATAGCAATGAATGATTTTCTTTAAATCATTCTCTTTTATCCAGACATATGGATTTATACGTAACCGCCTTCATCAAAACATTTCTAAGCTTAAAATAAATAATGGATTTTAATTTCATATTAATGGACATCAACCTTCCTAATTTTGTAATGGATTACCAGGCAAAATCAAGTTAATATTCCACACCACTAATAAAAAAAAAATACTGTTAAATAGAACTATTATATATATATATATATATATATATATATATATATATATATATATATATATATATATATATATATGTATGTATATATGTATGTATATATGTATGTATGTATATATGTATGTATATATGTATGTATGTATATATGTATGTATATATGTATGTATATGTGTATGTATGTATATATGTATGTATATGTGTATGTATGTATATATGTAAGTATATGTGTGTGTATGTATACATGTATGTATATATGTATGTAAATATGTATGTATATATATATGTATATGTGTATATATGTATATATGTTGTATATATGTATGTGTATATATGTATATATGTTGTATATATGTATGTGTATATATGTATATATGTTGTATATATGTATGTGTATATATGTATATAGATGTATATGTATGTATATATATATGTATATGTATGTATATATATGTATATGTATGTATGTGTATATATGTATATGTATGTATATGTATGTATATGTATATATATATGTATATGTATGTATATGTATGTATATGTATATATATATGTATATATGCATATGTATGTATATATATATGTATATATGCATATGTATGTATATATATATGTATATATATGCATATGTATGTATATATATGCATATGTATGTATATATATGTATATATATGTATATATATGTATGTATAGATATATGTATGTATATAGATATATGTATGTATATATATATGTATATATA